>NW_001914854.1:2826978-2854284 GCF_000226545.1 Podospora anserina S mat+
TCCGGTTTCGGGTTGGCCATTCAGGGAAACATGAATGGATGGACTGTTGAGGAGGAAGGTTGTCATTTAAGGGAAGACTGAGGCAGAGAGAGAGAGAGAGAGAGAGAGAGAGAGAGAGAGAGAGAGAGAGAGAAAGAGAGCATGTGGACAAAAGCGGGTGGGAATCGGGATCCAAAGTTTTTATTATTTTTTATACTTGAGGGTATTTGTTTGTAATCTTGCTCTTTTTTTTTTAATTGGGTGATAGCTCTTGTTTCACTTTCGTTTTTTCTTGTTTATCTACCCATGTGTTGTTGTTGCTCCTTTTGCAAAACCCTTCGCTCCTTGTAATAAGCCCATTCTTTTTCTCTTTTTTGATTGTGTCTTTTTTGGTTTTTTTTGGCATTTCTCTTAACTTTCCAATCCCAAAAATGAAAAGTCCAGGTGGGAGGGAGGGTGAAGGGGGGAAATGATATATGCCCTATTTTTGGGAGGGAGAGATGGATGGCATGGTAGCAAGGCATTTGGCAACAGCGGTAGTTTTGGATTTGGCATACGGGGAGGGTAGGGTGGTGGTGACATGGTTGGAGTTGGGAGTGAGGGGGTGATAGGTTAGGGAGTGAATTGAAGGGTATGAATTACTTTTGTGTGTGTGTGTGTATGTGTGTGTGTGTGTGTATTCTTGTGATGATGTGTGATGTGTAGCATGTGAGGAATGTGCACGGTATGAGAAAGGGGGTTGTTTTGTCTGATGGGGGGATGGGAAGGGTAACCCTAACCCTGATTTTGGAAGGTAAGACGCGACTGAGACGCGTCGTCGGATTTTGTTCAACGTCATTTTTGTCAAGGTTGATTTTGGGGGAGGAGGGGGGGCACTTTTTGTTCGTTCACACTTTTTGTTCGTTCACACTTTTTGTTCGTTCACACTTTTTGTTCGCTTTTTTGCCGTTGCGCGTGTTTTCGGTCACTTTGCAGAGGAGAAGTTTATGTCCTGATCAAAAGAGAAAGTTTCGCACATCATGGCGAGCCGATCCGACACTGAGCTCTTGACTGAGCACTTTGGGTATCCCCCCGTGGTATGTTTTAACCATACCCCCCCCCCCTCCCCCCCATCCCTTCCCTTTTCTTTTCCTGTCCTCCCGCCCCTATACCTTCTCTGCATCTAACCGTGTCCATAGAGCCTGCTAGACCTGATAATCAACACAACCAACACCCTAGCCGACCGCGCCCTCACTTCAATCGAATCCGGCTCTTGAACGCGCCCCCCTCCGCGCTCGGGTTCCGACCCCCGGCGTTTTCCTCCCCTGCCGACAGCCACCGGAACGAAGTCGAGGAGGGGGTGCATAAACTCGAGACATTGCTGTTCGCGGCGCTGGACAAGAATTTTGACAAATTCGAGATCTACACCATGCGCTTTCTTTTGACTGTTAACCCTGAGGACGAGCCATACACCACGCTGTCGCACTACAGGGGGTTGGATTTTGAAACCGGAGAGGAGGAGGTGGGAGTCAGGGGGGTGAACGAAATCAGGAGGAGACTGCAGGAGAGTATGAAATTGGGTGTTATGCTCGAGGCGGAGAGGGCGAGGAATGAGGGGTTGCTGGGGGAGTTGAGACGGTTGGTTGGGACACAGGGTGGGGTTAAATCTGAGGGGAATGAGGGGGGGAAAGAGAAGTCGGTTTTTGGGTTTCTGGCTGAGGGACGGAGGGGACTGGAGGGGGTGGACAGGGAGAGGCCATTGGAGACGACGGCGAGGTTTGGGAGGAGTCAGCTGGGGAGCTTGAGGGAGTTGAGTGTGGGATTGGGGGGGCTGCTGCCGCGGTTGGCACAGGAGACGGCGGCGGAGGATGGGGGAGCAACAACGAGGGATTGGAGGAGGGAGAGGCTGGAATATGTCGAGGCTGCTGCGAGGAGGCATTTGGAAAATGTGAGGGGGTTGGAGTTGACGAGGGACGGGGCGGTGAGGGATGATAATGCTGAGATGGTGGTCGGGGGGCCGAAGACGATGGAGGTGGGGGATTTGGAACGGGTGGTTGGGTTGCTCGGGGTAGGGGAAGCAGAAGAAAAGGGGACGGGGAAGGAGGCGGAGGGGGATAGGATGGACGAGTCTTGATTTCTCTTGTTTTATCTGTGGGCAGGCGTTTGGGATGGTAGGCTGTGATGGATGGATGTTGTGATACCAGTGAACGTGGCGGTTGATTTGTTTTCTTTGTGGTACTCTCATGTACGAACGAGTAGGACTCTGTTTGCCAATGATGTTTTTGTTTGATGCCCTAAGCTCGCAATATCGAGCCTCACTAAACTCGAATGAACCGAATAATCAGTTATCGGTTCAACATGTCACAGAAATACAAAGCACATAACACACCAACTATCCGTAAGATATCACCCGCCACTACCTCCCAGCAGCGGCATATATTAGATTCTACATACATTACCCTTCTATATTTCCATAACCCTAACATCCCATATATACTCTCCTTTTCCTTACCACCCCCAGCATATACATATTCCCTCCCCACCATCAACAACAATCTTCTTCTTGTAACCCTTTCCTACCACAATCCCTCTCAACCATCTTTCTTAAATCATGATAGTAACCTGATACCAAAAATAAATAATGTAAACACCATGTCATGCCAACCATGCATCACGTTACTGTCATAACGTGTTTGTTCCCTGTACATAAACGCCACGAACCCTCATCAAACACCAACTACCATCAACAACGAAAATGAGAAAAACACACATAAACGCCCACCCTGTCTAGGATAAAACCCATTTGCTATGCTATGCTCGTGTTGAGTAAACCGGGGGTATAATTCTCGAAACGAGCGAAAATGAAACAAACTCTGTAAAAAAAAAATCAACACAAAAAACCCCCCCCAAAAAACCGCCATGTTTTTAAAACCCTCAAGCCCAAGTCTAATCATCCTCATGCCCACCAGCAGTCCTAGGCCTGGGCGAAAACAAGTGACTAACCGATCTCCGCACAACACCGGGCTCGGTACGTCTCGAGGTGACCCGCATAGGTTGCGGCTCCGCGTCCGAGCCAGGGTCGGTCGATCTCCTATGAATAGCTTCCATCGGGGGCTCGGGCGGCACGGGAGGACCTGGATGCAAAATGGCAGCCAGGACATGTCCCAGGCCCCTCTGGTTGTGCGTCGTGTCGCTGCGGTGTGTCGCCACAGACATGCGAGAAATCTGCCTAGCCAATCTGCCTTCTGTATCTGCAGCCATTGCGTCCTTCGCATTGAGTGCATCGCTGGGCAGAAGAATGGCCCTGTCCAGACCGTACGGGAGACCACGGTGTCGGCCGCGTATCATCAAGCAGATAATAACCAGCTTTCCAACGTCCGAAAACTCGGCCGAAAGTGATGCGTTGATTGTCGAGTACCCCAAGCTCATGCCGACTGTGCCGTAAGCGCTGATGGACTCGAAGAGCATGCTAAACATGGTGAAGCCATTGGCGGCGTCCTCGGGGTTCATGATACGCGGCCCTTCCGAGATGGCCAAAATGAAGAGGCCCAAGGCAATAAACGGCAAATCAAACGAGAGCTGGCGGCGAGCGTGAGTGCCGACGTGCGACCAGTCGTTGTGGTTTGCCTTGGAGTGTTCCTCTTCTTCGCCGTGCGAGTAGATTCCCAGTGCATTCTCCTCATACACATTCGTCCTACGAACCGATATGGCGATGGGAAAGACCGAAATGTACATCATGATCATGTAGGAAACCTGGACGGCGGGGTGAAGAAGTGAGAGATTCACACAGGAGAAACCAGCGGTCCTCGTGGATGCGGCTTCGAAAATACCATTAAGAACTTTTTGGCCGTCCGACATCGAGGCTACAGGGCCCTCTTGCCCAAGCTGGTCGAGAGTTAGCATGCCTGGTCATCGCCTAGGAACCAAACAGAGATGAGCTTACATCCAAGACGATAAAAAACATCACGTCGAGGCCGTTTAGGAGGACAAGGAAGCCCAGCAGCCACCAGGTGGCTTTGGAAGGGAACAAAAGTGTGAAGCAGCGGCGAGGGTGGTCGAGCAAAAACCGCAACTCCTCATACATGCCAGAATTCTTGGGTACAATGAGCGAGAGCACCCAAATCATGAAGCGGAGCATGATGGGGAATCCAGTGTTGCCGATGACGATCAGGAAGCTCATCCACAGAAGTGGCCATGTCGCGGTGCTGAATGAATTCATGCTGTCTGGCGTCAAAGTAAAACCCAGATCCATGAAAGCCGATTGCGAAGTAAAGAAAGCCCACCATACTTTGTTTTGGCCTGCCGCCTCGACAACTTGCCCGTACTGAGTGGCCTGCAGAATCCACGGCAAGAGCCCAACCACACCCAGCGCCGTATAGCCCCAGAAGTAGACCGTCAGGACCCGGGCAAGCGTCTTCAAAGACCTGTACTCAATTCCTCCCAGCTCTTCGCGCTGCTCTTCAGTAAGCTCCGGGAAAAGAGAGTTGCGGCCGACGGTGGGCTCCCAGCTCAGATACGGCGTGCCTTCGGCCTTGTTGTTGGAAAAGGCGGTTCGCAGCGTCTGCATCGACTGGCGACGCCTGTTCTGGGAAGGGCCGGGAATGACGGGTTCCTTTTCCACGTCGTCTTGCTTCTTTTTGTGCCGAGGAAAATGCGGCTTCAAAAAGCCAAACGTGTGGGCAGCGGCTCTAACATCGTCCATGAATTCATCTGAATCCGTCTCCTGCAACTTGCGACGATCAGGCTCCTCAATAGTGATGGCCGGATGGCGGCCGTCAGCTGCTTGGGCTCGAGGTTCTCCATCCAGATTGAAAGCTTCCGCATGAGGTGACAGCAATTCGTCCTCATTGTCTCCAGCCTCAACACGCTTGGGGCCCAGACCGCGTTCTACGTCTCTCGGATTCGGGATTCGCAGCACCTCGTCGTCTCCCTTCTTCTGTCGTTCGACTATGGCAATATGCTCCTCGTCCGATCGTATCCGTGGGAGTTTGAGGAAATCCTCGCCCAGACCGTCGCTTTTCGTGACCGTGTCGGCGAACTTGAGAGCTGGCCTCCGGGGTTCCGTCATGGATGATGTGACGGCTGGGCCGGTATGCCGATCTGCCTTATCCAATGGGCCGTCCAAGCCCCCATCTGTGGCAGTCCGGTTTGCCGCCGTGAGGCCGAGACCATGCCTGCCCTTATTCTTAGCATCGCCCAGCAGGGTCCCGTCGTTGTTGATGCGTGACTTTTTTCCGTTTAACATAACGGTAATCTTTCTGCCATTTACACCCTTTTCGACGTCGCCGTCCTGCTGCTTCGCCTTAGTCCGCGACTTGGTAAACGATTTCGCGAGAGGGACCCTGACGAGTCGGGCATTTTGGGTTATGTGTTGGAACTTCTTTTCGAACCAGTAGAGACGGAGTTGGACAACAAGCGAGTTTACCGTGATGGGATTTGCCATCATGGGCCACAGGTAGAAAATGGCTTGCTGAAAGGTGGTCAAAAGGTTGATGTCGACCGTGTTCAGGCCGGCCTGGGTGGAGGCGCCGGCCGTGAAGAAGAGGGCGTCGATAAATCTAATCTCGGCAGTACCACCACTGTGTTTGCCAGCTCCCCAAGTGATAAGGGCGCCGATCAGCGCGAGGGATATGATCAAATAGTCTGCCATCACAATCAGCACCGTGAGGGCTACAGGGGAAAGACACGGCCACCTACAGTGATATCTTATGAAGGGGAAGCCCTGGTTCTGCGGAAAGATGCATTCGAAGAGCCAGCGGGGTCTAGTATAGATGAATTGCTTGCAGCGCTGGGCCGTGAAAGGCTTGGTGGCGATCCATTGCTTGAACCGCTCCATGGTGGAGGTGGTTGTGTCCTGGGAGGGCTCAAGGGTAGTAGGATAGCAGCGAGTCTAGAATGATGCGGGTTGAGACGTAGGTTGAGAGGATAAGCCAAGTAGGTGGCGGCTAGAACAGATGGTTTGGTGTGTTTTCGGTAGATGAGAGGGTAAAACGCAAAGTCTGGATAGATCACAAAAGGGCTGTGAACAGTCGAGAGTCGAGTTGGCCTCTCCTCGAGAAGTCTGCGGCTTCCTGCGATGCAGGAACTAACCACGTTTACAGGCGCGGTTGACCAACATGACGACCTTGAGGAAGAGGTGAACGGTGGGGGAAGTAGCAAGGCGGGCGGGCAGCTGGTCGCGAAGGTAAGCGGTAGTGGTGGTGGCTGAAGGCGATAGATATCTTGGGTAGTAGGTAGCTGCCCAGAATAGGTGGAATCCCGGCGGTGAGCGAACAGGACTTGGCAGGGTTGTAAACGGTGCAGAGTGAATTAAAATCTCCTATCTGGGGTAGCAGTTTCTTGGTAGGGTAATGGCCCTTCGGAGCAAGTTAAAATAAGGCGAGCAGAGCGTCAAGCGATGGATGTAGATGACCTTTTTGTTCGCTGTAGCGCTGTAGCGGCGTGGTGGCTGACCACTTAAACCAACAGTTTAAGTGCCAAGGAAAAGATTCAAGAAGTAGAGATCCGAGGGACGGTTGCCAAGGTGCCAAGTTGCCAAGCCACTTGGTCCCAGTGTTGGTGAGCATTTGAGGCGTGGGTCCAGACCGCGCACCCCGGTCAATGGTGGATCCTGTGCGCTTTGGCAGAAGGACCTCTGGGACACGTGGGGGCGATGAACAAAATGTGAGGACAACCACCAAGAGCAACACTTGATTCTGTCAACAGCAATACCACTGTATGTACGGATATCTTTATATCTCCATGTTGTCTACCTGCTCCCGTCTTGTGTCTCGATCCTCCCCGCGCTCTTTGCTCCCTCCCGAGCAGCGCTTGCGGATCAATGGAATTTTTGCACAGCCTCCCAGCCAAGATCTCCCAAGCTTTCCATCCGGCGGGCAACATCCAGCATCGGGAAAACGTCCTGAAAGCGGTCTCGCTGACAAAGGAAAATAATCAGAGGGCAGTGCCAATTGCACAGCATTAGCGTCCTGTGCTCCCTAAGAGTGAGCGTCACGCTTGTTCAAACCATCTCGGAAAGTTTGCATCATGGATCAGAAATAAATAAAAATTCCACCAGCGAGTGTCAGTGTTTCACAGTCTTCGATATGCACCCTGCGACAGGGGTCTCCATTGCCAAGCCAACCAACCGGATCCCGTCCATTACTGTTGTCTCGACAATGTCGTCACTGTTAAGAACCACGATATCGGATGAAGATCAGAGGGGAGCACGGTCTAGAACTGCAACCTCAAGCTTACTCAGATGTTATACGACACGGCATATTCCCTACCGCCGAAGCTTCACAAACACCACACCGCTGACATGCAACACTTAGTTATATGCGCAATTTTGTTTCCCTTCTTGCTTCAGTAACAACCCCGCATGAGATGGGTATACAAGACAAGCTTTGTTCGGAAGGACCAGATGACGGGATGGGACTCAACTGAGGGCGGCACAAAGGGCACCGAGATGGCGCTACAACAGACACAACACACACCCGAGCCACACCCAACTGCCGCCTGCTCCTTTTTCGGTACTGGTTCTGATACGCCACTTGTCTCCTCCCCAGAGATCCTTCAGTGTGTAACTCTCGGAACATACCACCACCACCACCTCCACCACCTCCACCACACTCTGGGTTTGTTTCATGTCACCACAGTTGGCAACTTTAAGAGTGGCTTGCTTGTCTCCGAAAGTAGTACGTATAACTTGGGACCGGACTGAGGGCTCGTGATCATTTTTGTGATATGTTGTCACGACTGTTGGGGGTGGGGTTGGTGGGCTTCAACTTGCAAATGGGAGCAGAAGTAGCTCTGTGGGATATATATCAAACAAATGGTTTTCTTGCGATATCGCATCTGCCACGGCGTGACTGCGTTTTGAAGCAAGTTTGGCAGCTCTTGATGGCCGCTGGGCAGGCAGCAATTTGGGAAGCTTGCATATTTCTCCCAAGTCCAAAGTTCAGATGGACAACTCCCATTTGGTGTCAAGCACACCTAACTAACACCCCTGATTACTCACCTGGCTCAACATAAGCAACGGTCAACACTGTCAGGTGCCTGAATCTCTCAAGAGCCGAAAGAATTTCCCGTACAAACTGGAATCTTTACGGCCACTGGATTGGAAAAACTCATCTACTCAAAGACCAACAACACACACTGACAAGACATCAAACACCTCAGCCATCGTGATAACTTGCCTGCCACAAACGCCCAAAGTGGGTAGGGATGCCAACTGACATCTTGTCAACCTTGAATATGCCCAATGGCTCGTGGTGAGCTACTTTACGGCCGCCCAGTGACCTACACAAGTAGCTCTTTACCACACATGATCTCCAAAGATGTTAGTAGGCTTGTTGTTTTGTCCATAGCGTGCCAGGTTACCAACAGGAACCAATATGTTGCTGTTGGCCATTGAGCCTCTAGGTAGCCAGGCTGTACAACCTGCCAAACCTGAAATTAAGGAACATCACAAAACATTTTTATCAACTTATTCCAGCTGCATACAGAGAGAAAGAGAGCCCACTTGTTTGACCACAACACTGCACGAGCATTTATTTTTCCCAAGTTCTATATCATCATGTCAACCTTGATTTTATTGTCTAACCCGCAAGAACCCTTTTATATCTCATCTATTCTTACACTCCCATCTATATACACTTTATGTACTTAAACTGGCCCCCCAAGCCTAATTCATAACCCCTGCCCTCTCAGCAATATGCCAAAACCTATGCTTCCACCACCTAGCCGTCATCACCAACTCGCCTTCCTCCCTCCCCATCCCCGCCCCAGGCCTGACAGCCTCCAACCTCATCCCCCCCTTCCCGTCCTTCACCCCATCAACAACAACCAAATCCTCCCTCACCTCCCTCGCCCTCCTCACCAACCTCCTCGCCCCCTCCCGATCCCCACTGTTCAGCAACCCGACCAAATAATCACACAGCATCCCAAACGTCATCCCCACCTCCTTCTCCCCCTCAAACTCCTTCCGGAAAACCTCCTTCGCCTTCTCCACCTCACCAGCCTGACAAAACCCACTGATGACCCTCTCCCAAAAAACCCTGTCCACATTCGCCTTTGGCCCGTGAAGACGTCTGTTCTTGATCAAATCCGCAACCGCCTTCGAGTTGGGCGGGTTCTGATTGAAAAAGTGTTCCACCAACATGGTGTAGATATGCGGCGTCGGCTCCAACCCAGACTGCAAAATCTGCCCATACACCGCCTTGAGCGTCTCCTTCCCCTCCTCCCCCTGATCAACCAACAGCTTGATAATCTTGGCATAAATCATCATATTCGCCCTTATCCCACTAGCCTCCATCTCCGTGATAAACTTCCTCACATGCGCGAGCTGCTCGCCCTTCGGCCGGTCAGCATAATTCCTCATCGTGCCCTCGAACAGAATCGTAAACGTCGCGGCATCCGCCTCAATCCCGGCGTCCTGCATCTGAGACAGCAGCCTCCGAATACCAGGGATATCCATCTTGAGAACCAACGGCCGAAGCAGGATGTTGAATGTATGGATATCAGGGTTAATCCCCTGCTTCCCCGCCCACGCAAGCACAGTCATGACATCCTTTTGCCTGTTCGCTTTGAGCAGGCCCGATATCGCGGCATTGACAGGCTCGATAGACGGCTTGACCGCCACAAGCGGATTCTTCTCCCTGCTCGCCCACGTCCTCTCCATATCCACCAACGCCCTGATCCCCCCTTCCGCATCCCCGGATTTGAACAACCCCGCCACGCGAGACGTCCAGATATGCGTATCCAGCTTCACCCCAGCCGTGATCAAATTCTCCCACATCTTATCCAGCGCCCCCTTGGACCGAGCCCTGCTACACCCCTCAATCAGCGCGCTCCAGGTCCTGATCGTAGGCTTGACATTAACCCTGTGCATGCTCTCCCAGACATGGTTCGTCAGTTCCGTCTGCCTGAGCTGCATAAACGCCTGAATAAAATAGTCAAACAAAGTCGGATCCTCACTCATGACTCTGATCCTCTCCTCGTCCGGGTTCTTGTCCGGTCCCCAAAAGTCAACCCACGCCGCCTTCACCTCTCGAAGGTTGGCCCTCTTGAGAGCGGTTCCAATCCTGCGGTGGATCCCCTCCCGGTGTTGACGCCGCTCCGCCTCCGGAGTCCTCACCCGCATGTACCAAATGTGATTGCCGTCTTCCTCGCCGAGGTCGCGGATGTACCTGAGCAGATCCTGATACTCGGCAAAGTTATACTCTAGATCCCGATCATTCGGCGGTTTCGCCCGCGTCAGGACATTTTTCATCATCTTGGTAAACATCGAGGCTTGATCCCTCGTCTGGTAGTTGGTGTTGATGCGGTCGGTGAGCATTCGATACGTCGCATAGGCTGCCCAGCTGATGTTGTACCGAGAGGTGTTCAGCTGCAGTTTTTCAGGGGACAGTGAAATAAAGAGCTGAGTATAAGGCACTGCCAAGCTCGTCTCCAAGCCATGGACTGTTTCATGGAGCTTCTTCGTATCAGGCGTCGGAGCGGCGTTTCGTCGAGGCACTTCTTTCAGGAACTCGGGGTTGTGCTCGATGAAAACGTCCCACGACTGCAGCAGGTCTCTTATGAGGATTGCACGGTTGGCCATGGCGGCCTCATAGTCTTGCAACGTCGGAAAGGCATCTGGTGTTGTCTCCTGCCGGGTGATGTGCTGGACCAACGTGAGAATCAGTTTGCCCCAGGCGACATAGTACAAATTGGACAGCCCAAACGTGACTTCGGTGATACGCGAGACAGAGGGAAGCCTGGGATCGTCCGGGTTGGCGATCTTGACTCTTGTGAGATAGCTCAGAAAATCGCGAGCCACTTCGTCCTTCATGAGCTCGCGTATGCCGGCCTTGGCCTCCATCAGTGGCTGCAGTTTCTCCTCGAAGAAGGCAAGGGCGGCCTCGTAGTCATGGTCGACAGTCATCATCTGCTTCAACTTGGCCACATCTTCGAAAAATTCAAGGCTGCTGCCCACGGGACTGATGTTGATGCCCTCCTTCTCTTCTCGTGTCTCTTCCCGTGCGTTGCGCGTTTCCGATACTGGCTGGGGGTTCTCTGGTTCCTCTGCTGCTTCTAAAACCTCGGGTGTCTCTTGTGCTTCTGGTGTCTCGATTTTCTCGGGCGCCTCTGTCGTTTCCATGACGGCTTGTCCCACTATCGTCTCCTTGCTCTCTGGCATCGGCGCTAGCTCTATCCTCTCTGGTGCCTCAGCTGGAGCCGAGACCGGCGCAGGCCGGGCTGCTTGGGGCACCGAGGGCGAAGAGAGTTTGACACTGCGAGGACTTGGTCCACTCGGCTTGATCGACGGCACAGAAGGAGCTGGTGGTGCGGGAGTAGGTGGTGGTCGGACTGGACCATCTGGTTGCGCTATATCCCCAAGAATGGACCTAAACATGGCCACGGCAGCGGCACGTTTTCTCGAGGCAGCCTCGAGTAGATCGGACGGTGGTTCGGGTTCTTCATGCTGCTGCCGGGTGCTGTTCGTAGCTGTTCGAGCAGGTCTCGGTCTGGGGCTGGAGTTGGAGCTATAACTTCGTGGTGTTGAAGGACGAGGACCCCGCCCTCTGACGGCGGCCAGCAGCTGGACTTCGCATCGTAGACAGACGTTCCTCCCAAGATCGCGCATGTTCCGTTTTGAATGCGCCGACCTTTTGTCGCCTGCGATTGCGAGTTGTATCGAGGTTTACATATAAAAAGAAGCTCTAGCTTTCAAATTTTGGGGACAAAAGCAAAACGGCCAAAGCCAATTGGGGGGGGACCAGGAACAAAAATGCCCCACATCCCCCACATTTCGACAACAGGCAGCATCCATTGACATGCTTGGCACCCGAGGGTACCCCCAAAGGGGCAACTTGGTCTCCCGATACGTCATTGTAACCTTTGACCTGATATCTTGGTGATATTCATCTTATCATATCAACAAATATCAAGATGACCACCCTCCAACCCCGGCCGCCGTATACCGATGCCGAGCTGCAGAAGCTCTACCCCCCCAACCTGGACCTGCAGCTCGTCCAGATCCTCATGCGCCATGTAAGTCATTCCTTCACCGTCCTATACCACGAACCCAACATACGTCTAACCACCCCCCCCCAATCCCCCAGGGCGAACGCACCCCCGTCTCTCCCCGCTTCCAAAACACCGGCCTCCCCCCCTTCTGGCCCTACTGCACCTCAGTCCGCCAAATAACCTCCACCATCCTCTCCCCCTCTTCTTCCTCTCTCACAACCCTCCAATGGACCCGCCGCCTCGAGACCTTTTCGCGGGAATCCGACTCGCCCACCCTCGCCCTCTCCCCCACCTCCCACCCACACAACATCTTCAAAATTGGAACCCTTACAGAACTATGTCGGCAAACAAACTCCTCCCTCGGAGCCAGCCTCCGAGACCTCTACATCAACCGCTTAGGCATAAATACCCCGGCAATAACCTCCCCCTCCCAAATCTACCTCCGCACCACCCCCGTCCCTCGCGCGTTGGAATCCCTCCAACAGACATTTTCTACCCTCTACCCCCCTAACACGCGCCTTCACTCCCCTGAAACGGGCATCTTCCCTACACCGGTGATCATCACGCGGGCACATGCGGATGAAACGCTTTACCCCAACGATGGCAACTGCAGGCGCTTTGCGGCTTTGTCACGGGCTTTTGCGCAGAGGGCGGCGGATAGACATAACAACACGCCTGACATGGAATACCTCAACCAGCTGATAGGCAAGTGGATGGACGGGGGGAAGGTGGCGGTTGACAGCAGGCCGAGACTTTCTGGTGTGATGGATACGATTAATGCTACTTTGGCGCATGGACCCGAGACAAGACTACCGAAGGAGTTTTATGATGAAAAGGCGAGGGGGATAATCGAAAAGATTGGGGTGGAGGAGTGGTTTCAGGGTTACAGAGAGTCGGAAGAGTATAGGAGGTTGGGGATTGGGGGTTTGGTCGGGGATTTGGTTGAGCGGATGGTCAAGAGTGTGGAGGGGAGGGGTGATGGGGTGAGGTTTGGGTTGCTTGGGTGTCATGATACTACGCTTGCGGGGATGCTGGCGAGTTTGGGGGCTTTTGGGACGGAGAGGTGGGTGCCGTTTACTAGTCATGTTGCTGTTGAGTTGTTTACGGATAATATGAAAGGGGGAAGGGAAAGGGGGGGGTGGTTTGGGGGTTTGTTTGGAAAGGGGAAAGAGATTGGGAGACGGCCGGCGGAGGAGTTGGGGGAAGAGGAGAAGAAGAAGTTGGAGGGGTATTATGTTAGGTTGAGATATAATGATGAGGTGGTTACTGTGCCCGGGTGTAGGATGGAGGGGAGGCATTTGGAGGGGGATGAGTCGTTTTGTACTCTGGTGAGTGAGACTTGATGTGTTTGGGATGGGTGAGTTTGCTGACTGGGATGTAGGCTGCCTTTAAGGAGATTGTGGATAAGTTCACGCCCAAGAACTGGAAGCAGGAATGTCGGATGGGCAGAGGGGAGACGGTTTCTTTGCCGAAGGTGCCGGAGCCGGCTGGGTATTGATGGCTTTGAGACTGTGGGAGCATGAGTAGATGCATTTGGCCGAGTGCGTAGGCTGGAGCTGGGTGGTTGCATATGGTAGGAAACCATCGTACATTATCATCACATGAAAGCACACCTTCTAAAGCTCAGCTATGCCTTGAGTTTCTGAGTGCCAGTTCTGGGGTTTGGCAATCATGATACATCATCTTGTGTGTGTGTGTCGATGAAGTTCAACCACTGGGGTGTAGTATGTGGCTTGGTCGGTGTCCGAACGGACGAAAGAAACAGCTTCTGACCAAACAATAAAGGGGGAGTTAAAAGCGGGAAGGAACGTGTGTCTTGATCATCATTGGTTGTTTGCGGGTGAGGCTCGAGTCTATATTGACCACATCTCTTTTCCTGCTCCCTCGGGAGAGAGCGATGAGCGGCCTCCCTCGGACTTGTTTTACTGTGAATTTCCATGTTTTGACTTGCTGAAGACCGAACAGCAAGTACGAGCTGAACGAGATTCGGAACACTCCTTGTTCTGGAGTAAAGAGTTGCGGTTGCGTAGGTTATGTGTGATTGGGGCGAAGGTTCAGCTGGCACTTGTACACTCTCTCTTGGCGCAGGGGACTGTAGGCAAAGTAGCAGTTTGTAACCAGGTAGGGAGATACCCTGGATTTAAACTTGACATCGGTCTTTTTGGAGGTGGCTCTGCCAGGAGAGTTTGATTTTGAGAAGAGTAGGATCTGCAGTATCATTATTGAGACATTTGCAGGTCGGATCCGCTTGAGAGTTTGCCTGAGAGTGATCTTGGACATGCTGCTGATGTCAACTGTGATGAAAGGGTAAGGCGAGTGAGACGATTCCATGACAAGTAGCTAAAGTTTTCATGATAAATCACCTGTGAGAAAGTAGAGAGATAGTACCTTGATCTAAACACTTGAATCTCAATATAATATATCTTAAGCCGTCTCAAATGTTGATGTATGCCATACATCATCTAAAATCTATTTACCACCCAACCAAACCCAAAGTCTTTGGAAGAAAATAAACCGAAAAGGCAAAGAAAAAGAATGCAACGTAAAACAACAAAAGCCGTGAGAAGCGTTCAAAAGCCCAAACCGGATATTAGTATATATACCAAAGAAAAGAAGAACAGAACCCCCACTCGTCCAGTAAAGGAATACCTTCTCTAGTACAGCCCAACACAGTCCCGCTGTATTTTTTTTTTCTCTCTCTCTCTCTCTCCCTTTATCCATCTCTATACAAATCCCATTTCCCCCTCAAAAACTCACATAATCAACCCACCCCCTCCCCCCAACAACCTCCCCAATATCCCTCCCCCTTCCTTGCACCCTCTCCCTCAACCCCCTCACCCACCCCATCTCCAACCTCCCGTCCCCGCCAACCATAACCCCCTCATCCCACCCCGTCATCATCCCCGGCAGCTCACCATAAAACCAGTCCAGAACCTCAACAACCCACCCCACCAAATCCGGCTGCGCAGCCCCCTGCAAAACCCAATATCCCCCCCGACAGACACTCTCTGCCACCCCCCTCGTCTCCTTCCACCCCCACCTCATCGGGTCAACGCCCGCTAGCTTCCCGGATAAAGTAACTTCCACCCCTATTGGGCCGTCGATTACCGCCTCAAACAAAACCCAATACAGCCTCCACATCTTCGGCCAAAGCAGCACCAACCCCGACCAGTAAAACAACAACCCAAGCCCAGTCTGTGTATCCCTAAACGCAAACGTTTCCATAAACGGAATCTCCGGTTGGTATGGCAGGGTGGCTGGGTCCGCTATCCAGAATGCTGACCGGGGGAGGGAGGTGAACCATGCTGAAAGTCGGAGTTCAATATCCATCATGTTTGACAAGAGGTCTTGGGCAAGTAACCGGCGGGAGAGGGTGGGGGGTGTGTCAGGGGAGGCGATGCTGTTGAATCTGGCGAACAAGGCCGGGAGGAGGGATAGGAGGGACAAGAGATTGTCGAGCGGGGATGGGGGGTGGGATTCGTAGGGTGTGGTTTGCCATTCTGGACTTGACAAAAAGGTTGGGGTGGAGGAGAGGAGGGCCGTCCAGATTGCTGCTGGGCGGTAGATGCGAGCGAAGAAGTGGTGGTTTGGAAACTGACGAAACCCGGAGGGGCCGAGGCGGCGGACGGTGGAGGTTTGGAGGGAGGGGTCTTTCCATGGTGGGAGGGTGGGGTTGTATGTGATGGAGTTGTTGTGCTAGACGTCACATCACGGGTTAGAATGGGAGAGGAGAGGGGAGGGGAGGGGAGAAAAAGGGGCAGATACCTCGTAGAGAAACATGAATATACTATCCGTCTGCGTTCCTTGACCTCCTCGGGATTCGCTCGGCGGTGCGAGGTGGACCATACACTGCGAGAACAGCTGGAAATCGTCCTCCCCGGGGTAGGGCGTCAGATCAGGGGATTGGTAAGTAGGAAACGACACAAAGATTGTCCGGTTTTGTTCACCCTCGTCTTCATCGGTGGCGTAGGCTCTGATCACTGAGCTTAGTGGTGTGAAAAGGGCCGCGATCTGGACTTGAAAGGTTTGTCCTCCGCAAGAGACTGAAATCAAGTCATCCCATGCCGGCCGAAGGGGCGTGTTGGCTACGAGCTGGAAGCTGCCGGTGTCGTCGCTTCGTTTGGATGACAACTGCTTTCCGCTGCTCTTTTTGGATTTGACCACTCGGGGAGGGTGCGAGGAACACCGCCCTTGGTCTTCGATAGTGCCGATGATGAATACCGTCTCGCGCTCGTAGCCGGCGCATTCTCGGCCGCTGTCGAGGCATTTTCTGCAAAAAGGGCGCTCGTTGTCACACTGGGGATGCTGGGTTAGTTTCTGAGACTCTTCCAGAAGATGATGGTCATCCTCGAGGTTGGCTATATGGAAGAAATTACCTTGACTCGACGAACTCGGCAAGCTAGATATCATCGTCAGCTATGACTCCTCCCACTTAAACCCGACAGCTTGGACGCCAGACTTACTGTTGCAGCCTTTGTACTTTCCTGGAACTCCGACTGTACCGGGGATAGTCAGCAAGATATCTCCCTGTGTGGACAAGGACAGTACCGTAACTACCCAACAGCCCGTGCTAGGGCCGGTGACGTCTTGCCACAAGGAGAAGTAAGAAAACTCACCCATATTGATGACTATCGGCTTAGTAGGTATATATGCAGCGACGACTCGGCAGACTGAAACGGCAATAACGACAAAATCAGACAAGACAGATACTCATGGTGGTGTGTTCCGCGGCCCATTTGTACTTATTCTTCACCCTATGGTTTGCCTTCAGGTAACTCATCCATCAAGGGGGGGGGTTCAGAAAACAAGCCACGCAATACACCTTTCTTCGCAATCTTCTTGTTGGCTCCAGAATAAACAGGATGATGGGTGATGGGTACACTCTTCGATCCAACAGGTCACTCTTCTAGTACCCGACGCCGTCCGGCTCATATCGTTGGGTGGTGACTTGGATCGGCACTGCCGTTGGGAAGGGAGAGGGGGGGGGGGGTCAACTAGGTACTAGAACATCAAAGACCTGCGACTGGGCTACCGTACATGACCTGCAGGTAACTCGTGAAAGATATCTTCAAGTTGGGAAAGCGCGGTTGTTTAGTAACTTTTATTTTCTTGTTGGATCTTGGAGAGTTCCTAACCAAACGGCGTCTACCTTGGCACTCACCACGACCACATGGTGGTAGGCTGAGATCAACACCCTCATCCCTCTCTTCGCTTTTTCCAACACCCCCCACCCCCTCCTAGCTTGAGAGGCAAGGCACGTCATAGAAGGCCTGGTGGAAAAAAGAACGTTGATGCTAGCTGCATGGGGTCATCTGGTGAGAACACGAGCACGCCCCGTTGGCGTTGAGTCGCAGTCGCGGTATGCGGACCCACGCAGTAAGAACTCACTTGCTTTGAGAGCGGAGTCGGACTCAAAGAAACAATAAGATTGGAACTGACCGGCCGTCATGTGTGGTCTCCCAAACGAGCGGGAGGGAGGGCACTCGGCCAGTTCTAGCCGTACTCCACTAAGAGACAAGTATACTCGGCCGAGGCTTGAACGAGAACGAGAAGTCATAGGGCATAGGGCTGAGCACACGGGCGTTGCAGCATGGGGCATGATGGGATGGTTAGGTGAAGAAGGCGTGCAAGCATGTTCGGGACGCAGGCTGAGGTGGCTGACGAGGGGGGACGGTAAGGGGTAAGCCAGCGACAGTTCCATTGGACGAATTGGCTATTGGCCAACTACCAAGTTTGGCATGCGGCGCAGGCGGGAGCTCCATAGGAGGCCATACATGATCCAATCCAATTATCGCAACCGAACCAATGAAACCAACGAGAAGCGCCAACTGCTCCCCGATGAAGGCATCGCATATCATGGGGCACTGGGCATCTGGAGAGAAACTCGCCGACTGCCTTGAAGGGAGCCGTGAGGGAGCACGCTGCAGTTGTAGGTAGGTAGGTAGCCTTCGGCGTGTGATGTCGAGATATCCACAGATGGTGTGCACAGGCTGACTCAGTTTAAGCATCTTTTGAACCTTGCATCATCCACACGGAACAGTTCCGGAATTCGGGTTTCAACTCCGTCATATTAGAGACGACCGTCGACTTTGCCGCGTCGCCTGAAATTTGGGGCCAGCCGCTGTCGAAACTTATGTACAAGAACGGTAGGAGGTATCATCAGCGTCGTGGCAGCTTACCAATTAGCACAGCCGTTGTCATGCTGTTGGTAGTGTTGCGTCTCGGATATTGGCGTGTGCAAGAAATACCTTCTCACAGGTACTTGTATGGGTTGAGGATACCGTTCTATCGCCTAGGTCAGCCTTGGCTGCCACAAAGTCTGGGGAAAGAGAGAAAAGAACCTACCGGGTCAAACGTGTTCTTGATGTTCTTCATCAGGCCAACCATGGTCGGGTTGCGGCTGTAGCCGATGTACTTCTTCTTCATGAGGCCAAGCCCATGCTCGGCGCTGATGCTGCCCTGCCTTTCCGCAATCCACTCATAGACATATGGCTCCAGCACTTTTTCCACCCGCTCGTCGAACCGCCGCGTGGACACATTGAGGTGCAGATTGGCATCGCCCATGTGGCCGTACCCGACGACCGCTCTGACAGGGAACTCGTCCGTGTCGCCAAGCAGACCCGCGGCGTCGATCCGGGCCTTGACGTCCTCGACCATCTGATAGAGTTCTTTCAGGGGAATCGAAACGTCGTACTTGTACACGCCGCCGAGATGGCCCAGCGCCTCGGTGATACCCTCACGCCATGTCCACAACGACCTGATCTGTGTCTCGTTCTCGGCAAGCGTTCCATCAGCCACAATGCCCTTTTCCATGACGTCCTCCAGGAATGACTGAAGCTTCTCTGCGTCGTGCTCGGCGTTGGAACCGCTGGTCTCGATCAAGCAGTAGAAGGGATACTTTTCCTCCAATGGGCTCTTGTTGCCTGTGACATCTCGTACCAGCTGCTGACTGCCCTCGTCCATCAGCTCGAAAGCTGAAAGAATCTCGCCCAGCTGACCCTTGGCTTCACGGAAAGCCTGTTGGGCCAGCTCGTAGGACTCAATGCCGAACAAGGCCACGTTCTGGGCCGCCGACCGCTGGGGACATTGGATCGAGACCTTGGTGATGATACCGATGGTGCCCTCAGCCCCGATGAACAGCTGCTTCAGATCGTAGCCAGTGTTGTTCTTGCGAAGCTTGCAGAGGTCGTCCACAATGGTGCCGTCGGCCAGAACGGCCTCAATGCCCAGGGTGGTGCCGTGCAAGCTCCCGTAGCGGAGAAGACGCAAGCCTCCGGCGTTGGTAGCCAAGTTTCCTCCGATGTGGCATGAGCCCTTGGCCCCGAGATCCAAGGGGAAGATATAACCCTTGCTCGCCAGAAACTGATCCGCCACTTCCAGAATGGTTCCCGCCTCTGCCACCAAGATGCCGCTGACCTCGTCGAACTCGATAATCTTGTTCATGCGGCTCATGTTGATGACAATCTCGTCAAAGACCGGAACAGAACCGCCAACCAGACCGGTATTGCCACCCTGAGGTACCACGGCCAACATGTTGTCATTGCAGTACTTGAGGATCTTGCTGACCTCTTCCGTGGTACCCGGCTTGAGCACCAACCTGCAGTGGCCGCGATATTTGTTCATCCAATCACTGTTGAAGGGGGCGATGTCGTCGGCAGCGTCGCTTGTCACACCGTCAACCACGGCAGACTCACTTCCCAGTACGTCCTTGAAGAACTTGACATGTTCTGGGGTGACTTGGGCGAATCTCGAGTCTCGTTGGATGTCGGGGTACTTTTCGCTGGTGAGCTCGCCCTTTTGGGACACGGCTGTCGGTTGGAAAAGTCTTGGCCTCGATGTGCTGATGTGTCTGACGGTATGGCGGGAGAGGGACTGCCTCAGGAGTGGTTGTCTGCTCACTTCTGTGGTGGATCTGGCGAGCCTTCTCAAGACGGGCGGTAACTGGCAACGGGCGGCCATTGTGAGCTTGTTAGGTAGATATCCAACTTTTTTTCCCAGCTGAACAGATATTCGGGGGGAAAGCTGGATCTATATGGTGCGCCCGGCAGAGGAACTGATTATAAACTGAGCGCCTGTCTCGTCCAAGACCGTGGGTTGGGGGCCGATATATAACAGAGAGTATGACTTCAACTTTGAGATTTCAATGAGAGCAGCGACATCGGTTCACACACTGTTAAAACAGCCGGCCCGCCTAAACCCCGCTGCCAGCTGCAACTAACTTTCAGCAGCGGCAGCAGCTGCCCCGCGAGAACACTGAGAGATATGGCTTGGCAGAATGGTCTGTGCTTCCCCTCTTGGAGCTGGGCTGGGGGGAGCTGTCAGCCTCAAGCTCGTCGTCACAGCTGTGGTAGCCTGCCCTTCCAAACCAAAGCCAACATCAACCACCACGACCTCGAATTCCACTGCCCAACCCCACTGCCCGAATTGCCATCTAAACCCCCGAACCAGTACTCGAACCTCCAGACTTAACATCCAAACCCCCAGAAATCTACAAGCATGGCATCGGGCTACGATAGAGCGCTCTCAGGTACGTGTTACCTCCCATCCAACCCCAACACCACCACCAATTCCCCACATCCTTGCTTGCAGCCATCACTAACAACCCTTACCACGTACAGTCTTCAGGTACCTTTCCCACCACCACCACCCTCTCTCCTCAAACCCAAACTAACCCCCTCCTCCCCAGTCCCGACGGCCACGTCTTCCAAGTCGAATACGCCGGCGAGGCCGTCAAGCGAGGAACCTGCGCCGTAGGCGTCAAAGGCCAAGATGTCGTCGTCCTCGGCTGCGAGAAGCGCTCGGCCATGAAGCTCCAAGACACCCGCATCACCCCCTCCAAGATCGGCCTCGTCGACACGCACGTCTGCCTCGCCTTTGCCGGCCTCAACGCCGACGCCCGCATCCTCGTCGACAAGGCCCGGTTAGAGGCCCAGTCCCACAGGCTCAACCTCGAGGACCCCGTCACGATCGAGTACATCACCAAGTACGTTGCCGGAGTGCAGCAGCGGTACACACAGAGCGGTGGCGTGAGACCTTTTGGCATCTCCACGTTGATTGTGGGGTTTGATAAGGGGAGTGAGGTACCGAGGTTGTATCAGACGGAGCCGTCGGGGATCTATTCTGCTTGGTAAGGTTTTTTGGTTCTGGGATTTTGGGGTAGAAGGATGCTGATACCCATTCAAGGAAAGCGAATGCCATCGGCCGTTCCAGCAAGACAGTCCGCGAGTTCCTCGAGCGCAACTACAAGGAGGATATGGACCGGGAAGCCACTGTTAGACTCGCCATCAAGTCTTTGTTGGAGGTGGTGCAAACTGGCGCCAAGAATATCGAGATTGCCATCATGGCGCCTGGTAAGACGTTGGAGTTGCTGCCGGTGGAGGATATTGAGAATTACGTCAAAAATATCGAACAGGAGAAGCAAGAAGAGGCGGACAAGAAGAAGAAGGGCCGGACTCCAGGGCAGGGCAGTGCTGCCATATTGACTCGGCAAAAGGATGAGTCTGAGCAGTAGGGTGTTGGTCAAGGAGCAGAGATAGATGGGATGGCGCCTGGCTTTTAGAGCAGAAGCGAGCGCTGGTTGGTTGAGGAATTCAAATGTATGATAATACCACCCACTTGCAGTTCACACGATGAATTCATATCAAAGATGGCAAGACTCCATGCTGTCGTCTCCCAGATGTATGTTTTTATTCTTCTTCCATGGGTATCGTAAATCCAGTAAGTAGTAAACGCTCGCTTTGTTTTATATATATGCTTTCTTGGTCTTCCTCCTCCTTAACCCAACTTGTCAACATCGGCATCGGGATCAAACACGGTCGGCCTTTCTTTCTTGGCGGCTACCCTGTCATCCTTGAGCATCCTGGCGTCGACCCGGACGTCGTCGGCCTCGACGGTGATGGCGGCCTTGGGGGTGAGGGCGTCGAGGACGAAGTGATTGTCGCAGTGGGGGCAGTACTCGTCCGCCTCCTCAAACTCTTTGACGTCCTTGCGGAAGCACTTTTTGCACTTTTTGCAGGCGAAGACCATCTCGAAGGACTGGAGGAGGGGGTGGGTTTGGGATTCGGTGTGGCAGTCTACGCAGTCGAACCATTTCCTGCAGCAGGGGGAGCGGATCGAGACTTGGGCGTTTAGGATGTGTTTACTGGGAGGCGAGCGTCAGCGAGCGAGACCTATGTTGTGATGGACTGGTTGGGATAAGGTGTGATGGTGTAGTTTGGGGAAATGAGGTGTACGTACCACATGTTGTCAAAGGGGGGTAGTCCTTGCGGTGGTGGTTAAGCTTTCGTTGGTGATTATCGTGAGGCAGTTGGTTTGTGAGATTCGGAGGGTGGGCAAGGATCGGAGATACGGCTTGGCTATCCCGTGGTTTGTTAAATTAGGTATCGGCTTTGGAGGAGCCCTCATCATCATGGTGTAGAAGGTTGTAGTAGGTAGTGGGTGGGTGGGGGGGGGGGCGTGGCAGAAGCGGTGGAGTGGGGCCGGTGATAAAAGCTTGGCATTATTTGTAAGAAGTGTGGGGACATGTACCTTTATTACGTGGGGCTTCTACAGGGCAAGAGACAGATGCACTCTAGGAACTGTGCATGAGAAGATCTAGGTTTGGAACCAACAGACGGAGCTTCTAGAAGGGGGCTGTTGGTGTGTAAGAGGGATGTTGTTGGTCGGTTGGTGGTTTGGGGCTTAAGTAAGATTTGTAGTGAATATTCTACTTTGTAGAGACCAGTGAAGAGGTACCCGGGAAGTGGGTGAACAGGTACCGGTGGTCGGGACTCGGGAGCGCACCGTGCACGTGGAAGGGCTGTGGGAAGAACTGCACTGTGGGGCTTCGCAAGGCACACCCTTGGATTAGTCAACCAACAGGCAACCAACCCGCAGCCACTATGTCAGAGCGCCGTTTCAACTCTTGCCATTGAACTTTTAACTTCTCTTTCTCACCACCCAATTGCCACTGACAAAAGAGTCGCTGCCATCCCATCGCCCGGCGTTTGTTTGCGGCAACCTCGCCGCGCCCGTACCGATAAGATACATTGGGACAAGATGCCGCCGAAAAGAAAGGCGCCTGGCACTCAGGGTGCGGCGGCGAAAGCTGGTCGCACCTCGGCGCTCTCAACGCCCGGTCCTGGCACCCCGCGCAGTCTTGATAGCTCCATGATGTCCGAGGAGGATGAGGACTTTTTGAACGACGAGGATGTCGATGAGGCTCAGAAGCAGCGCGAGGACATGCTCGCGAAGGAGGCGGACCAGTTCGTGAACAAGTGGGCCCTCACCTCCAAGAATGTGGACGGCGGTGAGGAGGCGGGTCAAAGAACCTACGATGCCGCCTCTCAGTACTTCAAGAAGAGAGACTACTCTCACTACCAGCTCAAGCCCGATCACCAGAACCGCCCGCTCTGGATCGAGCCGGACGGGACCATTGTGCTAGAGCGCTTCAGCCCGCTGTCAGAGCAGGCCACAGACTTTCTGATCACCATTGCCGAGCCAAAGTCGCGTCCATCTCTGCTTCACGAGTACCGCATCACAACGCACAGCTTGTATGCCGCTGTGTCGATTGGTCTCAGGCCGCAAGATATCATAAACACGCTCGATCGCTTCCTGAAGACACCGCTGCCTCCCAGGATTCTCAACTTCATTAGCAGTTGTACCCAGAGCTACGGCAAGGTAAAGCTCGTGCTCAAGAACAACAAGTACTTTGTAGAGAGCGTTGATACACAACTGCTTCAGAAGCTGTTGGCTGATCCACAAATTCGTGCAGCCCGCATCTCTGGGACTACTGACATCAGCACCAGCTATGCGCCCACCATGGCCGGCTTGGTCATTCCCGGCACCAAGAACGCTGCCGGCGTCCACCAGGCCGATCTGAAGCAGGGGAATAATCAAAATGGCGAGCAAGGGCAGGCAGGCGCCGAGGCCGATGTCTTTGCTGCCTTGAATGAAGAAGATGATGATGACGAGAAGGAAGCCGTTCACTCTTTTGAGATCTCGGATGCCTCGGTCGAAACGGTGCAGAAACAGTGCCTGGAGATCGGCTTCCCAATCCTCGAAGAGTACGACTTCCGAAACGACAATGTGAACCCTAACCTCGAGATTGACCTCCGGCCCAACACTCTGATCCGGCCGTACCAGGAGAAGAGTCTCAGCAAGATGTTTGGCAACGGCAGAGCCAAGAGCGGTATCATTGTCTTGCCTTGCGGAGCGGGCAAAACGTTGGTGGGTATCACGGCTGCTTGTACCATCAGGAAGGGAGTTATTGTCCTCTGCACGAGTTCTATGTCAGTCGTCCAGTGGCGCCAGGAGTTCCTCAAGTGGTCCAACATCAACCCAGAGGACATCGCTGTCTTCACAGCCGACAGCAAGAACAAGTTCTCGGGGAGTACTGGCATCATTGTCACCACATACTCCATGGTGACCAACTCCAGAGAACGGTCTCACGACAGCAAGAAGATGATGGATTTCCTCAGAGGGCGAGAATGGGGTCTGATGCTCCTCGACGAAGTCCACGTCGTCCCCGCCGATGTCTTCCGCCGCGTCATCTCGTCTATCAAGTCGCACTCTAAGCTTGGTCTCACCGCCACCCTCCTCCGTGAGGATGACAAGATCTCCCATCTCAACTTCCTCATCGGCCCCAAGCTCTATGAGGCCAACTGGATGGAATTATCTCAACAAGGCCACATCGCCAAGGTCCAGTGCGCAGAAGTGTGGTGTTCCATGCCCCCGGAATTCTACGACGAGTATCTCCGCGCCAACTCCCACATGAAGCGCACCCTCTACGCCATGAACCCGAGGAAATTCCAAGCTTGCCAGTACCTGATCAACTATCACGAAGCGCGCGGCGACAAGATCATCGTCTTCTCTGATGAGCTTTACTCTCTCAAACAGTATGCTCTCAAACTCAAAAAGGTCTTCATCTACGGCGGCACCGGCCAGGCGGAGCGCATGCAAGTCCTCGAAAACTTTCAGCACAATCCCGATGTCAACACTCTCTTCTTGTCCAAGATTGGCGACACCTCCCTCGATCTGCCCGAAGCAACCTGTCTCATCCAGATTTCCTCTCATTTCGGCTCCCGTAGGCAAGAGGCCCAGCGTCTCGGCCGTATCCTACGAGCCAAGCGCCGTAACGATGAAGGCTTCAACGCCTTTTTCTACTCTCTGGTATCGAAAGACACCCAAGAGATGTACTACTCCTCCAAGCGCCAGGCCTTCCTCGTTGATCAGGGGTACGCCTTCAAGGTTATCACTCAGTTAGCCAACATCAACGACACGCCCGATCTTGCCTTTGCCACGCCTCAGGAACGCCGGGAGCTTCTTCAACGAACGTTGGTCGACAATGAGAAGGGCTTTGAGCAAGACGCCGAGACTGATGATTTGTTTGGGAAGCCCTCTGGCAGGAGAGGTGCTGGGGGTGCCAGGGGAAGGAAGGCTGGGAATGGGGTTAGGAGGACGGCGGGTACGCTTGGGGAGCTGTCGGGTGGGCAGGATATGGCGTATATTGAGCAGAACAAGGCTGCGAATAAGGGGTTGAAGGGCAAGGGGGCGGGGAAGAAGGCAGATGCTGGGGGGCAGAATTCGTTCTTCAAGAAGATTCAGAGGGAGAAGGAGAAGATTAAGGGGGCGAGATAAGGGGCGTGTCCATTGCGGCTTTGCGTTGTCGTAGCAGTGGCTTTTGGCGTTTTGAGACGTTTAGCGAGCAGGGCAAAGGGTGTATTAGATTGTATTTTTTTTGGATCAACAAGATTGACACAGCATCATATCACAAATGGCGTTGGGCTTGGGATGGGGTTGGGCTGGATGGCTTGCTCCGAGAAGGGGGTATATAGACAGTTTGCCTTTGGCTCTGTTTCGTGAAAACTGTTAATTGCATGACCAATACATGATGCCATCGTGAACTGCATTTGCCTGATGCTCTGGAACATCAAAATTCTATAAAAAAAATTAAAAAAAGAAAACCAATTGAAAAAAGAAAACCAATTCTAGAGCCATGATCTAAGTCGGGCATAGTGTCTTTGATGTATACACCTGCCATGGCAAATCTCCCCCCCCCTTTGAAAGAGGTAAACAGCCTAATCAAGATCATCCTTTTCTACCCAAGTAGGTATTCTTTCAAACAATGCTCGAAAGTCTAATGAATCTGTGAGAGATCTATACGCCCCCCTCACTGCCTCGGCGAGAACCTCGCACAAACCGAACCCCCTTCCACGAGCAGCCCCAAGATTGACCTCCACCCCTCTACCCACTGATTCCCATCTTTTTGGAGAGAATGATACCCCATCTGATGCCGCCCTCCCATTTACTGACGCCCCGTCTTTTTGAGAATTGTAGCTCCCAGACGACCTCATCTCAAGCTGTCTTCCTCTCATTCTCCCATCCTGCTGGGAATAGTCGCTGTCAGACGGCCTCATGCCATACTCTCCTTCTCTCATCTTCCAATCTGGCAGGCGGTTATTTGAAGAATTCGCCGTTCAAGTCCCATGATTCACCACATCACTCCCCCCACCGAGACTGCTGACAGTTCACACCGGTTCCCCCATTCCCACCATCCTGCTGGAAGTAATCAGGAGGATACCACGTCCCAACTCACCCAAACCCCCTTATCTTCACCACCCTCATGAGACTTTTCCTCACTCCCTACCCTACTGGAAGTTATTACCAGGAAACCGCGTCCCATTAACCCCCTGCACCCCCTGCCCCAACTGACTAGCCACCACCGTCGCCTCCCTCACAGCCCTAGCAACCGTCCCCCTCACCCTCCCCTCCTCCAGAACCAACAACCCCCCAATGGTGCACCCCCCCGGCGTGCTAACCTTATCCCTCAACAACGCAGGGTGATCCCCATTCAGCACCAACCCCGCAGCCCCCTTCATAGTCTGCGCAGCCATCCTCTGCGCCTCCGCCCTCGGCAAACCCATCGCAACAGCCCCATCAATAGCAGCCTCAAGCATCAACGCGAAAAAAGCCGGCCCTGACCCACACAGCGAAGTGCAAACATCCATGTTTGACGGAGGAAGGTAGACCACCTCGCCAATCCGCTTGAAAATCCAGGTAACCGTCCCCATCGTCTCGGGGTCAAGAGGGGGGTTGCTGATTCCGATGACGGTCATGCTTTCCCTGATGAGGGAGGCAGTGTTTGGCATTGCGCGGACGATTTGGCAGTTTACGGGCTGGCCGCCGTTGGCGGTGGTGAGGGTTTGGGAGAGCTGGGTTTCGGTTACGCCGGCGAGGATGGAGATGAGGAGTTTACCACTGAGGGAGGGGGCGAGGGAGGGTTCGGAGAGGAGTTCGTTGACCATGTAGGGTTTGCAGGCCAGGAGGATGATGTCGGCGGATTGGACGGCGGGGAGGTTGGAGTTTGTGAGGATTTGC
>NW_001914854.1:2854660-2889404 GCF_000226545.1 Podospora anserina S mat+
ACTGGTGGTTTGAGAAGCGCTCATTGTGTTGTGTAGTTGGGTTTAGATGTGTAGTATAAATGTGAGATTGACCGATAGGTTATGTGAGTTGAGATGTTCTCACAGAAAACTTGTGCCAAAGTTCGGAGTGAGATGTGAAAGAAGAAGGTGCGTGTAAGTTGCTGCGTTTGAAGACTCACTCAACTTTTGTGGACACTGTTGTGACGGAGAGGGGCAATTTTGATAATACAACAGACAGAAGAAAAGGAAAGAGCAACATGAACACACACACTATAATAAATCACGGGCGACAGCTGACCAAATTTTTTTTTTTTTTTTTCTGTTTCTACCATTTATCACACCGAACTCTCATCACCAAACCCATCACAACTCATCTTCCACACCCTCTTCTTGTGTCACCAACATCTTTTTCTCAAAATTCCAAAATCATTTCCCAGGGTCCAAGTGGCCAAAAACTCACCCCACTATCCCCCGCCACAACCCTCACCGCCTACCCAAAAAGCGCCTAGATTACCCGTATCCCCAGGGCGGTGGTGCACGAGCCATCACTAGGTAATGGACGACTCTCACAAGCCTCCAATTGCCCATCAAGGTCCAGCAGCTCAACAACCACCATCATCTTCAAATACAACTGTGCCAAGACAGCAACCACAAAACCCACAACCAGAACGCGCCGCCGCTGGTCATGGTCCAAAAGTTAATAACACCCCCAACAATACAAAATGGTCCAAAAACAATAGCCAAAAAATAAAAAACCTTTCCAACTACATCAACAACAACAACCCAACCGGCACAAACCATCATTATCATCATCATCATCACCACCATCACTCCACCAAAAAAATGGCCGATCCCTTCGAAGTGCGAATGCGTTTCACAAACCAGCTGAGGCAACTCAACGCCTCGGTTATGTCTGCCCAAAAGGCGGCCCAGTTCGCGCTTAAACACCATGAGATGGGGGAGGATTTGCATTCTTGCATTTTGGAGCAGCTTGAAAAGGTCCCTTTACCCTCCGCCCCTTACATCCCCACATCATTACTGACAAAAGGACAGAACAACATGAACACCCGCGCCAACATTATGTACTTTATCGAACACTTCCTCGACCTTGCCCAGAAGGAATCCCACCCTGAATACGTTGTTCTCATGCAGCGGGACATCATCCGCGTCGTTGACGCTGTCGCTCCCGAAGATGGGACCGGGATCGCAAACGTCAAAGTTGCGAGGAAGGTCCTGCAGGCGTTGGCGGCAAAGTCGTTTCTTGATGGGGAGCTGCTGAGTCAGATTGAGGAGGTGTTGAGGGAGAGGTATTCTGCCGCGCAGCAGGATCTGGCGCTCATGTCGTCGCCTACTACTGCTGTTGGGGATGGTGATGTGGGTGGGGGTGGGGGGGTGCCTACGCCGCAGACTAGGGTTTCTACTGGTGGTGGTGGTGGTGGTGGTGGGAAAGGGAAGATGAAGTTGGATAGGAAGCAGGTTGAGCAGAGGATTGAGGAGGATAGGGAGCGGCATAAGAGGCAGAGGGAGGGGATTTGGGCGGTTAGTCCGGAGAATGAGGCCGAGTTGAGGAAGTTGTGGGAGGAGACGAGCGAGCTGGGGGAGGATGATGAGAGGATGTGTGATGAGGAGTGGGAGGAGTGGGAGGAGGCGATGGGGGGTGGGTGTGGGCATTGGGGGGAGAGGACCAATGGAGATCATCACTCTTGAGTGTTTTACTGGTGGAGATTTGTTATGGTACGTATGGCGTTTTGGGAAGGGGGAAATAATAACTTGGGGAAACAGCGGGTGTTTGGGGCGTTTATTTTTATTTTGATGGGGAGGAAAAGCAGGATTGGACGGCTGTTGATTAGGTGTGATACCATACCTATAGTGCTTGTGTATATATATATATCTTGTGGGACTTGGAGGTAGGTACAGGCCTCTTTGAAGAAGCGTCTGGGAAAACAACTGTAACTTAATTATTGACACGGGGTGCTGTTTTATAGCGACTACCTGCCTGCCTGCCTCCCAACACCAAACCAGAAACGCCGCTGTAAAATTTACACACAAAAGTAAACGTACAAAAAAAAAAACCAGAGAAATAATCCGCATGATCCTGGCCTGTTACCAAGCTTTGCTTGCTACCAAATTTACTACTACTACTACTACTACTACTCCTCCTCCTCCTCCTCCTCCTCCTCCTCCTCAACCCTAGCCTTCTTCCTCACACTCCCCCCATTATCGTCATTATCAACCCCCTCCGTCGTCGACTTCCTCTTCCCCTTCCCATTCATCACCACCACCACCCCCTCGCCCTCCTCCCTCAGCTTCTGCTCCTGATCCTCCATCTTGACAAGCAACCTCGCATAATCAAACTCAACCCCCTTCACCACCTCCCCCAGCTTCTCCACCCTCTCCTCTAGTTGGAGCTGTCCAAGCGCGTCCCTATTGTGCACGTACAGCCTCTTCTTGAGCATCAACTTCCAGAGCGCGTACTCCTTCCTCTCCGTCGCAGTGGCAACTTTTTTGCTCTCGTCCAGGCCGATGCCCGGACGGACAGACTCTCCCAGCCGGGACATGAGCTGCATTTCCAGGACGCGATAAAACTGCCTCTTTGTAATCTTTGCCTCTTTGCGTACCTTTTCGGCGGCGGCCTCGTCGATGATGTTTTTGGGTACGGGCCCTGTTTTGGGGATCGGGGTGGAGGTGTTGATCTGGAGGGCTTGGAAGGAGGGGAGGGAACGCAAACAGCGGAGGTCGTTGATGTAGCGCATGTCGTCAAAGGCCTCGTTTGGGTCCTCGACGGTGATTTCCTTTGTGGGGGGGTGGGAGAGGTAGGTTTGGTAGACCGTGTGGTAGAGGCGGGAGCCGAGGGAGAGGTGCTGGAAGGGGGGGAGGATGAGGAACTGGGAGATGCGGGAGCGGCAGGGGAGGGTGGTGATGTCGACTGTGGGGGTGCCGAGGGGGAAGTCTTCCTTGATTACGATGGGGTCGTTGATTGGGGAGGGGGAGGAGGTGTTGTCAGAAAGGGGGGTGGTTGGTGGGGTTGGGGGGAGGTGGAGGAAGAAGAAGCGGTAGACGGTGGAGTAGCCGGCGAAGATGTAGGTTGGTTTCTTGTTGGAGGGGTCGGTTTTCTTTTGGTAGAGGAAGAAGACGGTCCAGTGGCCGGCGTCTTTGTCGTCGACGTTGATGGCGGTGCCGCCCTCGATGAAGAGGGGGACGAGGATCTGGATGCGCTTGACGAGCTGCTTGACGGCCGGGTCGGAGAGGGTGCCTTTCCAGACTTCAAAGCGGCCGGCCTTGTTGGTGAAGCTGGTGAGTAGCTCGCCGGGGGGTGTCCAGTCGTCGCGGGGTTTGGCAAGTTCGGATTTCCAATCTTTCAGGGGTTGGAAGGCAACCTCGGGGAGGAACTCGGAGAGGACTTCCTTGATGTCGAGGGGTTCGGCGTCGCCTATGGCGGGGAACTGCTTGCTGAACTTGATCTGGAGGTTGGGGCGCATGTCCGTCGCATTGTAGCGGAGGTTGATTTGGAGGTCTTGGTAGCCAAAGATTTCCTCCTCTTCGCCAAAGATGGGGTATGTGAATCTGGGGTGGAATTTGGACTCTTTGCCATTGGAGCCTGGGGCAACGAGAGAGATCACGAAAGCCTCGTTGGCGGAGGCCGTCCCTAGGTAGGTAAGGAAAGCTGGTTAGTAAATTGGTTTGCGTGGAGTGAAGAAAGCTGGAGTAGCTTACAGGCGCCGTCGTCGTCGGCCATGGTGGTGATGCGGCTGGCGGTTGCTATAGGATGTATGCGGCTGGTATGCGGCTGGTAAGCAAAATAAAGTTCTGCGGCTGGTGAGGTTGTGCGGCTTGAATGCGACAACAAAAGCTTCAAGTCGTCGACGAGAAAGTGGTTCGCGACGCGCTCTAATTGTACGACGCGTTCCACTGCGACGGTTTAATTGAAAGCTCGGGCCACCTTTGACATCCTTGCTGCCACTTGAGCTCCAACTGGCAACATTCACAACGTTCACAACTAGGTGAATAACAAGAGACTGTACGAAGTCCATGTGTTCACTGGCCACCCGATACCACAACACCCCTCATTCACACTGTCCAACCGAGCCAACCCATCCTCTCCTCCTCGCAGTTCCTCGCAGTTTCCTCGCATTCTGCAATAACCAGCCCTTCCCAATCGAGGCTCCCACCAGGGGTTCTCACCTCAATCTGTACAACCCTAACCCAATCCAGCCAAGCGTAACGGGCTGGCGGGGCCGTCTTGCGCATCTTGCGGCCAGATCGTCCGCCATTGATCACCAACCTTTTTGCGCTTGCGACGACACCACCGTTATCTTTTTCTGTGCGGCCGTCGCAAATTTGGTGGTTGGGCCCGTCTTGACCCTCATGAATCGACAAAGGGGTCTTTCCCTCTCTCCTCCTGCTCCCCCCGTCAAATAATAGATATACCTATTCAATTTCAAATATCTACCTGCCTGGTGCCCCATCATGAGTGGCTTAATCTTCCTCGTCGTGACCTCGGTAAGTTTGATGATGCGCCAGCCACCCTTCCCCGCGGCGATTTGTAAGACAACGGGCTAACTCACTGTTTCTCATTTCCATAGGTGGTCATGGCCGTGGCGTATGTTCATCACAACCTTCTTCCTCAAGCCACCATCTAATTGACCCCCCCCCTCTTCGCGTTTGTTACAGCTCCTTCCTCGCCGGCGCACTCCCCTTATCCATCAGCCTCACCCAATCCCAACTCCGCTTCGTCGCCTCCCTCGGCGCGGGTCTTTTAGTTGGATCATGCCTTATAGTCATTGTCCCCGAGGGCATAGAAGCCATCGCCTCCGCCTCCTCCGACCATCACCACGACGATAATGCCCCGCACCGTCACCGTCGCGATGATCCCCCTCAGACCGAAGACGACGAGCTCCCAGCCTTCCACATCGGCCTCTCCCTCATCCTCGGCTTCGCCCTCATGTTCCTCATCGACCGCCTCCCCCGCCATCTAACAGACCGCTTCACCCCTCCCCCCCAATCCCGCCACGTATCCCTCGACAACCTCTCCACTCACCAACCCGATTCCGACCTCGAAGACGAGTCCTTCCTTGGAAGTTTGACACCCTCCCCGAAACAATCACGATCACTAGCAACGACAATAGGACTGGTGATCCACGCGGCAGCAGACGGGGTTGCGATGGGGGCGTCAGCGACAACATCAAACATGAACGTCGGCCTGATCATCTTCTTCGCCATTCTGGTCCACAAGGCCCCCGCGGCGTTTGGGCTCACGTCTACGCTGCTTAAGCAAGGGTTGAGCAAACGAGCGGCGAGGGTGCATCTCATGGTGTTCAGCCTGGCGGCGCCGGTGGGGGCGCTGGTGACGTATTTCATGGTGGGCATGTTGGGGGGGGAGCATTTGGAGGGGGAGGAGGAGGAGAGGATGTTGTGGACGGGGATGCTGCTCTTGTTCAGCGGGGGGACGTTTTTGTATGTGGCTATGCATGCTATGCAGGAGGAGAATTCTTTTGGAGTCGGGGGGCATGATCATGCTGGGCAGGGAGGTGGGGGGGGTTATTCAGAGGTTGGGAATAGGGGGAATACGGGGGGGGGGGGGTTGGGGTTGAGGGATACTTTGGGGACGGTGGTGGGGATGTTGCTGCCTTTGGCGACGAGGTTTGGGCATCATCATCATCATTAGGGGGAGGGGAGCTGATGTGTGGGTTTTTTTTTCTGATGGCGTTATTGGGACAAGGGCGGGCTTGGATAGCGATGTTTATTGTTTTTGTGGGATAAAAAGGGGGGTGATGGGTGTGTATGATTATCAGCGTAGCAGTGGGGTTGAACGAAAGGCGTTGTTTTTACTAGGTAAGTGTCTAAATGTACGACTACCACTACCATGCTTGATCATATCAGGTTTCTTTTCCTGGCTTTATCACTGGTATATGGGAATGCATGCTTCCTCGCTCTGGAGACCTAACGTGTGTGTAAGATTTGGACTTCACACATCGGTTCGGAAAGCAGGTCTCGAGTCAGGTTGTACAAAGTCGCCCTTACCTTCCGTACCTTGATTACGGGCCCGAAATAAACCGGCCACATCCATGGAGGAAGGGCCTGTAGGTCCGCAGGGTCAGGGGGAAATCCATACAGGATTCTGAGATGGGTGGCTGAAAATGTTGCTCTTCGAAGCTACTACACTAACAAAGTTGGTGGTGAGGTGGGTGATGTGGATATGCTTGTGCGTGTGTGCGGGGCGGATGGGCGGGCCTGGGGCTGGGACTGTTGGCCTGCTCCTGGTGGTGGGACGTTTCATATTTTGGGGGAGGGGAGAGAAGTTGTCAGGTTTTTTTTGGGCATGTCCGGGTGTTTTGGGTTTTTGAGAGATGAAAGATGAGCGGCAGGTTTAGACGATCATTTTGTTATGACAGGAGGGGAGCGTTGGATGCTACGATGAATCGTTGGGGTGGGTGTCAAAAGATGGATGGATGGATGGATGGGATATTCAAGAATCAAGAATCTTTGGCAGACATCCGGGTTTTGACTTACACAGTTCAGTTTCAGTGACACCAGGGTTCGGATTTGGGAGCTGACTGCAGTTGATAATATATGGACTGCCTTTTTGCTGCAGGGCATGATGTAAATCCTAGAAATAATACCTGTTGTGTATAGGTAGGTTAATTTCCATGTGGGCTGTGATGCAATCTACCTAGCCAGGGACCTGTGGTTTAAGCAGACAGGACCTAGGGTCAGTCCGTTTACGCCGTGTTGTTACCGTGGCGCTTTTCATGCAATGAGTGGCGAAGAGGCGTGAGTTTGTATACCCAGTGATATTTCCAGCTAGGTGGTTGTTAGTTCGGGGGATGCCGCTGCTATTCTTGTTGTAGACAGATAGATGAATGTGTGAGATCGGTGTATGCATGACGGGCATGGAGATGAGGTAGGAGGTCGGGGGTGCCCTAGTAAAATGCAAACGCCGGATTTGCTTCTTGGACGAGTTCTGTGCGAAGGTCACTCCGGCCCGAAGGGGGGGCAAAGTCAAAAGAGAAAGGGGGTGTTGCTCCATGTTATTGTTAGGTTGTGAGTTGAGATGGTGGATTCGAGAGGAGAGAAAGTCCCGTTGAGAGTCTCACGGGAGGGGGCTGGAGGGGGACCACCGCTAAGGCTGCTGCGGGTTTGGTGTGTCGCTCGCTGATGCTGATGCGATGCCGTGTTTTGATCACAGACTTGAGTAGAGATCCAAGAGTGAAAAATGTCAAATGCCCAACTGCCAGCAACGGCCATGGCAACATATACCTGTCCAGCCAGATGGGCCAAACGGTAGTATTGCTCGATAACACATCGTCGCTGGCTCCATTCGAAGGGGTCTTGATCGCAGTGGTCTGCAGGTGGCGTAACTCCCTGGCTGGAGTCGCGGAGGGGCGCTGGGCGTGCAGGTTTAGGCTTGGGTGGGGCCCAACCGCTGACACACACACACACACAGAGAGAGAGAGAGAGGGCGGGTACCAAGTTACAAGTCCCAGTCTCGAACAGAACAGAGCAAAAGGAAAGGAAAAGGGACGCCCCCTTCCCGCCTCGTATTTCTTCTGCTTCACCTCCCCTTCTCAGCCCTCACTCGCACCCTCACCCTCACCCTCACCCTCACCCTCACCCTCACCCTCACCTTCACCTCACTCACCCTTTGGTTTTGATGTGTAGCTAGTTATGGTTGTGTGTGTCTCGTAGCCATTCTTTGTTCCGTCATCCATCCCTTCTTTCCAAACGCCTCAGCTCGGGCAGCCCCAGCCAGACCCGTTCGAACTTGCGCGCGCGCGCGCCTCCCGTCGCCCTTAACAATTCCCTGTTTCGGTTTCGGCTCTGCCGTCTCCTCCTGCCAACTTTCAGATTGAATTGCCGGCCAACGCTGACCACCAACCACCACCACCACTACCAACCACCAACTGGCGACCTTCCCCCCTGGCCAGGAACCTCCAATCCTCTTCGGCCTCGACGACTTCATTTTTCTTTCTCTTGACACTTCCCCCCCCGTTCGAACCTCCGAGCTCCTCCCGTCACCGCGGCGACTTGAGTCGGGATATCCCGAGAATCACACCTTTAGCGGCTAGCGCTTCCCGGCACCCGCGACTCGAACATACCGCTGCCGTACTCGAAACTGCCCAAGTGTTCTTACGCCGCTCACTCTTTTTTTTTGTGTACCTGGATTTCGTGAGGGTGTGGTGGAAGAGAAAAAAAAATCATTACTTGGTCCCTGACATCGCTGTCGTCTTTCTCTCGAGTCCCCAGCCTGACCCGCCAGGCCGCCTCAACACCACCTACCTCTTCAACTGGTAGTGTGCCTACACATACGAAATGTCCTACAATCCACCAATGAGTTTCTCCGAGAGGAGAGGGGCCGTCTTTAACGAGGAGTTGTCGCTGAATACACATCATGGCATCAAGAGCCTGGCGCAACCGCGTCCCAGAGGGCCACCAACACCGAGTATGAGCACGCCCGCGGCAGACTTCGATCAGGTTACCGGCTCTCCACCACCTCCACCCACGCCGGCGGCATCCCCAGGACCATCCAACTCGAGGCCGGATTGGAAGAGCGCCGACGAAACCGAGGAGGCCTACCTTGCTACAATTCGCCAGTACTTTGTCAAGTGCAACAGTGCTCAGAGGGGGCGGCTGCTGTCTGATCTGCTGAACCTCTGCACCAGTCAACAGCTGAGCTTTGTGCACCAGTTTGTCAGCCCGCTGCTGAAGAAGGATCCATTCACTACTCTCCCAGATGAACTGTGTCTTAGAGTTGGTCTCGCGCTCCCCGGCTTTGCGCCTTTGCATGTAACTGACCGTGTGCCGCTTAGATCCTCTCGTTCATCGACGATCCCAAGGTGCTTGTGCGCGCATCGCAAGTGTCCCGAAGATGGCGGGATTTGCTGAGTGATGACATGACGTGGAAGAATCTATGCGTAAAGCACGATTATCAGCGTAGGATGTCGGAAGTCCAGGCTATGCGGGCAGAACTCTACGGTCATGCTCAGCGAGACGACGGTGCGGCCACCGGGGACTGTTCCGGCGCGCTCACGTCCAACTCGCTACCCGCGTCGTTTGGAAGCAGCACCGGCGCGCGGCCGAGGCTCACGTCGTACAAGTCACACTTTAAGCAGAGATATCTGGTTGATGTGGCTTGGAGGACGGGCGGGCGGAACATCTCCAAGAATCTCACCCAGGATGGCGGCGTGGTCACGAGTCTGCATTTGACCTCCAAGTACATCATTGTGGCTCTTGATAATGCCAGGATCCACGTGTTTGATACCGAAGAAACGCGCTTCGCACCCTGCAGGGCCATGTGATGGGTGTCTGGGCTATGGTGCCCTGGGATGATATCCTGGTCAGTGGTGGCTGTGACAGAGAGGTTCGGGTTTGGGACCTGACGACTGGGTAAGTTTCATCATAGGTTTGGTGGTCATTCGGTTCTGGGCTGACTTTTGGATCACAGAAACTGCCTGCATACGCTTAGGGGTCACACCTCCACGGTCCGCTGTCTTAAGATGTCAGATGCCAACACGGCCATTTCCGGATCCAGAGACACGACCCTTCGGGTTTGGGATATCAGAAACGGCACACTGATCAAGCTGCTTGTCGGCCACCAGGCCAGCGTCCGGTGTTTGGAGATCAAGGGTGACATCGTGGTGTCTGGCAGTTATGATACCACCGCCAAGGTGTGGAGTATTTCCGAAGGTCGCTGCCTTCACACGCTTTCGGGGCATTACAGCCAAATCTATGCAATCGCCTTTGATGGCTACCGGGTGGCGACTGGCAGTCTTGACACTAGTGTCAGGATCTGGAATGCGCAAACAGGGTAGGTTTCCATCTGACATCTCGTTAAAAGTCCAATGCTAACTCCCTTTTTTTTTTTTTTTTTCGTCCTGAGCACGCAGCGGAATATTGACATGTGTACAGGTTTGGAACTTCTCGCCACCAGAAGAAATGCTCAACGACCGCCCTGTTATCCCATTAAAGAGAACCCTCGACGCCCCAGCACCAGACGGCAGCAGACCACTCAGCGCCTTTGCTCTGGACTACCGGGGTGCTGGAAGCAGTAGTAGCGGCAATGGAATGCTTGACGTCGATATGCCCGACGCAGGACCGTCCACCGCGCCACTTCAACAGAGCGGTGGCATGTTTTTCCGGGATCCATGAATACGAGATGATTCTCAACGCTATGGTACATACACACATACACTTATGATGTGAAGTGAGAAAGGGGGGTTATCATTGTTGGCGTCATCCGCTGATTTGCTTATTTTCTTTTTTGGCTGGTTATTATTTTTGCGCATACCCCCATTCTTGTTGGTTTATTTATCTTTTGGGTCTCAACGGCAACATGATCGTTCTGTATCGAATTGGGGGGGGGGGAGGTGGTTGGTTGTATGGAAACGAAGGGTATCGACTGGATGGAGTTTTTTGTTATGTTTGTTGTATGTTGGTTATTAGGAAACTGGAGGGAGGAAATATGTGATAGCGCATTGTTATGGCGTTGTTTTTTTGTTACACACTTATTTCTCTCTCATCTTCAGGCTTTCTTTTTTGGACGGTGCTGTCAACTCTGTATAGAAGACAGCCGAATAAATATGAGAGCAGTGGTTTTGTTATCAAACATGAATGAGAGATGACGGTGGTGGTGGTGTAAAGTGGAGGAGGTTTGAGAGGGATGAGTGTGGGGTGAGCTGAGTGAGTGGATTCCGTTGCTGATATCATTTGCATTGGGCGTCGGGGGGGGTGTATCGGAGTCTTATCAGATCGGTCGGTCGGGTCGGATGGGCCGGAGAGCGATGCGGTGCGGCGGTGTTTTGTGTCCAAGTACGGAGTAAGACTTTTATCAACCCGTGTATAGACGAGAAAGAGAGAGAGAGTAAAAGATATATTCTCGTCTTTTGTCCTTGATATCTTGAAATTGAAAAGCTGCCAGGCCTTAACTCCGAACCTACTCCGTTCAGTGGTGGAGTTTCCAAGTCCCTGTCATGGAAGATGAAGTCAGCGGACATAGCACGGACGAGATGTGTTTCTAGATCTGAGATTTGGTGACACCAAAACTAAAATGCTTACGGGACTTCCCCCCGTGGGCTCCGAGAGGGACTTTTCTTCCATGAAGGTTGATAATACCGTAGCAATTGACTAAGAAAGAGCGATTTTTTTTATTCCATAAAATAAAAAGGGCCGAGAATGGGCAAAAACAGCTCTGGAAAAGTCCCACTCTTGAGGTTCGGTTGTATCCGTGCTTGCGGCCCCTCTTGTGTGGTGCTGTCACTGTTGGAAATGCTGGCAGGTGGGGACTTTTTGCAGCAAAGAGAGAAACCCCCAACCATGTCTGGCTTCGCTTAAACAAGGCTAGCGCGTAGATTCTCAACAAGCATCACCGCCCCCCAACGCCAAAAACTTGGGGGACCCATTCCTTTTTTGCAGTGCTGCTGTGCTGTTGCTGGGCCCTGCTGTTGCTGAGAAGCTGCCACACCTACCTCTCCCACCCTATCCAGCTCCCGACATCGCGGTCCCTTCTCGCTTGGACCTGACCATCCCTCTCCGTCCTCTTTTTTTTTTTTTTCCCTTCACCTTCTTTTTCCCTTTTTTTTCATTGCGCAACCAACCCTTCCCCCCATCACACAAAATGTTCTCGCGAGCCACCCGGTTAACAAGGGCGCTGCCCATCCGCGTTGCTGCTGCCCGCGCCAGCCCTGTCACGGCTTCGCTTGCCCGGAGGACCGTCACCACCAATGCCGCTTCGGCGCAGGTTGATAAGAGCTCCGTCCCCCAGGTATGTTCAGTGTGGAGGTGTAGCAGCTTGTGTCATGAGTAGGAACTGTGCTTTCCGGACCCACCGGGATGCTTGGATATCGAGGGGACATTATCGTTTGCATTGGGAGAATGTTTGCGATATATCTCTTTTATTTGCGAACGTTGTCAAGTCGCTCTTTTTTTTATTGTTGAGGTTTTGCGTCACTTTTTTGTTTGTCTGTCACTGATATTGTTGTTATTATCACGACAACAGTCCGAAGATGAGCCCTTCCATGTCACCCTTTCCGACGAGAGCTTCGAGACGTACGAGCTCGACCCCCCACCTTACCAGCTTGAGGTCACCAAGAAGCAGTTGAAGCAGATGTATAAGGATATGGTTGTCGTCAGGTATGAAAGGCACATGGGTTTTCGGAGGTCCGTGATCTTTGTGCTGACGCAACGATACCGGATCATAGACAAATGGAGATGGCTGCCGACAGACTATACAAGGAGAAGAAGATTCGGGGTTTCTGCCACCTCTCCACCGGTCAGGAGGCCGTCGCCGTCGGTATCGAGCATGCGATCAACAAGTCGGACGATGTCATCACCTCTTACAGATGCCACGGTTTCGCCTATATGAGAGGCGGCACTGTGCGCTCCATCATTGGCGAGCTTCTTGGTCGCCGTGAGGGTATTGCGTACGGCAAGGGCGGTTCTATGCACATGTTCGCCAAGGGCTTTTATGGCGGCAACGGCATTGTCGGCGCTCAGGTGCCTGTCGGTGCCGGGTTGGCTTTTGCCCAGAAGTATACCGGTGGCAAGAAGGCTACTGTTATCCTGTATGGTGATGGTGCTTCCAACCAGGGTCAGGTGTTTGAGGCTTTCAACATGGCCAAGCTTTGGAAGTTGCCCGCCCTTTTCGGGTGCGAGAGTGAGTTTCCAGACACTGCTACGAACATAGGGGTCATTGCTAACATTGTGGCTCTCAGACAACAAGTACGGTATGGGTACCTCCGCTGCCCGCTCCTCCGCCCTGACCGACTACTACAAGCGCGGCCAGTACATCCCCGGTCTCAAGGTCAACGGCATGGACGTCCTTGCGGTCAAGGCGGCCGTCCAGTACGGCAAGCAGTGGACTGAGGAGGACAATGGTCCGTTGGTTCTCGAGTACGTGACCTACCGCTACGGTGGTCATAGTATGTCGGACCCCGGCACCACCTACCGCACCCGTGAGGAAATTCAGCGTATGCGGTCCACCAACGATCCCATCGCCGGCCTCAAGCAGCACATTCTTGACTGGGGCGTTGCTCAGGAGGACGAGCTCAAGAACATCGACAAGGAGGCGCGCAGCTTCGTCAACGAGGAGGTGGCCGCCGCCGAGGCCATGGCCGTCCCTGAGGCCACCCCCAAGATCCTGTACGAGGACATTTACGTCAGAGGCTCCGAGCCCGATTTCATCCGTGGCCGCATCCTGGATGAGAACTACTACTTCAAGCAGTAAATGGTTGGAGAGTAGAGTGGTTGTGAGGTGGTGAGGTGGTGAGGGGTTGAACAAGAGGAAAAGAGAGAGAGAGAGAGAGAGAGAGAGAGCCGTTTATACAAACAGTGAAATTACTCGAGCTTTGCCGCTGAGCATTTGGTTTTTTTTCTCGTGTGGTTGGCTTTTTTTTGTACATTACCTTCCTAATCGTCCGTCATAGAGCTTTCGGAGGGAAAAATACGGTTATGAAGAAAATGATTTTTGAGATTTGGGAATGGGACAATGGTGCTTTTCTTTTCTATTTGCCTTGCGTTTTGCGACTGAGTAATACTTAGAATATGCGGACGGTGGTATACATATGGGATTGAGAAGCATATTTTCACATGGAGGGCAAGTCCCTCGATGCATTAAGCTGATGCCTAAGCTTGGACCCTTCGATGCTGCCTGAAGATGAACAAAATGGCCCACTTTGCTCATGTGACCATGCTACTTTACGCGAGAAGATTAGGGGAGGGAAAACGCGTCGGAAGCGCGTCACTCTTTTGTCCTTCCAATTGGTTTGTAGTCGTACATACCTGCCGATTTGAAGCACCCTGTCACCGCTGCCCGCCTGCCGCCCGCCGCCCTGCCTGCTGCCTATTATTATTATTATTATTATCAATATTGGACGTGTACTTTTTTTTCTGGTTTTTTTGCAACTACTTTTTATAAAACACTTGCTAGTTCCAGCAATAGCAAATTCAAGAAAAGCTGGCTCCTCGGCTTTTGTCATTTTTGTCTTTTACTGCGATCTTCCCGCGACAGCAACAACTTTTACGACGAGGATTTTATTGCTCGAGGGCATTGTTTAGTGCTGGTGGTGGGTTGATTACGATGCCTCCTAAGGGGAGTAGGCAGGCTACGCTGGGGTATGTATTGCCTGGTTGGGAGGAGGGGCGGTTGTTTTGTTGCGATTTATTGGGGCAGAGAGGACAGTTGGGACTGACTGAGTTGAACGGTACAGGAAATTCTTCACCCAGGCCAACGGCGCTGCGATTCCGGAGCCAAAGGTGGCGGCGCAAAATAAAACGCAGACGAAGTTAAGTTTTTCGACCAAGGTGGGGGGGGAGCAGAGCCCCAAGAGGAAGAAGAAGGATGAAGAGGAGGAGGTGAGTTCCGATGCTGAGGGGGGAGAGGAGGGGGGTAAACCGGTGGAGAAGAAGAAGAAACGGGGCCGGCCTGCTAAGGCTGCCATCATCACTACGACGGAAAAGAAGACGAGAAAGAAGGAGGTTGATGAGGATGGGGATGAGAGCATGGAGGATGCGGAACCTGCGCAGAAAAAAGCGAGGAAGGGGCGGAGGAGGGTGGTGAGGGATGAGGAGGATGGGGATGAGAGTATGGAGGATGCGCCGGCGCCGGTTGAGGATGGCAGGGTGTCCTCGCCGGAGGGGTATCAGTATGAGAAGGGGAGTGAGCCGAGGATGTTGAATGCGACGCCGAAGAAGAGGCAGGGAAAGAAGGTGAGACAGGATGAGAAGGAGTGGAATTTGGGGGTGGAGTCGCCGGAGGGGTATGATTATAAGGGTGGGAGTCCGCCGAAGCTTTTTAAGGGGGATAGGTTGGTTGCTGTTGGGGGGAAGAAGGTTGGGAAGGAGGAGGCGGGGAAGAAAGAGGGGGAGAAGGCCGGGAAGAAGGCGGTTGAGAAGGAGGAGGAGGAGGTTGTCAAGGAGGGAGAGGAGACGGCGTCGTCGGCTTCGGATGTGGAGATGGAGGAGGAGGAGGAGGAGGAGAAGCCGGAGGTGGTCAAGAAGGCGAGGCAGAAGGTGCAGGCTACGCTTAAGAGTGCTGATGAGCATCCTTTTCCTGATTGGAAGGCTGGGGAGCCGGTGCCGTATGCTGCTCTCTGCACTACGTTTTCGCTGGTGGAGCTCACGACGAAGAGGCTGGAGATTATGGCGCACTGTGCGCTGTTTTTGAGACAGGTTTTGAGGCTCACGCCGGATGATCTTTTGCCGGTGGTGCTGCTTATGATCAACAAGCTTGCTCCTGACTATGCGGGTATCGAGCTGGGCATCGGAGAGAGTTTGATCATGAAGGCTATCGGAGAGTCGACGGGCAGAAGTCTGGCGATTATCAAGCAGGATCAGAAGGAGATTGGTGATCTGGGCTTGGTGGCGGTCAAGAGCAGGTCGACGCAGCCGACCATGTTCAAACCAAAGCCATTGACTGTTAGGGGTGTGCTGAAGGGGCTGATGGGCATTGCCACGACAACGGGCAATGGAGCTCAGGGGAGGAAGGTGGATGGGATCAAGAAACTGCTTTCCCAGGCTGATGCCAACGGGGCGAAGAAGGTTGATATCACCAAGGACAAGGGCGGGCCGAGTGAAGCCAAGTATCTGGTCAGGTTCCTGGAGGGGAAGCTGAGATTGGGTCTGGCGGAGAAGTCGGTCATTGTCAGTTTGTCACAGGCGGTGGTTGCGCACGAGGCGGCTCAAAAGGGGGTTGCGCCCAGTGCGGCTGACTTTGAGAAGGGCGAGGCGATCCTCAAGACTGTCTACAGCGAGCTGCCAAGCTACGATGTCATCATTCCGGCTATGGTTGAGCACGGGATCATGAACCTGAGGGATCACTGCAAGTTGAGACCTGGTGTTCCCCTCAAGCCCATGTTGGCCAATCCTACCAAGGCTATCACCGAGGTTCTGGACCGGTTTGAGAACAAGCTTTTCACTTGCGAGTACAAGTACGATGGTGAAAGAGCGCAGATTCACTATGTGGCCAAGGACACTGCTGAAGAGCTCAGCCAGTCGGCCGCGAATGCCAGCAAGGAGGTGGGTAATGGTGTGGCGGCGATCTTCTCGAGAAACTCGGAGGATCTGTCCAAGAAGTACCCTGACGTCTTGGCCAAGCTGTCTACTTGGGTCAAGGACGACACGAAGAGCTTTGTCTTGGACTGTGAGTCGGTTGCTTGGGATGTGGATGAGAAGAAGGTGTTGCCTTTCCAGCAGCTGATGACGCGCAAGAAGAAGGACGTCAAGATTGAGGAAGTCAAGGTCAAGGTTTGCGTCTTTGCGTTTGATCTGCTTTATCTGAACGGGGAGGCGGTGGTGAACAAGTCGCTCAGGGAGAGGAGGGAGCTGTTGCACAAGTCGTTTACTCCTGTCGAGGGCGAGTTTGCGTTTGCGACGTCGATGAATGGGCAGGAGCTGGATGAGATTCAGACGTTCTTGGATGAGTCGGTCAAGGCTTCGTGTGAGGGGTTGATGGTGAAGATGCTGGATGGGGAGGAGAGTGGGTATGAGCCTAGTAAGAGGTCGAGGAATTGGTTGAAGGTGTGTTTGGTCTTGCATTCCACATCGTCACAGGCGAGCAAAAGTGTGCTAATGTAAAACAGATCAAGAAAGACTACCTCGCCGGCATCGGCGACTCGCTCGACCTCGTCGTCCTCGGTGCCTACTTTGGCAAGGGCAAGCGCACCTCTGTCTACGGCGCCTTTTTGCTGGCGTGCTACAACCCCGGCACGGACATGTACGAAACGGTCTGCAACATTGGCACCGGCTTCAGCGAGGCTGTGCTCGAGGAGCTGCATGCCCAGCTCTCCAAGATCACGATTGATCGCCCCAAGCCGTTTTACGCCCACAGCAGCGGGGGCCAGCACCAGCCGGACGTGTGGTTTGAACCTAAATATGTCTGGGAGGTCAAGACGGCGGACTTGACGCTGAGCCCGAGGTACAAGGCGGGGATGAAGGAGGGGGTTGACCCGACCGGGGAGAAGGGGATCAGCTTGAGGTTTCCGAGGTTTATCAAGGTGAGGGATGACAAGAAGCCGGACGAGGCGACGAGCAGTCGGCAGGTGGCGGAGATGTATCGGAAGCAGGAGAGTGTGAGTAAGAGCAAGGGGCCGAGTGTGGATGATGATTTTGAGTATTAGGTACTCATTGGAGGAGGGGTGTTTCTTGTTGTATAATCTTTTCGTCTTCATCATAAAAGTGAGGCATGGGAGTTTAGATGATAATCAGTTGTTGATATTGAGAGTTGTGGTGGGGGTTTTTTTTGGTTTTTTTTTTTTTTTTTTTTTTTTTTTTTTTTTTTTTTTTTTTTTTGGTGTTTGCATGTCTATGATTGTTTTGCATGTGTGGTGTAGTGGTCATTATCAATATTCTATTTAGCTTTGGGATATATGGATGCCATGAACTTGATTAACACCAGCTTGAGAGGTGGTGTTGATGAAAATATGGTGGTTTCTTTTGGTTTTTTTTTCAGTTTTGGGCATTTTTGGTTTTTGGCAAAGTGTAGTATGTATGGTCATGCCTGACAAGAAAAAGAAAAAAGAGGAACTGGTGTCTACTTTAGTTTTTCTACATCAATTGATGGAGGTATCTTACCTTTGGGGAGGTCGGTAGGTAAATGGTAGGAGTTGGGTAACGGGGTTTGGGAAGGATATTTATGACGATTGAAAGGGGTTGGTGATGCTGAGAATGAGGTGAGCGGTGATTTTGGTGGAACATATCAAGGGAAGGGTGTAGATAAGAGAGGAGGAGAAAACATGGCGGGTTGTGAGATGAGTGAAGGCTTGCTGATATACCTTTTACCGAGTGTGAAATGACACTCGGGGTTTGGTGTGCTGTGGTAGTCAACTCATGAAAATAGTATAAAAAGACAAAAATTTGTTCTTGTCCAATTCACCAGTGTGCTTTGTTGATGAAGGGGTCTCTCTGGGAGAACTTTGCGATGTATGTTTCCCTGTGACACCTCACAGACATGATCATAAAGTAGGGGTGATGTTGGTATAATCAGTTGTAATGTTACATGCCTCTTTCTCTTTTGTACATGCAGCGAATAAAGCCACGGGCTGTCTCTCTCTCTTTTTAATACATCATCACACATGTTGTTGGTCTTGCCCAACCCATCCAACCTCTCCTCTTCCTCTCCCAGTCAGATATAGCAAGACCATTCTTTCAAACAATCCAAATCCCCCACTTCCCCTCCTTACTCCATCACCACAGTAGCACCCAACTCCTTCATCGTCGCGACAATCTTCTCGGCCTCGTCCTTTGGTACCGACTCCTTCATGAGCTTGGGCGCGCTCTCGACAAACTTCTTGGAGTCTACTAGGGAGAGACCGAGCAGGTTCTTGACCTCCTTGATGACCTTGGGCTTGGCGCCGGCGTCGAAGGCCATGAGCTTGACGGAGAAGAGGGTCTTTTCGGCGGCGGCCGGGGCGGCGTCCTCGGCTTCTTCGACGGCAGCGGGGGCGGCGGCTGGGGCGGCGGCGGCAGCGAAGCCACCGACGGGGAGGTCGGGGATGTTGAGGCGGGACTATAGGTAGGGAAGGAAAGAAAAAGGCCACGTTAGTGACATGGTCTTCTTGTAATGTAGTCCCGTTCCGGTTATTGAATTCGGTTATCGGTGGTGGTAATTTGATATTGCCCCTCCAACCGTGTATATAATCCCCTCCTGGGAACATAATCCTACCTTCAAGCTCGCAACAAGGTCGGCCGTCTCCAAGAGGGTCAATTGGCTAATCTGGTCGACGATGGCCGAGATCTTGGGGCTGGTCTCGGTTGAGTTGTATCTCCTTTGGAGGGCCACGGCGGAGGAGGTACGGAGGGGTGTTCTGACGACGGTGGTGCGGAGCTGGCGGGCGCAGGATTGCGCGGCGTATCTGCACGAGACGGACATTTTGATCTGGATTGTGAAGTGAGAGGTTCGAGGTGGTGAGCTTGTGGGTGGCTACGGCCGTGCTGGTTCTCTTCCGTCTTCGTCGTCGTCGTGAATCCCGGAGATTTTTTCGCCCGTCGTTGAACGAAAAGTTCTGGCTGCCGGTTGATCGCCTGGGAAAGTTGGGCCCGCAGGGGTGTTCGTCTGGAGAGCTTGGCAATACGATGTTTAAGAAAGCTTGGGCCATCTGCTCTGTACCTTAAAAGTCTTGCACTGGAGCAAAATAAATCCGGTGTGCTGAAGGGCGCTGTTTTGGCGCTGTGACTAGGGACGGCTTCAGTGCCCGGTGTGGTGCGCTGTGTGGGTCACCCCCAGTCGCTGAAATGTTGCAGGTGGGCACTGGCCGCTCATGCATGGAGGTCGAGAATTTGGAGACTCGGGCCCTTGCCCCACCTTTTTTTTTTTGGCGATTTGGAGAAGGTGAAGAAAAAAAAAGTTGGGATAAGGAACGACATTTTTTGATAGTAGCAAACAAGTCTTTTGTTTTACAAGACTTGATACAAACAATTCCACGCCATTTTCGACGGATCCTCGATCATGGCCACCATCGACGTGAGCCTGCAGAGACAGTCTCTGCTCCGAGACGCGGCCACGCTCCAATTCCTGCCGCGGGAACTGGTCCTTATCATCCAGGACCACCACACTCACTCGAGCCAGCTCTTAGAGGCCATCGCGACGGCCGCCCTCATTGCGCCCGCCACAGACAGGATATTCGCCCACTTGGACAGCTGTTTTGCCGACATCTGCGCCAGATGGGTCTTGTCCCACCCAAAGCTCGATGTAAAAGTTTTTGCGTCGTTTGCCAGGATCTTGCCGTTTGCACCGGCTCTGTCTGTGTTTCTTACATCGCATATTCAAGGTGGAGGAGGAGGAGCCGGAGGACTGAGACCAGGACAGCAAATACTCGACCACCTTGACTTGACATCGTTTAGTGATATCGACCTCCCCATTATTCTCCTCGCCTTATGGAGACTCAATAATTTTGACAAGAGAACTTATTCACCACTCTCGAGCCCGTCACAGCTCCAGTCTCTGTTCACCACCCATGCCAACCCTGCAGTGAGATGTCTCGCCATCCGGATTTTCTGCCAGCTCCACGATGCCTCGGACCAGAAGCTGGAGGCTTTGTTCACCAAATACATTGCCAAGGACACCAGCCTGATTGCGGATTTGGACGGGAGAAGGGCGGATTATTCGTTTCTGAGCCTGTATGAGGATGCGAGGAGCCAAGAGGTCCAGCGCCTTCGCAGTAGTATCCAGACTGAGCAGCAGCAACAGCAAGAAGGACCGGTTGCTCCAGTAATTCAAAATCTTACCCCCCTTGTTGTCACATATGGCAAGACTGTCCTTCCACGGCCCCTCGGTCCTGTGAACACGCCAAGTACTCTCGCGCTCACTTCGACGACGGTGGAAAATCTCGAGAATCTCGGCAGGCTTTTGCAGAAGCCAGGTCCCGTTTTGCTCCATGGTCTGTCCGGTGCGGGCAAGACATCGTTGGTTCAGGAGGTTGCGAGGGAGTTGGGGAAGCAGGGTGAGATGGTCACGCTGCATCTGAACGAGCAGACGGACGCCAAGATGCTTCTTGGCTTGTACACGACAGATGAGAAGCCCGGTTCCTTCTCGTGGCGCCCAGGTGTTTTGACGACAGCGGTCAGGGAAGGAAGATGGGTCTTGATTGAGGACCTGGATCGTGCGCCGACCGAGGTTATGAGCACGCTGCTGCCCCTTATTGAGCGTGGAGAGCTTCTGATTCCGGGGCGTGGGGAGAGGATACAGGCTGCCAGAGGGTTCCGGATGTTTGCGACGGTTCGGACGTTGATGGGAATGAACGACAAGGAGAATCTACCGAATATGATTGGGCAGCGGTTGTGGCAGTTGCTGCATATCAAGGCTCTTCCGAGGGATGACTTGAGGGAGGTCATCGTTGGGAGATATCCGTTGCTGCACAAGTATACGGTTGGGATTTTGGCCGTTTTCGACAGGCTGGTTGCTTCGACGAGTGGTTCTTCGAGGCTGTCTCTTGGGCGGACGGTGTTGGACCGGCCCTTTGGTACGAGAGATCTTTTGAAGTGGTGCGGGAGATTGGACGATATCCTGCGCTCGGCTGGTGTCAAGACTGGGGAGGAGCCCGTCACGGATACTACGAGAGACCGGATGTTCCTGGAGGCTGTGGACTGTTTCGTCAGCAACATTCATGAAATTGCTGCTCGCAATCTGTTGATTCAAGCTATTGCCAAGGAGATGCATCTTTCCCCTGAACGCGTTCGGCATTATCTCTCACATTACATCCCCGATATGGTGGACTCCGAGTCGCGGCTGACGATTGGCCGTGCCTCTTTTGTCAAGTCACGGAGGTCTGGCAGGATCACCAAGTCAAAGAGACCTTTCGCTACTACCGTTCATGCCAAGAGGCTGCTCGAGCAGATTGCCGTTGCTGTCAAGCACCGTGAGCCCCTTTTGCTCGTCGGTGAGACCGGCATCGGTAAGACTACGGTGGTTCAGCAACTTGCCGAGTCGCTCGGTCACCAGCTCGTTGCCGTCAATTTGTCTCAACAAAGCGAAGCCAGTGATTTGCTTGGTGGTTTCAAGCCGGTCAGCGCCCAAAGTCTTGCCATGCCCATCAAGGAGGAGTTTGAGGATCTTCTTGAGAAGACCGGTGTCTCTGCTGAGAAGAACAGGGAATATCTCGATCGTATTGCCAAGAGATTTGTCAGGGGCAAGTGGAGAGAAGTCTCCAAGGAGTGGCGGAAGGCTCCCAAGATGTTTGAGGCTATTCTTGAGAAGCTGGAGAGCGCCCAGACCAAAGATGAGCCAGCCGAGGAGCAGCCAGCCAAGCGTCGCAAGACTGGGTCGACAAAGCTGCAACGGTTGCGTGACTTGAGACCTCGCTGGGATACCTTTTCTCAAAGTCTTGATCAGTTCGATAGGCAGGTTGCCAGCGGGGGTGCTTTCGCCTTTGCCTTTGTCGAGGGCAAGATTGTCAAGGCTGCCAGGAATGGCGACTGGATTCTCCTGGACGAAATCAACCTTGCTTCGGCCGACACGCTGGAGAGCATTGCTGGTCTCTTCCAGACGACACCCTCTCTTCTTCTCTCAGAGACGGGAGAAATCGAGAGGATCCAGGCACATCCAAACTTTCGTGTTTTCGGCGCCATGAACCCAGCCACCGATGTGGGCAAGCGAGATCTCCCACTCGGTCTGAGATCTCGCTTCACCGAGATATATGTTCAGAGCCCCGATCGGGATAAGAAGGATTTGCTTACCATCATCAAGACTTATCTGAAGGGCAACAACAGCACCATTGACCGTTTGGCTGATGATGTTGCTGATTTGTATCTTGAGATCAAGCAGAGGGCAGAGGCGAAGCAGTTGGTCGACCAGGCCAGTGAGGTTCCTCACTTCAGTTTGCGTACCCTGACGCGGGTCCTGACATACGCCAACGATGTGGCTCCTGTGTATGGACTCGACCGTGCCTTGTATGAGGGTTTCTGCATGTGCTTTACTACTCTGCTCAGCGAGGAGTCGGAGCGCACAGTCAGGCCGCTTATCCACCAGCATCTCCTCAAGAAGTCCAATATTCTCACTCAACCACCGAAGAGGCCCCTCGATGGAAAGCCTTATATCTCCTTCAAGAACAGGGACAAGAACCATGAGTACTTTTTGCTCCAAGGCAACCACGAGCCCATTGTGCGAGACGACTACATCATCACTCGCTACGTTGAGCGCAATCTCCTCAACCTTGTCCGCGCCACCTCTACTCGGAGGTACCCCATCCTCATCCAAGGTCCCACATCCGCAGGTAAAACAAGCATGATTGAGTACTTGGCCAACTACACTGGCAACAAGTTTGTCCGCATCAACAACCACGAGCACACCGATCTCCAAGAATACCTGGGCACTTATGTCTCTGACTCGGAAGGCAAGCTCAGGTTCCAGGAGGGTTTGCTCGTCCAGGCCATGCGGGAAGGCTCCTGGATCGTGCTCGACGAGCTGAACCTGGCGCCTACCGATGTCCTCGAAGCTCTCAACCGCCTGTTGGACGACAACAGGGAGCTGCTCATCCCCGAAACTCAAGAGATTGTCCGGCCGGCAGAGAACTTTTGTTTGTTCGCCACGCAGAATCCCCCTGGCTTGTACGGTGGCCGCAAAGTCTTGTCCCGCGCTTTCAGAAACAGATTCTTGGAGCTTCACTTTGATGATATTCCAGAAAGCGAACTCAAAGAGATTTTGCAGCAGAGAAGCAGGAACACGGCCCCTTCTGACTGCGGGAGAATCGTCAACGTTTACAAGCAGCTCACCCGCCTCCGTCAGGAGTCCCGTGTTTTTGAGCAAAAGAACTCTTTTGCTACGCTGAGAGATTTGTTCAGGTGGGCTCTTAGAGAGTCGGAGACACGACAGGAGATCGCCGAGCATGGCTACATGCTTTTGGCTGAGAGAGTCCGCAAGCCGGAGGAGAGGGACGAGGTGAGGAAGGTTATCGAGCAGGAGTTCAGGGTCACTATTGACTCGGCCAAGCTGTATGATCTTGACACTGCGCCTGAGCTGAGAAATGTCAAGGCAAGGAATAGCCAGGGGGTTATCTGGACGAGGGCGATGAGGCGGTTGTATGTTTTGGTCAAGAGGGCGATCAAGAACAATGAGCCGGTTTTGCTGGTGGGTGAGACGGGTTGTGGTAAGACGACTGTGGTGCAGTTGCTGGCCGAGTTTGAGGGGCAGGGGTTGCATATTGTGAATGCGCATCAGAATACGGAGACGGGGGATTTGATTGGTAGTCAGAGGCCGGTGAGGAATAGGGGGGCGGTTGTGGATGCTCTGTTCCGGGATTTGGAGGAGCTGGCGGGTTTGCTTGGGAGGGAGAGGGGGGCTTTGGAGGAGTTGCAGGAGTGGTATAGGACTCTGCCGGCTGAGGAGCTGGCGAGGGTTCCGGAGGCGTTGAGGGCAAAGATTCATGCTGGGATCACGAGAAGCAAGGCCCTGTTTGAGTGGAGTGACGGTAGTCTTGTTCATGCCATGAGGGAGGGCAGCTACTTTCTTCTTGATGAGATTTCTCTCGCAGATGACTCGGTCCTGGAGCGTCTCAACTCGGTCCTTGAGCCTCAGCGCACGCTTCTTTTGGCCGAGAAGGGCGTCGACGACTCTTTTGTTCAGGGCACCGAGGGCTTCCAGTTCTTTGCTACCATGAACCCCGGTGGCGACTTTGGAAAGAAGGAGCTTTCTCCGGCTTTGCGCAACCGTTTCACTGAGATTTGGGTGCCCGCCTTTTCGGATGTGGAGGATGTTCATGACATTGTCGTCTCCAAACTCGACAAGAGATTCAAGCAGGGGAAGAGCACCAAGTCGAAGCCTGTCTCCCAGATCATCGTCGAGTTCGCTTATTGGTTTGGCAAAACCTTCCGTCCTTCTTCGGCTACTGCTTTCTCGGTCAGAGATATCCTCTCCTGGGTCCAGTTCATGAACACGTGCCCCTTCAAATCCACTGATCTCGCCCTTCTTCACGGTGCGGCCATGGTGTTTATCGACACCATCGGTGCCAACCCTTCCGCTCTCATCTCGGTCGACCCCAAGGAGATGGCCTCACAGCGCCAGCAATGTCTCGAGCAGCTTGGTGCTCTTTGCGGCAAGGACCTCAGCCAACTGTACTTTCAAGAGCCAGAACTCGAGATCACCCCCGGAGCTCTCTCCATCGGCGATTTTGGTGTCGAGAGGTCCGAGGCTGCCAAGCTTGATGCCGGTGATGAGTTTGCCGTTCCCACCACCAAGATGAATGCCATGCGCGTGATTAGAGCGCTGCAAGGGACGAAGCCGATTTTGCTGGAGGGTAACCCTGGTGTGGGCAAGACTACGTTGATTACGGCTTTGGCGAGGGCTTGTGGACGGCCGCTGACGAGGATCAACCTGAGTGATCAGACAGATCTGATGGATCTGTTTGGTACGGATGTGCCGGTGGAGGGGGCGGAGGCGGGTAATTTTGTCTGGCAGAATGCGCCGTTTTTGGAGGCGATGCAGAAAGGGGAGTGGGTCTTGTTGGATGTAAGTGACACTGTTTTGGATCAGGGATAGGGGGGCTGTGACTGACATGATTTTACAGGAAATGAACTTGGCTTCTCAGACGGTTCTGGAGGGTCTGAACGCCTGTCTTGACCATCGTGGAGAGGTGTACATTGCCGAACTGGACCAGGTTTTCAAGCGCCATCCCGACTTCAAGCTGTTTGCTGCCCAGAATCCTCATCACCAGGGCGGTGGTCGTAAGGGTCTTCCTAGTTCGTTTGTCAACCGTTTCACTGTGGTCTACTCGGACGTCTTCACCAAGGAGGATTTGCTTCATATTACGGCCAAGAAGTTCGCCAAGATTGGGGAGGATACTCAGCATCGTCTTATTGAGTTTATGTCGAAGCTTGATGATGAGGTTGTTGGCAGACGGTCGTTTGGTGCGCTCGGGTCTCCGTGGGAGTTCAACTTGCGTGATACCCTTCGCTGGGGCGATTTGTTGACTTCCGACAAAGCCCTCTTGGCCGACCGCAAGCCGGATGACTATCTTGATGTCATTATTCGACAGCGTTTCCGGTCGGAGCGTGACCGTGAGGCGGTCAACAAGCTCTTTGCTGAGATCTTTGAGCGGATGCCTGAGCAGCATGGCCTGTACCATGATATCAATCCCTATTTCTGCCAGGTCGGGCTTGCTACCATCAAGCGGAATGCGCTGTCGCAGCCGACGCATTTCCCGGCGATTGATCCAATTGCCAGGCTCAAGGAGATTGAGTCGATTTTGATTGCTATTGAGCAGGACCTGCCGTGTATCTTGGTTGGTCCTTCGGGCAGTGGGAAGTCGTCTCTTTTGGCCCACGTTGCGGCTTTGGCTGGTAAGCCTATGGTCATCTTCCCGCTTAATGCGGATGTCGATGCCATGGATCTTATTGGTGGCTTTGAGCAGGCTGATCCTCACCGTGAGGTGCAAGCGGCGTTGTCCAGGTTCAGACAGGCTCTTCAGGACCAGATTCTCAACACTCTGCCAAACATGGTGGCGCGTGTGGCTCTAGATGTGTTGACTACCTTGGGGTCCTCCTTTACCGGGGAGGCTCATCAGTATGAGACTCTTCTGCCCCTCATCGAGAGCCTTCAGGTCGATCCAGCTGTCAACCAGGAGCTCGCCACTCTTTTGGATCAGGCAAAGGAGGCTTTGCACAAGCCGTTGACGCTCGAGAACCCGAGATTCGAGTGGCTTGATGGTGTCATTGTTCGGGCTGTCGAGACTGGCGCTTGGTTGGTCCTCGATAATGCCAACCTTTGCAGTGCTTCTGTGCTGGACAGACTGAACTCGCTCTTGGAACGGCCGAATGGTATCCTCAGCATCAATGAGCACAGTGGTCCGGGTGGTGAGCCGAGGATTATTAAGCCCCATCCTGATTTTAGGATTTTCCTGACGGTCGATCCGAGGTATGGAGAGCTGTCGAGGGCTATGAGGAATCGTTCGGTGGAGATTTATCTTGATGTTCTTCCTGCTGGGACAAGTGTTGTTGTTGAGAGGATTGCACCTGTTGATGGGACGCTTCAGAGATACCATACTGCTGCGAAGTTGGCGTCGTCTCAGGGTACCGAAGAGGGACAGCTTATCCCTTGGGCGTTTGATGTCATCTCTCTTGGAGACAGCAGCCGTCTTGATGCTTACATCAACATCATCCGCGAGGCTCTCAGCGATGGCTCGCCATCTCCTGTTCAGTCACCCGACGTCCTGCAACATCTTGACCTGCTCTTGTCTTACATCCACCATGAAGACGCCGGTGAACTCCGCCAGGCCATCGCGGGGTTGTACACCCCGTCCCCGGACAAGATGCTCATGCCTCTTCACCCGTTGATCAACTCCCCTATGATGCCGCTCCTGGACCAAGCCCGCGAGGGACTCACCTGCTGGCTGGCAGTCTGCTACGAGCTCTTTATCGACATCCAAAAAGCAGAAAAAGCCATGGCTGGCCAACTCTCCAAGGTCAACGTCAGCAAGCCATCCTCGTTGAACCGCCTGCAGAGGTCGTTTGTCGCGGACAAGGTCGCTTCCCTCGCCAAGGACTCCACGGTCAACTCTGTCCGGTTTTTGGCGTCGGTTGCCAAGGCGATCAAGGGGTACATCTCCACCAGCACTGCCGAACCTGGAAACTGGAAACAGCGCCGCGCTATCCTCCGCCGCGTGGTCCTCTTTTGGAAGAGGACATTCTCCTTCCTCATTGCGTCTCAGTTTGAGGAAGCGAGATTCCAGTCCCATTTGACTCAGGGTGCTAACCTCCTCCGCCGATCTCTTGCCATGGCTGGTCGAGATGATGAGGGGATTCGGAAACTACTTGTCTCGATTGGGGAATTTCTCGAGCGGGACTTTGTCGTTGGGTTCAAGCTTGTGACAGGTCTCTCCATGGAGACGATGTGGCGGGCTTTACGTCCTGATCCTATTGCTGACCAGGCTACGCTTGAGCAAGTGATGGAGCTGGAGAGGTTGGCGGATAGGTTTGATGAGATGAGGTGGAGGGTTGATGTTGATATCGCCACCCTGAGAACAGTTCAGGATTCCATGGCGAGGATCTATGCTGTTGTTCGCACGGGGAAGGTGGATGGTGCCTCTCTCGTCAAGGACCTCCAACAGGAGATTTCTGCGTTGGAGGCAAAGATTGGGGTGCACTCTGCCGCTCACGAGCCCTTTTTCGCGAGTAGTTTTGAGGGGTTGAGGCAGGTGGGGGTGTTGCATAGGATATCAACCGGGGGGAGGATCGGGGAGGGGAGTGGTGATGTGGATGTTTTGTCGAGCTTGCCTACTGCCAGTCTGATGAGGATTCAGTGTATGAAGGGGACGGGTTTGCAGGGGGTGGATTGTGTTCTTGCGCAACAGGGACAGGGGAGTGAGGTGGTGCACCCTTGGGAGGGGGAGCTTTCAAAGGCGTTGTTGAGGAGGTATGAGGCTGCGGCTTCGGCGAGTTTGGGCCAGCTGAGGAGTTTGGAGGTGGAGATGCCTATCATGGGGCGGGCGTTGGCGGGGGCGAGTGAGGCGCTTGCTGCTGATCCTCTTGGGAAGGCGGAGGGGCTTTTGGTGAGGTTGATGGATGAGGTGATGAGTGCTCATGACCCGTCCCGGAAAGGGGGAGTGGAGGTATTGTTTGAGAGTTTGGTCAAGGGGGCTAGGATGGGGGCGGTGGAGTTGGGGGAGCTGGGGGGGTGGTTGGAGCAGAGTGAGCAGCTTCAGATGATAGAGGGGGGAGATTGGCCGGGGCATGTGGTGGAGGTTTTCAGAGGCCACTTTGCAAAGGCTTTGTTGGCGCTGGTGGCGGCGAGGAAGGGGTTGCAGCCTAGGTCGGCGTTTGCGAGCATTGCGTGGGTGAGGTTTGCGCTGGGGTGTGTGACGCTTTTTGTGCCGGATAAGATCTTTGATCCGCATCATCGGGCGCAGATTGAGGCCGAGGAGCATCATGAGCTTTACGTGGGTCTTCAGAGGGAGATTGCTGCTCTTGAGGCCTTTGAGGTGGCGTTTACCGGGCAGAAGACGGGCATCCGATTGAAAGCTCTGGCTGAGGAGGCGGGTGGGTTGGGAGAGCCGCCTGCGGTTCAGTCGATTTACCGTCCTGGGGGTGGTGAGCTGCGCAGTTTGCAGGGGGAGTTTAGCAATGTTCTCGGTGCCCTTTTGGCGAACGATGTTGCGACGACGCATCTCAAGTCTATCATGTCGTCTTCGACTGAGGTTACTGAGGAGCTTTCGCTGGTGGAGCAGAACGTCTCGCTTCTTATTCACCGGTTGACTTCCCGGTTTGGGGCTTATCAGGATCTGACCATGCCGCTGGTCAGTTTCCTTCGCTGCCTCAAGATGGGCCTTTCCCTTGGGAGGGGTGTTGTACCCCCTGCCACGGCATCTGAGGATAACGAAGACGAGGACAACAAATCCGAGGTCTTGGTCTCTGTCACGCCCTTCCTTCAGGGGACGGTCTACCGCGCTGAGACGGAGGATCTTCCCCTGAGAAACTTTGCGTTCTTGTATTTTGTCCAGACGGTTGCTGCTGTTGAAGGCAGGAATCAACTTCCTCCATCCATGAGGAAACAGCTCTTTGAGTCACTGGCCTCCATCCACGAAGTCTACAGCAAGAAGTTTGAAGAGGACAAGCGCAAGGAAGTCGAAGCTAGCGGGCTGAGTTATGTCCACAAGGGCAGTTTGGAGGACGAGAAAGAGTATGACCGGCAGGAATTCGACAGCCTCTTCCCTGATTATCAAGACGAGGGCGACGACGATGATCACGACAAGACCAAGGTCAGGAAGCCCAAAAAGTCGAAGCGGTCGGGCAAGGATCTCGCGGTGATGCTCGCCGAGGCGCATGAGAAGATTTTCCTTGGGAGTCAAGAGCCGCAGGTGATGATCAAGGAGCTTTGCACACAGGTTGCCAGGACAGTCGCCAGATCAAAGGGTGGGCAAACGGGCCCGGAGATGGACGCCATGCTACTCCCCGCTACGCTGCTTGTGTTTGAGGACTCGGTCAAGGCCTTTTCGGCCAGTGTCGAGACGGGCGATTACAACTTTTACGCTGATGCCCACCTCGCTGAGGTTCGCAAGGGTTTGAACCTGGTTAATGCCATCCGCAATCGGTTCCTTGAACTGCAAGGGATCGACGAGATTGGCCATCATCAAACGCTTGCAGATGTTATCCTTGCGTGTGACAAGGTTCTCGAGATGGCTATTGACGACCCGCTTGCCAAGATTATCACAGCGATTGAGAAACTGCACGCTCATGTTTACGAGTGGCATGAAGGCGGCTGGGCTACGGCTGCTAATAAGGCTGTGGCGCTGTATGAGAAGCTGCGGGATACGATTTGTGACTGGAGGAGGTTGGAGCTGTCGTCTTGGTCGCGGTTGCTGGATGTCGAGGTCAAGAAGACGCATGATGCGGCCAAAGCTTTCTGGTTCGACGCGTACAATGACGTTATCCTCAAGTCGTGCGTGTTTCTTGAGGAGGGGTTGCTCAAGGAGTATGCGGTTGAACTTTTGGAAACCCTCTCGACGTACTTTACTGGTGATCGCTGCACTGTTGGGCAGTTCAAAGCGCGGTTGGGGTTGTTGAGGCAGTTGAAGAGCCAGCTTGATCTGCTGACGAGGGATGAGAAGGAGTTTGGCGTTGTTGGCGATGCGGTGGAGAATAGTATCAGGTACTATGGACGGTATCTGGGCAAGGTGGAGGAGTATATCAAGAATGGGAGGCAGCCGCTGGATAGGAGTATGAAGGATGTGTTGTTGATGGGGAAGTGGAGGGATAAGAATATCGAGGCTTTGAGGGCGAGTGCACGGAAGTCTCATGAGAAGCTATTTAAGCTAGTGAGGAAGTTCAGGGCGGTGTTGGAGCAGCCTGTCAGGGTCATTACTGATCAGGGGCTGCCGGAGGAGAAGTATGAGGGGGTTGTTGGGGGGAGGATGGTGGTCAAGAAGGTTGAGCACAGTGTGGATCCCAAGGCTATCGAGGTGTGTCGGGAGATGGTCCCTGGGATTGAGGCTCATCCTCAGTGGAGTCGGATGGTGAATCTACCCGGGGTGCTGAAGGCTATGGGGAGACATGGCTCGCTGCCTGCGGGTGTTGTTGGGGCTGCGAAGACGGTGGATGAGTACATCACTGATTTGGTCTCTTCGATTGCCGAGTTGAGGAAGGAGACGCCTAGCACGCTTACGGATGAGAATAAGGAGGCTGTGAGACATCTCAAGACTCGCAAGGTTACGCTCTTTAGCGAGACCCTCAAGACCCTTCGCGCTATGGGCTTCAGCCGCAACTTGGGCACGAACATTCTCGACAAGCAGAGCAGTACGCAAAAGGTTCTTGTTGGGTCGGGGTTGGTCCCTCATCTTTCTGGGCCGGAATTGGACGCGCTTGAGTACTTTTACCACAAGACTCTTGACCTAGCTCCCAAGGTCCGCAAGGCTGCCAATGATCATAATGAGGATCTCAACAGGGAGGTTGTGGGGAGGAGTATTGGTTTCTTTGAGGGTGTGCTGCATGTCATGTTCAAGCAGAGGCAGTTTTTGTCCAAGACTGCGCATGCTGATCAGGCACTCGAGGAGGCGATTGCCTACGTCAGGCAGCTTTCTATTGCTGGAGAAGGCTCTTTTGCGCCGGAGACCAAGCAGACCAACTACGCTCAGGTGCTGAAGTGGTTGGTGCAGATTGTTAAGTTTGGTGTTCATCTTGTGGATGTTCACGGCAAGCTTGGTCAGATTGACAATGAGCCTGTCAAGTCTAGGTTGGGTGCTTGGGTTGAGACGTTTGCCAAGTTGGAGAAGACTCAGCTGAATCTGCCTCAGCTCCCCGAGGGCTTTGTTTCCTTGCCCCAGGAGACTCTCCAAGTCGACGTCGAGAGGGAGTTGGCCGCTTTGAAGACTGACCTTCCAGTCCTCGCTCAAGAGCGTCCTGATCTGGCATTTGTGATGGAGCAAATCAACCTCTGGACCGACATCCAAACCACCGCCGAAATCACCAGCGGCCCCCAACACTCTGGTATCGACACCTTTGCCAACTCAGCCCTGACCCTCTCAAGCAAAATCTTGGTCGCCCTCCAAAACTTCCAAAAGGTCGCCTCCACCCTCCCCGGAACAACAGAAGACCCAAGCTGGCTTGTGACATACGGGGAGGCCCTCCAAAAGTCCATCGACGCCCTCCGCATGCCCACCATCACAAACGACATCACCTCTCTAATCTCCCAGCTCCGCTCCATTCCCACACCATCAGTCGCCACCCCGATTTTACGACTAGTTCTACCCATCCTACAACAATACTCGGCCTCCTGCTTTGACAACATCACCCAATTCACCTCCCTCCACCGCACCCTCTGCCGCCTAGGCTACACCCTCTCCACCTCCTTCACCATAATCTCCTCCCAAGGCTTCTGCACGCCCAGCGAACCGTCCAACGAGAAGTCCAACGAAACCGGCAACGTCGAAAACGACGGCACTGGCCTCGGCGACGGGGAAGGAGCAGAGGATATCAGCAAGGACATCCAACCTGACGAGGACCTCACCGAGCTGGCTCAGGACAAGAATAATAACACGCAGGGTGACATTGAGGAGCACGACGACGCGGTTGACATGGGGGATGATGAGCTGGAGGGTGAGCTTGGGGATGTGGCGGGTAAGGATGAGGAAGACGAGGATAAGGACGGGAGTGATGATGAGGGGGATGATGAGGATGTGGATGAGCAGGCTGGGGATGTGGATGATCTTGATCCTACGGCGGTGGATGAGAAGATGTGGGATGGGAGTGGGGAGGATGAGGCGGAGAAGGATCAGCAGGGGGAGGGGGTGAAGGGGGAGAGGGATGAGAGTGATACTGTTGCTGCTGAGGAGAAGAAAGACGACAAAAAGAAGAAGGAGGAAGAGAATAAAGGGGAGGGGGATGGGAAGGGAGAGGAAGATAAAGAAGGGGAAGAGGAAGAAGAGGAAGGGGAGCCGGGGGATGAGAATGAGGGGGTGGCGATGGAGGAGTTGAATAAGCAGGATCAGAATGTGGATGAGCAGGAGACGTTGGCGTTGCCCGAGGATATGGATGTTGACATCAGTGATGGTGAAGGGGAGGAGGAAGATGATTTGGACGGGTTGAGTGACGTTGATCCTGATAAGATTGATGAAGAGGAGAAGATAACTGGGGAGGATGATGCTGATAGCGATAATGGCGAGGAACAAGAAAAGGGTGAGGAAGAACATCAGAAAGACGAGGAGGTTGACGAGGCGGGGGCAGAAGAAGAAGAAAAAATTGATGCGGCGGGTGAGAGAGAAGAGGAGATGGATGTTGACGAGCAAGGGGACGAAGGCAGGGAAGATGAAGAGGAGAAGCCCAAGCCGATGCAGGATGATGGCGGTGGTGCTGATCAGAATGACGTCGCGCCTAGCGAGGTTCAGAACGGGGGTGGTCAGGCGCAAGATGATGCGAATGATATGGAGCAGGATGAGACGGAGAACAAGGCTGCGCAGAGGGAGTCTGGCGCTGTGAGCAAGCAGCAGGCCGAGCAAGACAAGGCGCCTGGTATGGAGGGTCAATTGTCGACGATGGACCAGGAGCAGGGTCCTTCTGATCAGCCGGAGGATGAGTCCAAGCAGGCTCAGCCGTTCAAGAAGCTGGGTGATGCTTTGGAGAGGTGGTATCGCAACCAAAAGGACATCCAGGCGGCTGACGATCAAGAGAGGCCCGAGAAGCAGGCGGAGGACATGTCCAAGGCCGAGTTTCAGCATCTGCAGGATGACACCGCCGAGGCAGACGCGCAGGCTTTGGGGACGGCGACGAACGAGGAGGCAAAACCAATGGATGATGCCATGGCCATCGACAACGAGATGGAGGAGCAAGGGCAGCAGGTTCTTCCCGAAGATGAACAACCCGAGGAAGGGGGCGATGTCGATATGGAGGATGCCGAGCCGGCCGAACCCCAAGATGGCATCAAGAACGAGCGTGAGGACGGCCGTTCAGGCGTGGCTACCCACCGGGGCGCTCCAGACAACAACAAGGCCCCCGGTGACGAATCCGCCCCCAACGGCGCCGAAGACGAAGACGTTCAAGAAACTTCTACTCAACTCTCCGCCACCCATCTTACGGATGAAGACCGCCCTCTCCGCCCTTACGGCGAGGCACTAGAGCTCTGGTCGACCTTCCAGCAGAAAACCCAAGGCCTTTCCCAGTCTCTGTCCTCCCAACTGAGGCTGATCCTCGCACCAACCCAATCAACCAAGCTCTCGGGCTCCTTCCGCACAGGAAAGCGACTCAACATCAAGAAAATAATCCCTTACATCGCCTCGTCGTACAAGCGGGACAAGATCTGGATGAGGAGAGCCATCCCCTCCAAGCGCGCATATCAAATCCTGTTATGTGTGGATGACTCCAGCTCCATGTCTGACGAAAACAGGTCTTCCTCTGGCCGTCTCGCGCTCGAATCATTAGTGATGGTCGCCCGCGCCTTGACAATCCTCGAATCAGGCCAAATTGGAGTCCTGGGCTTCGGAGAAGAAGTCTTTACCGCCCACTCGCTAACCTCACCCTCCTTCTCCTCTGGCGACACAGGCGCGAGGGTCCTCCAGAATTTCACCTTTCAGTCTGCCGGGACGGATATGATCAAGCTCATGCGCGGGGTGATCGATCAGTTCCGTGACGCCCGCCTAATGTCCCAGGGAGGGGAGGATCTCTGGCAATTAGCGCTAATCTTGTCTGACGGCCTGGTCCAGTCGAGGGATCATGCCAGGCTGAGACCGCTGCTGAGGGAGGCGACGGAGCAGAGGGTGATGGTTGTTTTTGTTGTCATGGACGACGTCAGGGATAAGAAGGGGCATAGCGTGCTGGAGCTGAAGGAGGCGAGGTTTGGGGCTGATGGGGTGCCGGTTGTGAGGCGGTATCTGGATAGTTTTCCGTTTGAGTATTACTTGATCGTGCACAATCTGGAGGACTTGCCGGGGGCGTTGGCGGGGGTGTTGAGGAGTTGGTTTCAGGAGGTGAATGCTTAGGGGGTGGGTGGGTAGGTGGTGATGATGAGGGAGGAGAAAATATGAAAAGGAGAAAAGAAAATGAAGATAAATAAATAAACAAAAGGAAGGGAGAAGATAGATTGGGAGAGGGTTTGCATTTTTGGGAGTTTTATGGGCTGGGAAATATGGGAAGGGAAAGGAAGGGGAAACGTTTGCAATGCATGAAGAATGGAAAATAAAATGGTGTTTTGTTTGTTTCTATTTTGCCGAGACTATGCGTGTCAACTCTGGAGTCTACATATATTCCAACTTGGTCATGTTCACAGTGGTAAGGGCAGTAGTAGGTTATATCAAGATAAAAAACCGTATGATGTTATAATTCGAGGTAAAAAGAAAATCCTGTG
>NW_001914854.1:2889554-2893361 GCF_000226545.1 Podospora anserina S mat+
ATCCATCAATCAGGTTCTGTCATACCCTCATTTCCCCTACCCCCCCTAACACCAAAGCCCCATTAAAAAAGCCCTCCCAAGAAAGTCCCAGCCCTCCCTTTGCTTCCCCTTTTTATAAATATCAAACGCTGACCCACCCCAATTCTATCCATTTGCTATGCCAGATCCAAACCCAAAAAAAAAGAATTTTTGTTTTAAAAAAAAAACCCCTTTTTGTGACCCCAAGCCAGATGATAAATCTAAGCAGTAATAAAATCCGCCATCCACCCCAACTCCTCCCTCAAATCATCCACCAACCCACCCCCCAACCCCCCCAACACCGGAAGTCCACTCTCAAACGGCTTATCCCCCGCCGTGCCCGCAGTCTTTGGCAGGCTGTATGTTGACTTGTTGACCTTTGATCCCAACCCCGCCACCTCACTCTTCTTCTCTTCAACCTCTTCCTCCTCCCCATCATCATCCTCGGCATCGATATCATCATTGTCCGAGTGGTAGAACCCGGGCACGCCACCGACCGAGTCAGGGGATTGCGGCTCCGACACCGCCGGTGGCGCAGTGGTAAACCTTGATCGGAGGACGCCAGTGCCCGATGAAACAGGGACGATAGGAGAAGGTTGCTTAGGGAGGTTGCTAAACCTGCTGACGGGGAGGGGTGACGAGCCAGCGAGTTCCACCGGCTCTACTGAAAGCGAGGCAGGGGCGATAGTAGGAGCGGGCGAAGCACCCCGTTGAGGAGGGGGAGACAGCCCAGTGTACTGCATAAACTCTGACACAGCCGAAGTAGCAAAGTTGTCGTCGTCTTCGTTTTCTTCAACAATGTCCTCCGGGATGGCTAGTGTGTTGTTGACAGACTGCTCCTCTTCCAAAGGGGCGTCGTCCACCAAGAACCGACGAAGAGACTCGGGGGAGATGTCCCTCGACCGGGAACCCTCCGAGCGCGCGGTGGCTCGCTCATCATCAGCCATTGCTGTTGGCGGCAGAGTCGACTCCTTGAGCGAAGAGGAGCTGGTCTTGCGGCTGAAGAGCTTGCGCGGCGAGAAAGACCAGCCCGACCCGGGAGAGATGCTGCGGGCTGAGCGCTTGTGCTGCTGCTGCATGCGCTGCGGCGCCGTGTCCAAGCGGCGAGGTGCAGCGGCAGTGTCAACGATGGGTGCGGCTGGCTTGAGCTTCGCATATTTGGCTGCAGGGTCCATGGTCTTGAAGTCGGTTGAGCGAAGGGAGTTTAAAGACCCGCTACGCTTGCGAAGAGACTGCTCGACTGGGATCCATATGGTGTTGACTGGTTGGCCGGGAAGGTATGGGCAGGCGGTGGTCGAGGGCAAGGAGGGATCGTGAACTTCGGATGACCCGTTGACCTCATAATAGTAGTAGTACGTCTGTCCCATCTTGAGTCCACCACTCCGCTTTGGGGCGTTTCCAACATCGCCATCACAGATGATGTCCTCAAAGTTGTGGCACCCCCTCCACTGACCCTTGTTCCGTCTGCTGTCGCGTTCCATTGTGTATGGCTTGTTGAAGTTGTCCCAGGATCCAATAAGATGTACAGTCTGTACTGAAGGATGGGTTTGCCTGTGCTGTATGTCAGTGAGCTGTAAGGGTAGTAGAGTTGATAGACTTGAGAAATTAAAATCAAAAATCAAAACATACAGCAACAGCTTGATTATTAAAGAGAGAGAGAGAGAGAGAGAGAGAGAGAGAGAGAGAGAGCGAAAAGCAGCAATCACAGGGCCAGACTGCGAAGCTAGATGCCGAACACACAAGACAAGATAAGAAAAGAGTGAATATGTTTTGCGTGTGTTGAGAGAGAGTGAGAGATTGTTGAGAGAAGGAGAGAGATGTCGAGATTGGTTTGTGTGTCGAGATATATAAAACGAGAGTAAAAGTAGACCAAAGCTCAAGAAGAACTCACAACATAAAGGTAAAGAGGGTAGCGGTCGGATCCATGCCGAATTACACAAAGGCTGAGACTCAAGTGCGAGTCTCCTCTCAGAGGAGGCAAGGCAGGGCTGTGGTGAGTGGGTGATCCCGGATCGTCTTATAAGTGGAACAATGGCTTTGTTGGTCCTCGCGTGGCAGGCTGTTGGGATGCAACGTGTAGACGCAGGGAATTGGAGGATGCGGCGTGTAGCCAATGGAAGGAATGAGAGAGGGCCCGGAAGCGCCGTGATATCTGAGCAAACAGGCGACTGAGTGGTTGGCGTTATAACCACGCTTCACGGTCGACTGTCTCAGGGGAGGTACTAAGCTGTAATCCTGTGCAGCAGTGTCAACGCGGTTAAAGAGAAGCGATGGAACCCTGAGAGGGAGAAGCGGAGAGACGATGGTGAAGAATCATCGAGGGAGGATGAGATGAGAAAGAGGGAGGGGGGCTGTGAGAGTGGTGACGAGGACCAGGCTTGCTTAAAGCAATAAACCTGCTTGTCTCGCACCTGTGTCAACACGGTGGACCACCCATCGTCCCCCAGCCCTCACAGGCTTGCCCCGGGCTGGCTGACCCTGGTGTCTTTGGTGATCGAATTGGGACAGCTTGGAGGGACGCAAGCTGGCTTGGGATTGGGCCGTCCTCATGCACCGCCAATCTCGCCAGGGCCGTCGCCGGGAGACCCCTGGCCTTCATGCACCATCGATTGTCAAATTGGATCGAGGGTGCAGTCGATCTAGCGGATGGTTGCATCACTTCCCGCTTCTCGAGGCATTTCATTGTTGGGCAATTGTTTACAGTAGAACTGCTGCTCTGTGTGTTTGTCGCACAAGTTCGGATAGAGACAGAGCTGTGGGATCATGTGAGATTCTCCAGTTCGTCGAGGCTCCGAGCTGGGGTTGGTGACACCTCAGAGGTATCAGAGGAGACTGCGCAAAAAAAGATAGAAACCAAAAGAAAGACAAAATCTGGTTCAGGACTTCGAGTTCAGCCGTCCATGCGCCCTGTGTGGCCCTGTCGGCCGACGACGACGATGGAGCGGACTGGGATGGTAAGATCATTCACGCCGTCCCATCAACTGCCAGGGGTCCAACAGCTAAATCTGGACCATGGAGACCCACTACCAACGACACTGATTGGCCAATGGGCGCATTATGCTGCAGCAATCGCCCATGTTTCAAGTAGAGAAGCGCTTTCACCAGACGATAAAATGCCCTCCGCGAATAATTGCTTCGAACTGATTCAATCAAATATGAACATCTCCCGCCTCATCCCTCCGCTCACACCATCCAGGCACCCGGAACGAAGTATCATCTATCTCATCCTCCTCCTCCTCCTCCTCAGGGACAACAAACTGCTGACAACCAGCCCTCCCCCCAACTCAACTCAGGCACCAACCCACCCCCTCTCGGACCATCCCACCCGAAGGAACCGAGACTCACATATGTAATATGCATCCTCCACCCTTCCAAACCGTTGATCAAAAGCAAGCTTTCTTCCATTCTTCCTTCCTTGCTTCCGTCCCTCTGCGGATCAAAAACAAAAGGTCATACAGATCGGCAAAAAAGAACATTTCTCCAAGTCTCCCCCGTAAACAAAAGCAATCAAATTCCATTCCCTTCCCCAGTTCCACATCCCATCATGCAGTCCCACCATCTCACAGCAGCAGCAGCATCACCATTTACCTTACCTTGCGTACGTGTACACTGTGCTATATGTCTCGGACATCACCATGAGTCAAAGTCTCCTCCAGATCATAATTCTCCTACGTCCGCAATCATCATCATCATCTTGGTAGTAGTATATAGTAAAATAGTCTGGAATATTTCTCATCATCATGTATGTATCAATCTTGTTGTAAACATTTGATCAGCTTCGGACGAATA
>NW_001914854.1:2893511-2895833 GCF_000226545.1 Podospora anserina S mat+
AAAAAAAAAATAATAAATAAAAAAAAAAATAAAAAAGTCCCCAACAACAGATAATAACCCACATGCAGCCACCCGGCGCGCCACCGCGCCGTCCCCGTTCCCGTTGATGTTGCCCCACAATACCTTCATGTAAGATTTGAAAGAAAGCGGGTCTTATAAGACCCGCCATCTTCGAAGGAAGTGGCACAACCCTCACCCAGGCCCGTTTTCAAGACTGACCCCCCGACCTCCCGATTTCTTTCCCCTGCGCTCTGCTTACTGCCCCTGCCCGAGTCTTATGCCCAAACAAAACAAGAAGCAAACAAAACAACAAGTTCCCCATGGTGAAATGTGTGTCGTGCCGCTGGGGATACCGAGACGCCCATGTACCCCAGAAAATCTCACTATATATAATCCCAATAACACATGGCGGATCAGGAGTAGTAGTATGATGATGATGATAAAGGGAGGCCTGATTCAAATAGTCATATTACACATTATGATCATGATCCCTCCTCACATCTTTCTCCCTCTCCCCGACTGCTTGCAACCACCCAGGCAACCCAACCCATTCATCGTATCTGCACGTACGTACACGCGAACGAACCCATCTCCCTGCTGCTGTCCTCCCATCGATCACAACAGCCAACCGTACCTACCTAACACACAGGTACCAACCATCCAATTCCTTTACCACAACAAAAACAAAGCGTCCCATCAACCGACGCCCCCCACCTCCCCCAAAACATATATTTTTGTATAGCTTCCCTGCTATGATACTCACAAAACCCACAACAACACATCACTGACACCCAGACGAAACAAAAAGAAAACCACCCCAAAAAATACAACTTCAGTAACTACAAATTCCCCCAAACCCCTCTCCCCCAACCCCCTTTTGCCCAGCAAGAAAGGAGCCAAGAAAGAAGCCAGAGGAGTCTCCATTACTAAACACCACCACCACCACCACCACCCCACAAGAATCTTATTACAGGGTTTGTTCGAAAGCAACAAAAAAAACCAAAAAAAAAAAAAAAAAAACCACAACCACCAAGCCCACTTGGTTTTCCCACCTCCCTTTTTACCCCCCTCCAAATTATCCTTTCCAAACCCAGCACCCCTCCTCCTCCATTAAAAAAAAAGGCACATAGGTAGCGTTATCCCTTCATTAACAGTCCCATATATCATATTTATCAGACCCAGTATCTTCACTTGGCCTTCACCTTCCCATTCACCGTCACACTTCCATTCCTTTCCTTCCCCGTCACCAACCTCTTCTTCTCATCCTTGGCCGCCGCGTTCGCCCTCGTCCTTTCATACTTGAGCTGCACATCCCCCTCCCACTTGGTCCCCAGCCACCTGTCCCAGATGGTGAAGAAGGGCTGGGAAAAGTTGGACTTGATGCCCCAGCTCTGGTGGTGAATGTCGTGGTAGGCGGCATTGTTGCTCGTGATGTGCTGCAGCGGGTCCCAGGGGAGCTTATACCCGCAGTGGTCGTCGACGGTCTTCATCATGCTCGTCACAAAGAACAGCATGCCCATCCTGTTGGTCATGAACGAGAGCTTGTACCCAATGCCAGCTCCAAGCGTGTCCATGACGAAGCCTTCGACCGGGTGGTTGTAAAGCGCGCCGTACGCGTAGGGAACGTAAAGGCGGTGGTGGCGGGCGTGCCAGTTTGCTACACGGCACCAGTCACGTTAGCTTTCCCCTTTCTCTCAAGTAACAAAATAGCGGGAGGTGGAAACATACTATACATCCACTTATTCACATGCATAGCCCTATGCCAAAAATACTGCCACGTATCCATCACCGCAACCGCAACCCACATCTGAAACCCCGGCACAACAACCCAATACATCAACTTGGCCAGCACAACCTCCCAGACCGCAAACGCCGGCACCGTCTCCATCACCGCCTTCTTCCCCCCCTCCACAACCAGCTCCGTCGTCAGAAAAGGGTAATCCCCCCCCGCCAGCGCCCCCGCCAGCAGAGGATAACCCCCCAAAGCAACCTTCTCGCTCAGCCCCCTCGCGTTCAACCCCACCAGTCCGAGCATGTTCGGCAGCGCCCTCTGCGCGATCCTGATCCGCCTCGCCCACACCGCCACGTCGTACCCCTCCGACCCCGTCATCTGCTTCGCCTCGGTCAGGTTCAAGAACGCGCCCGTCGCCACCTGGAGGATCTGCTCCAAGACAACATCCCGCGCGACCTCCCACCGAGAGGCGAGGTTGCGCTGCGAGATCTCCTCGGGCGTGTGCAGGCGGTACTGGGGGAAGAGGTCGTACGTGTCGATGAGGTGGAAGATGCCCGAGACGACCCAGTAGGCGACGTGGGGGAGGAGGA
>NW_001914854.1:2895983-2898434 GCF_000226545.1 Podospora anserina S mat+
TCAATCCAGATGAGGCGCGGAGTTGGTTAGGTAGTTGAGGGGAGGGAAAAACCAAACAACAGAGTTTAACAAAAAGGGCAACAAACAAAACCACAAACAACGACGTTGACCGCCACTGTTTAAGTTCATTTGTTGTTTTTTTAGAGGAGGGAGGGAGAGAGAGAGAGAGAGAGGCGAAACTGCTGACTGGGCGGGAGAGAAAGAGGTGGTTCGGTGTTTTTGAGGAAAAAAACGGGCGGTTTGTAAGTGATCCCCGGGGTGGAATCCATCCGCGGTTCCCGATTGGTACCTTGGAATAAGAAGGCCTTGGCCCCCTGGAAATGCGCTACAAAACACTTCAACACACCTAAACCCCTACAGAAGGTGACAAGGTGTGCTCCAATTTCCGTATCTAGACGCCGTCGGGTGACCGATGGGACGATGGTCTTTCCACTTGGTGTTATCTGATCTGATGGTGACGACGGGAATCCCATGCGCCCGTTTGTCGGAGGGAGTTTTCTGCTTGATCGATCATCGATATCCATGGCTGGCTTATGTTAGCAACGCGTTCGCGACCCCTATCTGCATGATGCGCTGTCATTGGTTAGTGGGAGGTCAGAGGCAGAACTGTCCGCCACCGCAGTTCTTGGCGGTGGTTCCGAAGATCAGTTCCAGAATTTTAACAACGGGGTTGTCCCAGGGTTTTCCTTTGTGACGTGAAACGGCCAGACAGTTTTTGAGTTTTATCTTGAGATTGAGATTTTGACGTTGTTGACAGAAGAAGACAGAGAAGTAGATATGCAGACAAAACAGAAATGGTTCCTAGAGGCTTCGGCAGTCAAATCGCCCAACGAGGCTGATGTCTGACAAGGATCTGATAAGAGGGACAACCTGGATGGTTCCTGAACTTCAACCTATAGACATTTGTGACATTGTTGCATGTTGCCACTCACCTCTCACTTGAGTTTCGTACTGCACCACAAAACCACGTGAATGGCGTCCACCTCAACTCAACGGCGGTGCATGGCTTGCCCTCACAACTCACACAGCCTTCGACTTACACCTCTGAAAACTTATTCCTCAATATCCCCCCACTTATCATCATCACACCACAACCAAATAACCCAGGTAAGTTGCCGCCTGTGCAAAGTATCAAAGTATTTCATCAAGTGAATCCAAAGTCTGTTGTTGAAAAAGGGTGGCCCAATGTGGGTCCATCTCGATTCCCTGAACCACTTAAAAAAAAAAGGTGTCCCCGCTCGATCTTTTTTTACCCCTCCCCATTCAATTCTTTTGAATCCGTCCCCCGCGCTGGCCTGCCTTGTTAACTACCACCCACCACCCCGCCCGCCGCCATCCATCAATTTTTTCCCCCCTTCCTGTGCCTTCCATTCCTTTGACAACCCTCCGCAGACCAGACCAGCCTCATAATCTCGTCACCCTCGCAAACACCGCCAAGATGATTGTCTACTCTGTACGTTGTCCCCCAACCATCTCATCTCACACCATCGCACAATTTTCCCCGGCGCAAAAATTCAACCCCGTTGTGCCTCTACAGCTGTGGGCGCATGGTGCCAGACCACACCACTTTATCTACCTGGAACATCAAACATCACCAGATAGATAGCTAACACCGATAACCCCCAAACAGGATGTGATCAAGACCTCCGGCGCCGACGAGCCCCTCGCCTTCGCCCCCAACGACGAGATTATCTCCGACGGTTACACCCTCATCCCCTGCAACGCCGACGAGATCGATGCCCTCGCCAAGAAGCCCGCCAAGACTGTCGGCGACGTCCTCGGTGTCGACGATGAGTGGGAGCGCCAGCCCGCCGACGTCAAGGCCAAGAAGGAGGCCGAGTCCATCCTCTACTTTGTCAGAGGCGAGCGCGTGACCGAGGCTGCCGCCAACGTCGGTATGTACCACCATTACCTCGCAATATCGTTCACCAACAAATACTGACCCTCTCCCCGCAGACACCGGTGCCAACGCCTCCGCCGAGGGTGGTGACGACGAGGGTGCCGAGGACACCGCCAAGGAGGTCATCAACGTCGTCTCCTCCGGCCTCCTCGAGTCCACCTCTTTCGACAAGAAGTCCTACATGGCCTACCTCAAGGGTGCGTTTCCCCTTCCCCCCATCCCTTTCTCCCCTCAAAACTAACTGTCCCCGCAGGCTACCTCAAGTCCACCAAGCAGTACATCCCCTGGGCCCAAAAGAACCGCGAGGAGAACGACTGGCAGTGGAAGGCCCTCTCCGCCGAGGAGCAGGAGGCCGAGAAGAAGAAGGTCGAGCAGCAGATCGCCATCTTCGAGCCCAAGGCCATGGCCTTCGCCAAGTGGATCCAGGCCAACTTCAAGGACCTCGACTTTTACACCGGTGCCTCCATGAACCCCGATGGAATGTATGTTTACTCTCCCCTTCTTCTAACCCAACCTCTCCCCCGAAAGTGCAGGGCTGATGTCAAAACAAC
>NW_001914854.1:2898584-2907308 GCF_000226545.1 Podospora anserina S mat+
GTACGGAAGATGCGAAACATATGGCAAAAACCCAGATCTTCTTCACACAAAAAGGCAACAGGCAACATTTAGGTGTTCGCATCTTAGATAGACTTGAGTGCTGTGATGAAAATCTGGAATTGTCGGGGTGTCTTCTACCAAAAATTAAGTTCTTGTACTATGCTAATGCGTGTGATTATGATGCGGTTATCCTCCAATATCCATGCACTTATTAAATGCTCCCATCAGAAAGGTCTTGTCCCCAACGGAATAGGTGGTGGCGCATCACCGTCCTCCCCCGTATTATTCCTCCCCACCAAAAACTGCGGCTTCTTGGCCGGGGGAGGAGGCGGAGGGGGCTTCTTCTTGGCTGCTATCGCGGCCGAGAACATCGAGGTTGCTGCTCCCGAAACACCAGCCTTTTGTTCCGGCGCTGTGGCAGCACTATTATAACGCTCGAGACCACCCCTCACAGCCGACGACGCCGCGTTTTGGACGGCAGCCTTTTGCTCCGGTGTGGCGGACTGGTATCTGTTGTAGCCCGTCTTGGCAGCGGATTGGAGGGCAGCTTTTTGCTCCGGGGCGGAGTTGTTGTAGCGGTTGAGGCCTGCTTTTGCCAAAGAGGTGTGGGGGGAGGATGATTGCGTGGTGCTGTCTTGGGGTTGTTGGGTAAGGGAGTTTGCGGCAGCGTTTCGGAGGGAGGCTTTTTGCTCGGGAGCGGAGGATCGGTAGTGGTTGAGGCCAGCTTTTGCTAGACCGGTGTAGGGTGATGATGATGATGGGGAGGATGTCCGTGGCGGTTGTGGGGGAGGTGGTGGGTGGGAAGCGGTACCGATGCCAAGACCGGGGACATTCACACCCGCGGCGGCTAACCTCCCCATTGCTCCTTGATTCGGTTTTGGGACCGTCGGGTCGTTGTTGATGCTCGCGGCAGAAATCGACTTTGTCAGGTTATTCAGCGCGTTCGTTCCCCCTGCTGGTGACCGGGGCGGGAGACGGGGCGGTAATGCTGGTGGTGGTGCTCGCGGGTTTTGTCCTACTCCCGGGGAGGAACGAGCTGGTGGCGGCGGCGGTCCTCCCAACCCCCCGGTGCTAGAAGTGGAAGACGGCCGCGACGGCACATCCCTTCTTGCCGGTGGGGGCGGGAGGTTAGCGGTCGACAAACCAGTAGCATTCAACGACCATGGCTTCGGTGGCTTCGGCCGTTCCCGTTCCTCCTCCTCTCCAGCTGCCTGTTGCTGTTCCTGCAACGATATCGAGCCGGTGTTTGTTCTTTTCGGGGGAGGGGCAAAGCTGGCAGGGTCTTTGAGAGACGAGAGCGGGCGGGGGGTGTGGTGCTCGTATTTGTTTTTCTGACCAGCAAGCTCAAGTTAATGGGGAGTGTCGAAAAAGGGGGGTATGATGGAGACACACATCATCGCCGCGACCGACTAGAGATTTCTAGAAATCAAGAAAGATTAGCTGTCATCCGCCCAAAAGAAAAGCATATCCTACGTAAAGGAAATCGACGTACCACTGAGCCCTTGATCGAGGTCCCGGATTTCTCGGGGTGCCAGCCGTTTTTGAGCAAGTCTTTGTAGTCTGGCATGTTGAAGATTGTATGCTTGCTGACCCGAAAGTTAACTTGTTGCGGATATCTCGAGAAACTAAAAGTGAAAAAGCCGAACAAGAATTAAGACAAATAGAGGGTGATGTCCAAAAGGCGGGCGGACTTCCCAAAAGTGGAATGAATTCCAGGGTCCGGTCCCACTCACATGCTGTCAAATAGTCAAATGCTTGGCACGGTGACGTAATCACACTTTTCACAACCACCAATCTCAAGTAGTACGTTCAATCTCAAAACATAATATCACAGTCTCTACAGTCTACACCTCTCCTGCATCTACAGAGCCCCCCCCACCCGGCCCCCACTCCCCTACACTCCCCTTCGCAATCTCCAAAGCATCATTCAACACATCCTCCCAGCTAATCCTCGTCGACGACCTCTTCACCCCCTCCTCCTCCACCTCCTCCCACGCCTCCCCAGTACTAACATCATAAACAACCGTACTAGCCCTACTATCCATCCTCACCTTCTTCCTAACCTCATCCCCCCCTCCCTTCACCTTCCCCGGCGGCGCGGGCAAAGCAGTCTTCAAAACAACCTCACTCCTCTTCCTCATCATCATCCCCAGACCCTCCACAAACGACCCCCCAGACCCCAAAGAACAAATGCTCTCCCTGAACCTATGCGCCCTCTTCCACATCTCCCTCTCCACCCTCGCCTCCTCCCTCTGCATCCTCCAAGCATAGCTCGCCGACTCCCCCTGCACCTGCCTCACCTTGTCAGCCTCCAACTTCTCAAACAAGTCCCACTCGTCCATCTGGCTCGGCCTCGGCACCTTCAACACCTCCCTCATCGCCCTCTGCCCATTCGCCACCCTCTCCAACCCCAGCTCAAGCTTGTACTCCCCCGTCCCCAAGTCCAGTTTATGTCTATAACTCGCCAGCTTCCAAATCCCATCAAACCGCACCCCCACCCCCGGCGCGATCCCGCTCCGGAGCAAATACCCCCTCAAAACCCTCACCTCCTTCCCCACCAGCGTAATCAGCTTGACATGCATCTCCTTCAACCCCCCCGTCCTCACATACTTGCTTCTATTCCCATGCCCCCCAATATCTTCTTCTCGTCCACTCAACAGCGGCAGCGTGTAAACGTTATACCTCCCCTGGCTGACTCTCTCCTCCTCCGTCCCCACCATCCCGTCCCTCCTCGCGCAGGCCATGCTCAACCACCAATCCCCCGCCTGGAACGAGTCATCCCCCTCCAGCTGCCCCTCCCCTCCCGTAGTTTTTTGTTTCTTGTCATCATCATACTTGTCAACCTCCAACCTCGGCCGCCACTTCTCCTGCTCCTGCCGCGGCATCACCGGGGACGGGCTGTTTTCCCCAGAAGGACAGGGGTTGTCATCAGACCAGCAAACACCCTGCAACCCACCCTTTGTGAGGAGCTGCCTGGTTCGGGATTCGTCAATCCGAAAGTACCTCTCCTTGAACCTCCGCCTCCAGGCCCGCTGGAGCGAGTCGGCCAGGTCGATGCATTGAGACAGCGGCCAGTTGGGAGTGGTGGTCGGGGGGAGGGATTTGCCAGTGAGCAAAATTTCTGACAAAAGTTTGTCCAAGTGGGCATGCTGTATGGTGTTGAACTCGATTCGGTGGTCGTGCGAGGGGTGGTGGGGGGGTGTGGTTTCTGCCGTGAGGGCCCATTCGAGAAAGGAGATGAGCTGCTGGGTGGGTTCGGAGGGGTCGGGGAAGAGGAGGGAGTCGGGGAGGGAGGAGCGGATTGTGTCCGAGAGGGTCAGGAGTTCGGAGGGGGAGAAGGGGTCTGTTGTTGAGCCTGGTAGCGGGGGTTAGTATACATTGTGGTAGGTAGGAGGGGAAAAGAGGGAAATATACTGGAGCGGGTGTCAACACCACTACTTTGACCACCCTGTTTGTCAGACTTGGAAGTGTGTCTTGACTGCTGCAGGGAGAAACTCCCGTCTTCTTGTGCTACACGGCGTCTGTCGTGAGACGGGGGAGCGAGCTTGCCGTCATCATCATCGTCGGCGGCTGCTGCGCTCCTGAGAGGGTCGTTCCGCCGGAAGCTTCCTGTTCTGATAGCCAGTCCCGGCCTGCTGCTGTTGTTGACCGTGGTGTCGCTCGTGCTGGTGATACTGAGGCGCCTCCGCTGCGAGTCGGCCCATGTATCCTCGGCTTGGGAGAAGGAGATGGAGGAATGTCGGTGGTGGGGGTGGAAGACTTCGTGGATTCTTTGGAGGACGGCCTTGGGGCCGTTGGGTTCTGGGGTGCCGCCGCCGCGGTGGCGGGAGAAGCGGAAGATGGAGGACATGCTGCTGCTGCTGAAGGAAAGATCTATGTAAGATACATGATACTATGGTCCATCTCGAGGGATTGAAGGAGGAAAGGATAACGAGAGGAAAAAGGAGGTATATTGATTATTGAAGCTGTTTGTTCCCATGTCGGGACATCGAGCGAAAAAAAAAACCACATGACATCAACCAAGGCTGGTCCAGCGGCTGGTGGGAGGAGGTCCATCTCGACTACCTGAGTGAAAGTAAAAGAGTGAGGTATGACCGGCTTGTTTATCCCGTCTCGGCCCCGAGCCCGATACCAGCGTACTGGGTGGGAAAAGGGAAGGAACAAAGACCAGGGCCCATATTCCCATATTCCCACGTGGTTTGGCCGTAATCGTGAGACTTGTGAAGGAAGGTGCCGTGGAGGCATATTCAAGTCTGAGTGAAACAAGGTGAGAGTGTTATGTGGCGCCTTTGATCGAGACGGATCAAGCCGGGCTCGCCGGACTGATAGGTATATGTAATCACTGACGCAACGCGGCCAAAGTCTCGAGTACATCCGAGAGGGCCTCCACCAGCCCCTCATCCCTCTTCACCTTGTCCCGCAGCTGGTTCGCAATGCCAATAATCGCAGTGGTAGAATGAGTGTACCTCCTGCGAAGACCCGGATGGGCATTCACTAACAGCGCCGTGGCAATCTGCAGCACGGCCACCTGGAACTCCTCCATCATCGGCGGCTGCTTCTCATCCGGAACCACCCACGCTGCCGTCTTAGTGACCAAGTCCATCCAGTCCTCCCGAGTGCCCGGTTGTTCCGCCTCGGCAATCTGAAGTAAGTTCCTCACAATCTCCACCCCTCGTGCGGCCTCGTTTTCATCACTTGTCGTTGAACTGGCTTGAAGGATGTTGCCGAGATCGTTGACCAGCGCTTGCCACCCTCCATTTTCCAAAAAGGCTTCCCTGCCTTTTCTTTCTTCCAGGATGCCCTCGAATGCCACGAGGACTGGTCTTCTAAAGTCTAGACCTTTCTCAGGGCTGCTGCTGGTTTGAAAGAGCTCGACAAACATGTCGCTTAACCCGGCTGCTTCTTTTCTTAGCTGTTCGCCGTCGTCTTCTCTCAGCCAAATTGCCAGTGTTCTGATGGCTGCAAGTATCAATGGGTCTTGGCTGGAGTGTACACTCTTGGAGTCCCACGCCAGAGCAAAATGCGAAATGCCGCTTTCGTTGGCAGCCCCGGTTCGTGCTTCGGGATGCAAGCCCATGGCACCAGCTATCGAGGCGTCCCAGCGGTCACGAAGGTATTCGGCCGTGAGTGACATGGTTTCTGAGATGGATGTGCGAAGCTTGAGCAGCAAGTCAGGCTTCATGATCCACTGATTGTTGCTGCTTTCACCGCTGTCTAACGCCTCCAGTGTTCGGAGGAGATAGCCCATAAAGTTGGAGACAACATTATAGGCAGAGGTGAGCCGCTGAGCTGTTATGCTGTAGGATGGGCTGTTTAGCTGCCCTAAAAGAGTCGGTATCGTCGAGCGAATGTCGATAAGAAGTAGGTTGACTAGTAGAAACGCAAATGGACTTTCGCTTGTAGCTGTTGATTTGCTGTCGACATCGTCGGCAAAGAGAAGTTGAGGCGATTGTACTGGGTAAGACTCGAGGAGAGCGGCGGAGAGGTTGGCAAAAGCTGCGCGGCCGTCGGCAGTAGGACGACTGATGACAAGGTCTCTCACGAACTTGGCCAGTGGTGTAAGCCATTTCGGGTTGGGTGGGAGCAGCTCTGGGTCGAGTCTTGGAAGAAAATTTCCCAAAAACTTCAACAAAGTGACGCCATCAGTGCCTTTGAAAGAAATGACCAGTGATCCGATGGCCTGGTCAATCTTGGCGCGCAGAGCCTTCTTGTCTGCTGTTGTAGCCATGGCACCTAGCCATGCGTAATACAAAGTGTCCAGGACGAGAGGCTGAGAAGGTGCAATCTCAGTCAAAGTCGACAAGTCGTCTATAGAGTCAAAGACCTCAGCACCCTCAGGCTGGTTTACTAGGCTCACAAGAGTCTCAAGGACCAGTTTAGTAGTTTCATCAGAACTAGGCACTGTTAGCAAAGGAATGGGATATCAAGAAAAGAGAGCTCCTGACCAGTACAAAAGACAAGCCACCAACTGAGGTATCCTGTTTACCAACTTGCTCTCCTGTTTTGACTTCTCTGGTAATAGCATAGTGAAGGTGTGGAGGACAGCAACAGCAAGATCCAACATATCATTGGTGCCTTTTGCTTGCTGTTTCGACCCAGTCCGAATCAGACGATCCAGAAACTTTCGGGGAATACTGTTCCACAAGCTGGCGATTCCATCTTCGTTTGCCCTTAGTTCTGGTGTATTATCAAGGACAGACTTGAGCAGTGCCAGCCCAACGAATCGAGATGTGTCGTCCTTTGCGCTGAGTAGGGTCTGGATTTTTTGTAGCGAGGCAGCTGGATCCTGCTGTTCCTCAGCTGTTAATGGCATCGTTTCACTCATCTTGTCTGCCACTGTTGAAAATTATAAAACCAGTCGAGAAAGACATTATGATCCAAGTTCTTCTCGATGAAGTCAACTCGACAAGCAATGCCCAGGTCAGGGTGTGATCTAGAGTGGAGGAGAGCAGAGGTACGTACCGATTTAAGGTTGCCAAGAGTGCACAGACCTTGGCCGCAACAACGTGCGCAATCGATAAGATACTGATAGCTGTCGTTCCTGTCCACCATCTTCTTCACCAGCCATCCCAGTTGACATCGACGACGAACAACGGTGCCCCGCCGCGCATACCCAGCGCAGCAACTTACATAAGATCAGGGGACGCGCATCCAAAGACCAAGTCCCATCAGCCAACGCGATTCACCCCCCAGAACCTCCCAATCGCAAAACCAGCCCTCGTCCGCCGCAATCAAGAATGGCATATGCAGCCCACCATGTCCCCGATTAACAACGGATCCTCGAGTTCCGAACCCTTCCCCCCCTTCAACAACGACCACCACTATACCACCTCCGACGCCGACGAACTAGACCTCCTCGACGACACTGACACAGCCGCCATCCTCGACAACGACCCCCTCTCCCACCACTACCACCACCAACAACAACAACAACAACAACAACAACAACAACAACAACCCCTCTCCTTCAAGCGCAAGCAGAAACAAACGGGCATCTTCTCTCAACCAGCCAGGTTATTCAACGCCCTCATCGGCCGAGCAAACCCCCCAAGAAACAGCGCCGACATCCCCCCCCCCCCACCACCACCACCACCAATACAACCCCCCACCGGCGCAACAAGACTAGACTACATCCCCGGAAATGGAGGCTCCAAATCAGACTCATTACCCACAGATTGGCTCGCCGAAGGGCCTGGAAGGAGAGTAGGATACGAAGACCTGACAGCCATCGATTGGATTTTCGAGTACACCAAAGAACGCCAGCGACAGAGATCACTACTCTCACGGACGACCTCTCTTGGGTTTCCTTTATTGGGGTTCTTACAACGGGTGTTGGATGCCTCACAAGTATGGGTTATTCTCATATTATCTGGCTTGGCGGTGGGGACTTTGACGGCGTGGATAGACGTCACGACGGATTGGCTGGGGGATATCAAGTATGGGTTTTGTTCGACGACGGATGGGGGGGCGTTTTACCTGAGTAAAACTGCTTGTTGTTATGGGTATGATGAGATTAGTAAATGTCAGGGGTGGAAGACGTGGGGGAATGCGCTGGGGGTGACGTCAAGGGGGGGTGTTTGGTTTGTGGAGTATGCGGTTTACTTGGTGTTGGCGGTGATGTTTGCGCTGTCGGCGAGTTTGTTGGTGAAGGAGTATGCTGTTTATGCTAAGCATTCTGGTATTCCTGAGATCAAGACGGTGCTGGGTGGGTTTATCATCAGGAGGTTTTTGGGGTTGTGGACGTTGATTACGAAGAGTTTGGGGTTGGTGTTAGCGGTGGCTTCGGGGATGTGGTTGGGGAAGGAGGGGCCGCTGGTGCATGTTGCTTGTTGCTGTGCGAACTTGTTTATCAAGTTGTTTCCGAGTATTAATAACAATGAGGGTATGTATGTTGGTCCGGGTTGTTGTTCGGTTGGGGGAAAGCTAACTTGGGACATAGCTCGAAAACGAGAGGTCTTGTCCGCTGCTGCGGCTTCGGGGATATCGGTTGCTTTTGGGTCGCCCATCGGGGGTGTGCTCTTCAGTCTTGAGCAACTGTCGTACTATTTCCCCGACAAGACCATGTGGCAGAGCTTTGTGTGTGCCATGACAGCTGCCATGGTGTTGGAAGCTTTTGACCCGTTTCGATCGGGGAAGCTGGTCATGTACCAGGTAACCTACAGCTCGGTGTGGCACGGCTTTGAGCTTGTCCCGTTCGTCCTCCTCGGTCTTCTCGGGGGTGTGTATGGAGGGCTGTTCATCAAAGCAAACATGTGGGTTGCAAGATGGAGAAAGTCGGCAACCTGGCTTCCTGGCCCGGTCATCCAAGTAGTTGCCGTGGCGATTTTGACGGCCCTTCTCAACTACCCCAACAACTACATGCGAGCCCAGTGCTCCGATCTTGTCTCCAACCTCTTCTCCGAGTGCTCAAAGCTCACAGACGACCAATTCGGCCTCTGCAAAACAGGCGCCGCCTCAGCAGGCACAATCATCCTCCTCATCTTCGCCGCGGTCCTGGGCTTCTTCCTCGCGGCCATCACTTTTGGTCTTCAAATCCCCGCCGGTATCATCCTCCCCTCCATGGCCATCGGCGCCCTCATCGGCCGCGCAATAGGCATCATCATGGAAATCTGGCAACACAACCACCCCAACTTTATCGCCTTCCGCTCCTGCGAACCGGACGTGCCGTGCATAACCCCCGGCACCTACGCCATCATCGGTGCTGCCGCCGCCCTGGGCGGTGTC
>NW_001914854.1:2907458-2914420 GCF_000226545.1 Podospora anserina S mat+
ATATATGATAGATAGCGGGTGTTTTTGGGTATTGAGGGTTACAAAAGATGGTTTTAACGGTTATGTTGGTTTTTTTTTTTTCGGAACATTGGTTGTTGGTTGACTCTCGAATGGTATGCTCGTGTTGGAGAAAAGACTGGTGGTTGGGTTACTCCTTTTCTTCCCCCTCCCCCTTTTAAGAAGAGATGAATGAGAAGTGTACAACCCTAACCCTTTTCCCTCCCAGTCACACCTTTCTCAAGTGAATGAAGCTTTGAAGACACTCGAAAAATAGCGGGGCATATTTGTTCACTCCCTCACTTTGGATAACCCCTCCACCTGTCACTCTGGACCTCTTACTCCCCATCTTGCCTGGTTTTCTCTTTCCTCGACAGAGTCACTAGTAGAACAAGTAAAGACAGGTTTCAACATGGGCAAAAAAGACAACAAATCCGGCGGAGGAGGAGGCAGCAAAGACGCCGGGAAGGGTGGGAAAGGTGGGAAGGGAAAGGGAGGTGGCGGTGATGACAGTGGAGGGAAGCAGCAAAAGGGCGCCCAGAGCATCAACGTTAGACATATTCTTGTAAGTTTCATTTTTTTTCCTATTTCGGTCTTTACTGGTGGTGGTGCTATCTACCAACACACCTACCTACCAAACATTACTGCCTGTTGGACCACCAGAAACTAGACATATCATAACTCAAGAAGCTGACAGAATAACCAGTGCAACAAAATGGGCGAGGCAGAAAAAGCCATCGAGCGGCTCCAGAACGGTGAGAGCTTCAACACTGTCGCGATGGAGATGTCGCAGGATAAGGCCAGGTCCGGTATGTTCTCACTTTTGAGGTGCCCAGCCAGTATGATAACTAATCAAGCTATACAGGAGGATCACTAGGCTGGAAAACAAAGGGGTCATTGCTGCCCGAGTTTGAAAAGGTGGCTTACGAACTACCCACCAGCACGACCAACAAGCCAAGCTGGGGGATGGCCAAGACGTCCGAGGGATATCATGTCATCATGGTCGAGGGACGCAAGTAGTTTTTAACATCAACCAATCACATAGTCAGGAGTGGAACAAACAAAAGTTAGTTGACCGTCCCAGATCAAAAGGCTTTTGAATTTTTTGACTGTCTTGATTTTTGTCTCGTCCTCATTCTGAGGGGAGAAGAAAAGGAGGTAGCTTGCCCGAATTCCCCCAATTTGTCGTGTCCATCCGTTTGTAACCATAAATGCGCCCAGAGATTTGTTGCCCTTGCTCCCATCCACGGTCGTGGCTGTGAAAGAGGTGTTCCGAGTCTAATGCCGAATTCGTTTTGATACGCCGAAAAAACCCGTCCCAGGTGTGAAAACCCCCTTTCTCTCTTCCAGTTCAATCGTTACAGTGAAGAACGACTAAAAGCTACCTCCCCCCACTCCCCTAAGCGGCGGTGGTGTCAAGAAATTTAAGCCTCAGACTGGAAGTAGTCGAGGAGGATGGAGCGCTCCTGCGACTCCTCACCCCAGTCCTTGACGACGACGCAAGAGCAGTTGACAACCTTGCGGGCGTTACCTTCACGGTCGAGGACGCCTGTGGAAGAGAGTCAGTATTGGTGGCGACACTAAAAGATTGTAAAGGGTACTCACAGAGACCAGCCCACTCGCCCAATTGCTTTCCATCGGGAACCTTGATCAGAGGGATCTTGTGCTCGGAGCAGAGGGCAATGACGAGCTTCTTGTAGGCCTCCTCCTCGCAGGACTCGTTGAGGACGCACATGTGGGCCTGGCGGCGGTCGAGGGCCTTGGAAGCCTCACGGAGACCGCGGGCGAGACCGTCGTGCATGAGGGAGAGCTTGAGAACACCCTTGAGAGCGTCAAGGACAGACATCTGGCCCTTGCTGGCCTCGGCCGAAACCTCGACCTCGACGTCGGCAACCTGCTGAGTCTCTTCTACGTCCGACTAGACACACGACTTTGTTAGCGGGGTGTCATCCTCGACGGCGGCGAGAAAAGAGCGGTGGCATTGTGTTTGGTGGTATAGGTGATCGTCGACTTCAAGTCGTTGTCGTCGTTGGTGGGTGGACGGTACTCACCATCTTGATGATTTACTTTCCAAGTAAAGTGCCGGTGCGATCCTCGAAGAGTAAATTGGTAATGATCCTTTTATTCGTGTGTAGGTATCAGGAGGGAGGGGAGCTAGAACAGGCCGGTGGACAGAAATTCGAGAATAATGTGCGAGCCCCGAGCGCCCCACCCAATTGGCTGGATCCATCAAAATTTTGGTGTGTGCTTCGCGAAAGCGGGGCGCTCTGCCAGAAAGGGATTGGCGAAATGTTGCTGCAGTAGGCATTAGGGCAAAGTTTCGAGGAGCACGGGCCACCACCACGACCCACAAGCTAGGCGACGACAAATTTCTCTGGGGTTGTTGCTCTGCCAGGCCTTGTTGAAAAGTCGACGCCCGCCCACCGACCTTCTCCGCGACCACCATCCGTCAATCACCAACGAGGTATGTATATTCATCCCGCTCTCGGGACATGACTCAACAGCAGGACGACGCCTTTCGCACAGGCTGAGGAGGGCAATCATGGAGGCCCGTGTTGGCAAAACGCGGGTCGACGACATGATACGCTCCTCCTCGTCAGCAGCTGGCGGGCAGAACCCTCTTGAAGAATCATCAACGAGGGCACTCTTCCACGCAGTCGAGCCTCGACCGAAAGGCTAACACAAACCTCGAACCTCTGGCAGATACCTCATTTCCACATCTCCGATTTGAGAATCTCCGTCTCCTCAACACCGCCAAAATGGTCCGCACTTCCGTCCTTCACGATGCCCTCAACAGCATCAACAACGCCGAGAAGGCCGGCAAGCGCCAGGTCTTGATCCGCCCTTCCTCCAAGGTCATCGTCAAGTTCCTCCAGGTCATGCAGAAGCACGGTATGTGGTTGTCAGATGGGAAATCATTGGGCCTCCGAAACGACAAGATCCTCGCGACGATTCCCCTTGCACAAACTTCGGCATGATAACTAGGCGACTGTCTCAATCTGCTCCACGACTTAGCCCTTTAAGTTGCCGATAAATTATACACCACGCGGGGATCTTACACGTTATCGGAGTTGCCAATGATGACCCAATGTTTAAATCGTCGCGACATTTTTTTCTGACATTCTTTCCTAGGCTACATTGGCGAGTTCGAGGAGATCGATGACCACCGCTCCGGCAAGATCGTTGTCCAGCTCAACGGCCGGTATGTTTTTGTCTGTCTGACCTGACTTGAAGAGCACAAACTAACCCTTCCCAGCCTCAACAAGTGCGGTGTCATCTCCCCCCGTTACAACGTCCGCCTCTCTGAGCTCGAGAAGTGGGTTGTCAAGCTCCTTCCCGCCCGTCAGTTCGGCTACGTCATCCTCACCACCTCGGCCGGTATCATGGACCAGGAGGAGGCCCGTCGCCGCCACGTCTCTGGCAAGATCATTGGCTTCTTCTACTAGACAAGCAACCACAAAGGCAATGAAAATCTAGCTACCAAGAGCGATGGCATATTTTGAGCGTTGTGACTGATACCCCTGTTTCATTGGGAGTTCTGATCTGGAAAATGGTTAGATCTTTCAGACGGCACTGGTTGCACATGGAGGATTCAGATATGAGCAATACCTGAAATCGTGTCTGCATTTGGGACCCGAGCATTTTGAGCGTGACACTGGTGTATCTGCAACGTGTGATGGCAATGTCTTGTGATATGTTTGTAAGACTGGACATCCAATCCCGTAGGGCCGGCTCTATGTTGAGGAAGTCATTCGTACAATTCTATCCATGTCGTTGATAGACACGAGGCAGACCACGATAGGGGTTCAGGCTACAGGCGTGGCCTAGCCCCTTGGGGAAGCTCGATGGAAGCTTGGCAAGGCGACTTCACGGCTTTGGCCCCACCTTTAAACCAACGCGACATGCGTCAGTGGTTGTTAATTTTGGGGGGATGGATCCAGTGCCAACGCTTCGCATCAACTTTGTCCAGGTCTCTCCTTTTTTCCCCTTTTGAATCTATCAAACCTGTCTTGCCACCGATGCGAACCGAAGCGGGATTACCACCGCCCGCGACGACGACGACGACGACGACCAGAGACGAAGAACAGCGCGCTCACTGACGAGAACGACCTATCTATTGTACAGAACATATGCGACTCGGACATCTTGTATGAGACCGACATTTTGATACCTCGATGAACACGCTCTACTCCGACAACAACCGCTACTCGGCAAGGAAACGGCCCTCGGAGATCTAAACCGCCGGGCGACGCACCCCGGCCGCGGTCACGATGCGCAACAGGCAGATTGGCGTCCTGGGGGCGCTTCTGTTCTTGGTGTTTTGTGTTTATTCTCTGTCAAGAAGCCCAGGGGGTTTACCCCGGCCCCGTTCACCGCAAAAGGAACCGGAGGACAAGCCGCCTGAACCACCCAGGATAGCAATCCCCATCACCTGGACCGACGACTCCAACACAAAAGACACCAAACCCGCCCCTGCCCCAGAGGGGTCGCATCCGATATGGTACCTGACCAACCAAGCAGAGAAGGAGTTTGAAGTTGTGAAAGGGAGGCAGAGCAGAACTTTGGGAGAAGCGGTGGGGGAGTATAAACGCCGGTACGGGATACCGCCCCCCCCCAACTTTGACAAGTGGTGGGATTTTGCAACGGAGAGGGGGGTGGTGCTAGTTGATGAGTTTGATACCGTCATGGAATTAGTCACGCCGTTCTGGGGGCTGAAGCCGGCGACGACGAGGAGGAGGGCGAGGGAGGTGATCGGGTTTGATGATTCGCTTATGGGGGTGCAGATCAGGAAGGGGAATGTCACTAGTGTTTTCAAGGCTAGGACGGCGGAGTGGCATCAGAGGGGTGTGCTGGGGATGCTGGAGAAGTTTGTGGGTTGGTTGCCGGATATGGACTTGGCGTTTAATGTCAATGATGAGAGTAGGGTTGTGGTGCCGTTTGAGGATCTGGAGAGGCTGGTGAAGGTGGGGTTGGGGGTTAACATGGCGAAACTAAAGCGGGAAAAGGAGCCGAGGAATGGGTGGACTGATGTGGGAAAAGTGGAAGGGTTGGATTACGAGGGACGGTTTGATGAGGGGAAGCTGACGAGGTTTAACACTTTTGCTCATCAGCCTACTTGGACGCACTCGAGGATCTCGTGCCCGCCTGGGAGCCCGGCGAGGATATTGGAGGAGGGGGAGCAGTTTGATGATCGGGGGAGGTACTCGATGGGGGAGCTGGGGTTTGTGACGAACTGGACTGCGATGGCGGATATATGTCTTACGCCTTCGCTCCAGTCGACGTTTGGGTTTTTTGACAGGCCGAACGCGTATTCTGTCGTTCATGATCTTGTTCCGGTTTTTTCGCCGAGCAAGATTTCGAGTTATCAGGATCTGATCTTTCCTTCTCCGTGGTATTACTCGGGGAAAGTCCCGTACGACCCGAAGAAGGATCCGGACTGGGAAGAGAAGATGAACCGGTTGTACTGGCGTGGCTCGACGACGGGTGGTTTTTCGCGCAATGGAGGCTGGAGGAGGCAGCACAGGCAGAGGGTGGTGAAGAAATTCAATGCGGTGGACAAGGCTAATGTTCTTACCAATGTGGGCAGTTCCACCTCGCCTAACTGGACGGTTGCTTCTGTTCCCCGGGGGGACTACAAGTCTCTGTTGGATGTTTATTTCAGCCACAAAGGGCAGTGCGATCCGGGGGATTGTGCCGCGCAGAAAGAATTCTTTGAGATTAAAGAGTATGCCAAGCAGGAAGACGCGCTCAAGTACAAGCATGTGCTTGACATGGACGGGAATGCCTTTTCGGGGAGATTTCACGCGTTTTTGAAGAGCAAGAGCTTGGTTTTTAAGTTTGCCATCTTCAAGGAGTGGCATTATGAGTGGTTGAGGCCGTGGGCGCACTATGTGCCCATGAGCCTCAAGGGGGAGGAGTGGCTGGAGCTGGTGAGGTATTTCGGGGAGGAGGGGGAGGGAAAACGAGAAGGGGAGAGGGTGGCGATGCAGGGGAGGGAGTGGGCGGGCAAGGTTTTGAGGGGGGAGGACATGGAGGTTTGGTTTTTTAGGTTGTTGTTGGAGTGAGTTTTCCCTGCCCTGGATCATGTGTGATGATGATTTGATGCTGACATAAGAGAAAAAAAAATTAGGTATGGGAGGGTGGTGGATGATGATAGGGAGAAGATCGGGTTTGATATGTGAAAAACTGTGTGTTCTTTTACATTTCAAAAACAGGAGTGAGTATATAAGGGGTCAAGGGTCAACAGCAAAAACAGTCGACATTATAACGGGTTGGATAATGGCGGATGGGAAAAAAGCAATGTCTATAGCAGTTGTGGTGGGCGGGTAAGTTATGAATTATAATATATGTATAACATGTACACAATCAAGGTACCAGGGATGGGTAGATTTCAGGACAGGTATAGAATACAGACACTCATAAACATATCAAAGATCACAAATGCAGCACAATCTAAATCATCTTGCTTCCGTTTTACCTGCTTTGCACTTGAAAACAACAAGGGTCGTGCTATCAACAATGAAGATCAATCACCAACGCAGGTCTGGTTCAACCGTTCCATGAGGTGTGTTAACCACTTCAAACAAACTTTCAGAGGCCCCAATCATCAAAATAAACACGCAAAGATTTGACCGAAAAGGTGTCAATAAATCTATTAACCCATACATCTCTCTCGCTGCTTGATCAACATACCACACATTAACCCTCAATAACGCGCCAAAACCCCAAGCCTAAAAAAGCCACTTTTTCTTCCAACTCAATCCTCATCCCCCTCGGCATCCTCCTCCCCCCCAGACACCTCTCTCTCCTCTCCACCATACCCCTCCTCACTCCCCACACTCCCCCTCCTCTCCTGCTCCCTTCCCCCATCTTGTTCCTCCTCTTCCTCCTCCTCATCCTCCCCCCCAAAGTACCCAACAAGCATGCTCTTAAACCTCTCCAACTCCTGCCTCAACTCCTCACTC
>NW_001914854.1:2914570-2920708 GCF_000226545.1 Podospora anserina S mat+
AACTTGAATATACCCCTACCCTCGCCATCAGTAGCGGTATACAGCGACTCCTTCTCTTTATCCGGGTTATCCACATCGAATTTCTCCCGGAACCTCTCCCCCGTCTTGCCATCCTGCGGTAGGTAAAAGTCGTAGTTCATCATCTGCAACGGCTTGGGGGTGTGATCCGGATCGCGAGCCCAAGCCTCATACGCCTGCTGGTAGGCCTCATCCTCGGCCTGGGAGCGGGTGATGGGCTTGAGGATACCAGACAGCATGCGGGTGTCGTACTTGTCCGTTGCAGTGACGGGGTTGGTCTGGAACTTGACCGTGACGTAGGCGCCAGAGTCGGGAAAGGCTTCCAGGTCGGGCAGGAGGGGGAACGACTCGACAATGGTGCAGTTGGTGCGTTTGGAGGGGTGCTTGACTTTGGTTCTGTCCGCCAGGCCGACGGCCGCGGCTTCGAATGATTTCTCGATGCGCCGCTTGATCCAGGCTGGTGTTCCCCTGTCTGGCTCTGGGGAGGCCTTGCGCTTGATGGGGCGCTTGGGAGCGGCGTTGCCGGCCGAGGGTCGAAGGAAGGGGTCGGCTTTAAGGCGGGAGACGGTGGTGGGGGTGTTGGAGATGTATTCTGTCCGGCGGAGGAAGGACACGCCCTGGTTTTGGGACTTGGGCTTGCCTAGGCTGCCGAGGGGACGGAGGAGGGCTCTGTCGTGGGGATGGATCGGGGGAGGTTCGGAGGGGGCTTGGATTGCTGGTTGCTGAAAGTCAGTTACGTTACAAGCGACTCGAAAATGGGAAATTGAGACAAGACGCACAGCTCTCATCGCCATCAAAAACACCCGGCATCCCCACCAGATCGAGCGGCATTCCGAGTTCGCCATCGGCCTCGATGTTCAATGGCTGAATGCGGGCGAGATGGGACGCGAAGTTGGGGTTGGTGTACTGGCCGCTAGCTAGACCAACGCTGGGGATGTTCAGCAGCTTCGGCGGGATGGGAGGTGGAGGGAGGGCATTGGAGTATCGGATTCTCGCAATGTAATCCTGCGAGTACTTTTCTGGTCGCGACATGATGGCCGGTTTGGTTGTGGTCCTGGTTGTCGAGAGAGAGGGAAAAAGAATTTGGCGAGGCGCGCGTTCGCGGTTCAATTTGTTGGAGTTGCGCGGTCCAAGCCGAAGTGACGATTAAGTTAGAGTTGAGAATAAAAGTGGGCCCGACCAGCTTCAGCGCGCTGTGGCCAAACACAGGTACCTACCTATTAAGAGAATCATTCTTTTTGACATTTGATCGCACTTGAAATCGCAGAGACGTGATATATCACATATTCAATCCTCACTCAAACTTCAAATTTCACTCCAAAAACCATCTTCAAATTAACCCCTACCCAACTCTCTGTCTCTCCTATCCCCAAAGAACAACCCCTTCGACTCGATTAAAACAGATATATAACATTAATACAAGGTGTTGTCGTAAAGTCCTGCCCCCCCCCCCCCCCCCTCATCTTCACCATGTGTCATGATACATGCAATCTAGCCTGCCCTGCCAGAGAGTTTGTTGTCTATCCCACCTTGAACCAACCCATCCATCCACCCGCGCAAAAAATGCTTATCCATTTCCGTTGCGAGCGCGTGTGCCTGACTTTAGAAAAACGCCTCCATCCCGCCCGCCGACCAAATCACTTTTTGTGTTCCGTCCAAAAAAAAAGCCAATCATGATCACTCTGCAATTTATGAGCTGTTCTTGGTGTAGCGCGCCTTGCCAACGGTAAATGGCACGTAGCGGTACTTAATCATGTGCTGGATTTGCTTGCGCACTGTTGCAAGTTGGGTGTCAGATGCTGAAAATTGCAGAGGATAAGGATAAATAGGGAAAAGACTTACTGGTCAAAACAAAAAGCATAATCCAGTACATCACCAACACTGGCCAAAACACGGGCACATTAAACACCTCGAACCAGGTGCACACAAACGAGATGGAAATGGCGCGGGTGGCGGCGTGCCAGAACTTGAACTCGGGCAGGCGGCGGATAAAGGGACGGAACTCCTCGTCCTGCTTGGTAGGGAGAGAACCGAGGCTGCCGTCTTCCATGTCATTGTCGAGGGCCTCGTTGGAGGGGTCGAATTTGGGCTGGAGGAAGGCGAGGAAGAGGTTGAGGAGGTAGATGCCGAGGGCGTAGGCCACTGTGAATCGTTCCATCGTTAGCATGCGGTACAAGAAGAGAGGTCAGGTAGACATACCGATATACCAGCCTTGCGCAAAGAAGACGCGCGCAAAGAAAAAGACGAGCAGCACGCCGGTGCCGACCCATCGGTAGAGAGTGTGGGGAGTCGACTGGTCGAGGAGCGCTTGGTATTGCTGTCTTTCTGTTAGTTTTCTGTCTCTTCCTCTCTATCCAACCCAGAGTCTGGTATCGCATACCCTCGACAGCTTGTTCGTTTGCGCAGTCACGGCGCCAAAGGCCGACATTGGTTCCTCGACAGCGTCCATCTTGTGTATAATTCTCCCGTCGAAAAATAGGATCGTCGTGGTCGTTGGCGTTGTGAAGTTGAAGAAAAGACACAAAGTTATCACAGGCTGGTGGACAGCAGAACAAGCGCAGCAGCAGCAGAAAGGTGGCAGTGGCTGATTGCGCGTTCTCAGATAGGAGGATACGTGACAGATTAATCGGTTTAGCCACACAAACTTCCCGCAAGTTTAGGGGGCTACCCACAAGTGGAAATTTTTGACCAAGAACCTGCCACATCTGGCCAGGGTGTGGGGTCGGCACCTTTACTAAAGTGTGGCTGAGACTTTTTGGTAGCGAGCAACTCCCTGTCAGTTGCCGCAAGCAGGGGTGGTCATGTTTTAGGCCGAGGATAAGCTTGTACCGGTGACGTCTGGGTGTTAAGAAGGGACGAGCATGTGGGGAGAAGAAGCTACCCCATTGTCCCGAAGAATGGGGGGAGGGTGATCTTAAACATTGCCGTCCCGCATTCCATTCCGTCTGATGGAATTCGTTTTTATATAAGACTTTAGATTTCTCAATTCCATTCGTGAGCTTCACACATCGTAGAAATGCACCCCACCGCCCGCCTCGCCGTTCGCAGCAGCGGCTTCCGTGCTGCTGCCGGAACAGCTCGTCTCTCCCGCTTCCAGCCATCCACCCTCCCCCGTGTCGTCGTCCGCTTTTCTTCCTCTGGATCAAACCCCCAGTATGAGTTCATCCAAGTGACTGAGCCCCGTCCGGGCGTCGGGCAGAGTATGTCTCCTGAACTATCACCCCCTCAACCACTTATCCATTATTTACTTTCCCCCTTTCCATCACCCACTTACTAACCGCCCATTGCAGTCACCCTCAACCGCCCCAAAGCCCTCAACGCCCTCTCCACCCCCCTCATAACCGAGCTCAACACCGCCCTCCTCACCTTCCAATCAACCCCCTCCATCCGCGCAATCCTCCTAACCGGGTCCCAGAAAGCCTTCGCCGCCGGCGCCGACATCAAGGAAATGGCACCCTTAACCTTCAGCTCAGCCTACCTCAACTCCTTCATCGAATCCTGGTCCAACCTCACCACCACCCTCAAAAAACCCCTCATCGCCGCCGTCTCCGGCCACGCACTTGGCGGAGGGTGTGAGTTAGCCCTCATGGCGGACATAATCTACTGCACCAAAACCGCCAATTTCGGGCAGCCGGAAATCAAACTTGGAACCATCCCCGGAGCGGGCGGGTCGCAGAGGTTGACGAGGGCGGTGGGCAAGGCAAAGGCTATGGAGCTGATATTGACGGGGAAGAGTTTCTCTGGGGAGGAGGCGGAACAGTGGGGGGTTGCTGCGAGGGCGTTTGGGAGTTATGAGGAGTTGATGGAGGAGAGTCTCAAGACTGCGGAGACGATTGCGGGGTACAGCAAGGTTGCGGTGCAGGCGGCCAAGGAGGTGGTGAATAAGAGCCAGGAGTTGGGATTGAGGGATGGGGTCGAGTTTGAGAGACGGGTTTTTCACGCGTTGTTTGGGAGTGAGGATCAGAAGGAGGGGATGGGGGCTTTTGGTGAGAAGAGGAAGGCTCAGTGGAAGGATCAGTAGAGGTGGGGGGAAGCTGTGGGGGTATGGGATGTCAGTGATGCTGGTAGAAAGGAAGAGGTGTCTATAGTTGTGATGTAAAAGATCTGTGAAAGGTTATCAAGTTTTTATTGCACCTGTCCTGGATGTGTATCTACAGTCTTGTGTGATCTTACAGCTCTTGATGCCTTTGCCTTTTGTTAGAATCTAAAATTATTCTCTAAAGACCGGCCGCATCATATACACTGTCCACCAGGCATGTCCTCAACAGTTTGCATACGGCAAGTAGTATAATGATATTGTTACTCAAAAGCACCCCAAAAAACACCCCAGATTGCAGAGCAAGCCGCACCAGTGGGCAGAGGGCGCACTGCCACATGACTGCCCAAACGAAACGCCAGGTCCAGCCATATCATGGAAATATATGTACACCAAAGTCCTTCGCAAGGGCAGTAAATAATAGCAGTTCGGGCCTGGCCACTGCAGCGGCGTGCGCCGCAATCTGGAAGGTTTTTCCAGATTGATTTTTCTCTTCTTATTTCGCATCTCCATCCAACCCCCTCTGGTTGGGCTGTCACCCCCCAAGAACCTTTACATACGGCCCAGGAAACAGCCCCCCCTTCCCTTGATACCACCCGTGAAACCACTCCCCATTCACATCCTCCACCTCCCCAATCTCTGCCCCTTTAGGGAAGAACAACTCATCACCTACCCCCTCGGCCGGAACCCAACCCCAGTTCGCCACTGCTTTTGGGTCTGTCCCCCCATCGGGAGGGAAATCGTGTTCGTCCTGGACAAGTTCGGAGAGTTGCTCTGGTTTTAGATCAGCAACACTCCTGGGGTTTACCCCCTTTGTTGACGTAACCATGTCCACCCCGACCAACCTCGCTTTTCTCGTGCTGCCGCTGCTGCTGCTGCTGCTGCTGTTGGGGTCGATTTTCCAACTCCATGTTTGATATGATGAGTTTTTTGGAATAGATTCGATACGTAACCGTTGCCCGCCGACAAGGTCCTTGAATATTTTTCTCTTGTAAACCGTCTCGCTGGGGCTGGGAGAAGAAAGCGAAAAAGCCAACATGACCATCCTGTGCCCCTTTGGACAGCGGCGCCATCCCTTTGGGCCGTTTTCCACGGGGAGGTGGTTCATATCAAGGAAGTGGTTGTAGCACGCCACGCAGAGATTTGTACAATCCCCAGCAGTGGCAGAGGGGAGTTGGGAAGGGCAGGAGTAGCAGTGATAATAAACTTGGTTGCGAGGTATGGGCTTGGTACATTGCTCGCAGTGCTGTTTTGGGTCGGACGGGTGGTAGACTCCTTTGCTGCGGGTGGTGCTGTTTGCGACGGCTATTGATGATGGCGCAAAGGGGGATTGTTGAGGGGAGGGTTTAGACATGTAGGTGAAGGGGGTGAGGGGGTGGGGGCAGGATTTTCCTTTGCTGACGCAGGTGTTGCAGTACCCCCAGTCCCCAGCGTTGCAGGTGTCACATCCCCAGTGGAGGTCGTTGCGCGTAAAGGCTGAGCACCCTGAGCAGAAGGTGCCTCGTTGTAACCGATCGGCTGGGTTTTCAGCTGTTAACGTCCGGCGACCTTCTGCTCCTCCCGGAAGGGTAGAGGGGGGGAGGTATCGGCTCCCAACCAGTGTGTGCGGCGGTGGGAGGTCTGGGCCAAGTCGTTTCCACTTCTGGAGGGCGTTTGGGCCGTACCCAAAGAAGTGTAGACATCCCTTGCCGCGGCGGTAGCAGTCGAGACAAATATTCCAGTTGCCTTCGTGGCAGAGATTGCAGTTGTAGTGGAGATCGTATTGGATGTGTTCCCTGGAGCAGTGGTTGCATTGGATCAGGGGCTCTTTATACCACACTGGCTGGGCTCGTCGTGGGGACGCTAATGGCGGAGAGTTGATATCATTGCTCAGCGGCCCTGACGTCGGCGCAAGAGTAGGAGAGTCATGTCGAGCGAGTTCCCTCCTAGCCGGACCAACTTCCGCCGGCAACTCCGTCGGTGATTGCTGTGTTGGTATAGTTCCAGCTGGTATCAAAGGTATCGGCATCGTTCCCGCAGGTACAAGCGGTATTGGCTCCCTCAGCGGAGAAGCCCTCTCTCCCGGCGACTCCCTCCGAGACGAC
>NW_001914854.1:2920808-2944890 GCF_000226545.1 Podospora anserina S mat+
AAAGCTACAGCTTTAAATCCGCAAGAAACCCGAGATAAAAAAGACACTAGAACCCTCTCCCGGGTCCCGAGTATATACATACACAAATACGAATCCACGCCGAGAAAACTGGGCACCGTCAAAATCAACCTCAAAGTGCAGGGCTGAGCTTGCTGACATCGCTCTCCATCCAACTGCAGCTCGCCCTGCCCGCCCATCACCAGGCGGGGCAAATCGTGGGGCTCTCCATAATCTCCACTGATGTCCCCCAGGATCATGCATATACCGATGGATAAACGATCAGTACCAGATTCCCAGATTCCAATCGTCTAGAAATGCACACAAACTCGTCATATCAAACTCATTACAGCTATAAATAATGCAAGGGCTATGTACGCACACCATGTCATCTATGCAATCTACCCAACTAAATGACGACCACCCAAACCCCCCCCCCCTTATTCATACCTCAACACTCTCCCACCTCGCTATCATCCCGCCTCCTCGTGAGAACCAATGCCGGATTTCCGTACATGTTGTAATTCCAACTACTACCAAAAAAAACAAAAAAAAACAAAAAAAAAAACTAAAAAAAAAAAATTAAAATAAAAAAAAACTCCATGTATATGTCATTATGCAAAAAAAGAAGGAAAAAAACAAGTTTCTGAATCTGGAACACTCATCAACGCCTAAACCCCCTATCCTACCCTACGCCTTTCAAATCAAACCGATATTACAGAAAGGAAAAAAAAAACATGGAAAGAAGCCTGTTGTTACGTCTCGTCGTTCTTGACGGATGGCTCGCCCTCGTACTCTTTGCACATTCCATACCATGCCCTAGAACGACAGCCGGCTGTTTCTGTTACTGTTGGAGCAGGCGTCGTGCTGGGCATGGTTGGTGGAGGGGTAATAGTGGACTGCTCGGTAGTTGTCGTGGAGCTTGTGCCTATTGTTGTGATATCATCATAGCATCCCCAGAATCGGCCTGGGGTGGCGCATGAGGTGGTGGGAGTGGGAGTGGGCGTGGGAGTTGTTGAAGTGATTGTCGTTGTCAAGGTTGTCTTATCCTTGCAACCAAACCATCCCCTAGATCTGTTAGCACAGTGTTTCTATTTGAGTCCATATTCATAAACTTACGGAGTCAGGCACGTGGTCGTCGTTGCCGTTGTGGTAACAGTGGTAGTAGTGATTGTGCCCGTGGTGGTGGTGGTGGTAGTCTCATCCAGGCAGCCCCACCATCCTGGCGTCTTGCAAGTCTCAGTTCGGGTCCTTGTCTTTTCGGTGGACGTGGCCGATGTCGACGTCGTCGTAGTCTCTGTGCCGTTGCTCTCGTACATCTTCCAATTGCCACAGTCTCTGCACTCTGGCGTAAACTTGCACTTGGCCGCTTCGTCATACTTGAGGATGACATCGTGAATGACGGATCGAATCTTGTGCGTACCAATTCCGACGCGCCACCCCTTGTCAGCCACCGTATCGTACACACACTCCATGCCTGTGTGACAGGCTGTTTCTAGAGCATAACCGCCGTACGAGCAAGAAGCGGTGGCTCCGTTGCAGGTACCAATGTAGATTGGGTCGGCGGTGTGTCCAAAGTGAAAGGCACCCGTGTACCGCCTAGCTTGCGGTGCTTCCGGGTCAGCACCAGGAGGCACGGGCAAGCCCAGTCTGCTGGCTGGCAAGGCTTCCGGAACGGCCTGGAAGGTCACGGTCGGAACGCCATACGTAAGGCCGAGGAAAGAGCTGACAGCACCTCCGAGAGAGTGGCCAGTCAACCAGATGTTGGCATTGGGATAGAGCTCCGTAACATTGGCATAGAGCTCACGGCCCGCCTGGTAGTAGCGGTTCTCCTCCCGCAACGCCTGAGTAACGCACGTCGTGTTGCAAGTATAGGTCGACGTCGCGCAAGAGCAAACCTGCCGCCATGTCCAGGGTCCTTGCTGAGCGCAGCAGCAACTGAAAAAGAGGTTATCGTTTTCTTTATCGTTGGTCGTCGTGCCATCACCGTCAAAGACGGCGAGCGAGGTGCCCTTCAAGCCAATCACTACCGTCGAGTTTGTCTGGTCCGCAAAGATATGTCCACGCAATCCATCGCCCTGCCAACCAAAGTCAGCACTTCTGTTAAACGGCCTTCCAACCTCTTCCCAATCGGCCTCTCCCTCGTGCTCCACGTAGGCGTCGGCTGCCATGTATGCCATCGTCAGGACTGTCTGCTTATCGGTAATATTGGGCCCTGGAACCTCGTCCATGGTCCACGCCGATGGGGCAAGAACCGAAACAAAACCCTGTTGTCTTGATTGAGCCACGAGGGGGTCTACCACGGCGGGTCTGCGGTCGACCAACCGCTGTATCGTCACCACGTCACTCTGCGCTCGGAGCGGGCCAATGCGCTCGCGGCCGTATCCATCTTCGGCGGCCAAAAAGACGTTCGCTTTTGTCGCATCGACATCCTGTTTTCGGTGAAGGCCGGGGTGCTTGTGAGTACCATGGTGGAAGACGTGGCGCAGGGTCTGGTGGCAGATTGATGGGTTAGCCCACTCGTCATACACAGCGATAAGATAACAAGACTTACAAAGGTGTGTTCGGCAGGCTGCGGGGCTTCTGGTGATAGACCTGGAATCGGAGAGATGTCTATTGGTATAGGTAGCACCTGTTGCGCATTTCCCTGGTGGTTTCTGGGCGCTGTCGCGATGGTAGTCCCGGAGAGGGCGAGGAAGGACAACAATAGCTGGGCGGTGACCCGTCCATTCGATGTGCACTGGGCGCCTGCCTCCTTCCTCCTCCACCACATCATGGCCGGCGTGTTATTGTGGCGATGGGAGGGTTGAGGGCAAGGTGATGACGGGTGATGGTAGATGCTGTCCGTCGACTGTTGGCTACGGGTGAATCATGAGTGAAATCGCTGGTTGAATGAACGGTGAAAGAGAGAGAGAGACTAGATCCCCGCGTGTTGCTGGCATCCATATGACGACGCAAGGTTGGGTGCATGGGCGCGCCGATCGGAAAAGGATACGCCACCGCCAATCAGCGCCGCTGAACCTTTGCGGTACCTGCCTATGGCGCATCAAAGAGGCTCAACTTTTGGTTACTCGATATTCTCATCTTCATCTATGCGTAGTTCATAATATTGAAGTCTCCTAAGTCATTTAATCGCTGAATATATCTATCTTGCCTCCCTTCTCAACATCATCTTATGAACCTTGTTCCCAAAGATACCTCCAGGGCATGTGTCACGCTGCTGCGAGCAGATGCATGGCATTGATAACAACAACTGGCAGGCCAAGTATCTTCCCCGCTATTGGACAGCAAAAGGTACTCCGCTTCGAGTGGAGCGATAACAGCCTCATCTAACCCCGGATCTGCTGGGCCTCGTTGTCCCATGACATGCATCAACAACTCACCCGTTGAGTTGGTTGGTGCCTGCTGACGACTGAAGGCGGTGACAAAGACCTTTTTTTCGTCTTTTTAGATCTTCCAACTAGATTTAGCTGAACTACTTCTCTTCAGTATATTCTCAGCACTCAGTAGCTCTCGAAGAATATCCATTGTATAGTGTAATCCCAAGGCCATGACTGGTTGAAGCGGTGATGCTCCAAGATCGTATTCCATGTGCCATAAACATGCATACCTTACGTCTGTCGCTACAATCGTCATCGGCCACGAGTCTCACCTTGCAGCCGTTTCCTTTCTTTCCCAGTCATTCGAGAATTCGGGTCCTCCACAAGGCGAGGCCAGTCTCGTGCGCACCTTGAAGGCTGGCGGCGTCCGATAACAAACCTCTTATCGGACCCACCACGAGTACGTACCTCGCCCAGCACCGGCACCTCAACTGTGACAGCTCGAACAAGAGCTCCGTTTCTCCCGCGACGAAGTGTCTCTTGTCTGTTCTAGCGACTCGCGTCGTCCCGAATTCCCCTCCCCTCTCTCAATCCCTTCCTCACTTTGCACCGCCAGCTTCAGTGTTCATTCATTCTGTTTCTCCAACGGGTTGGCTCTTGAGGTGGTTCGGTCTGTGGGTGGTCTGTACGGCTGGGCCTGTGGTTTCAAGGCTCCCCTAAAATTACTACCATAAGCCACTGCGACAGCATCAGCCAGCCAGGTGAGGTAAACGGCCAATGTTGACCACCCCGTGTTTTTTTCTGTCATTAGGTTATGCCCAGTGCAGCCACAAGGGATGCGGCGATCTCCCGCTCGTTTATCTTTTTGTAGACTTTTCTTCTGCTATTGTTCTCCAGAAACCCCCCTGCTTTGAAGGAAGCGCATTGTGGTCACGGATCCTGCGGATAGAGACTTGAACACAGCACTGACATGTTGTCCAGCCTGAGCCCAAACCCCAGCAACAGCAGCACCGACAGCAGCATCATGTCGTCCAACCCACCAAGTGCCACAGAGCGCTCTGGCTCCTCGAGACCTCTTCGTTCCTTTCGTGTCGAGCGCTCACCCTCCCCGGAACCAACGTCTCGTCCAAAGAGAGCCAGTACCATCATGACGGGACCAACGCCTGGTGCGAAGTCCATGGTCCGTACTGCGTCTGGCACGCATGTGAGGCTGGACAGCGAGACGGAAAGGCCAGACACCTTTGAGAGCCGGATTAGTGAGGAGAATGCCGATTCTGAACCACCGAGGGCCTCAGTTGACCTGGACGATCTGCCCATCGAGCTGGTCAGCTTGACCGACGGCTTCATTGACTCATTGTCGGCCAAGGTCCATTCCACTCCGCCAAATATTGACAGGCTGTCGCAAATGTTCCAGGACTTTTATGCTACTGCCTCAGCCCATATCAGGACCCATATCGACAGCCTGGCTACTCTGCAGAGGCGAGATGTGTCTCCGACGCCAGCCCTGTCGACCAGAGCATCTGCTGCCAGCTTGCTCCGGGCCAAGGCTGCTTCGCTGGGTACCAAGGAGAAGACGAAGCCAGGAGTTGTCAGAAGGGAGTCAGAGATGTTGACACCAGAAGAGCTGGCGGAAAGGAAAAAGGCGCGGAGAGCGCTGGAGCAGAAGAAGGGACTCTTGGAGGAAGCCGTGGAGAGGAGGTTATGTGAAGGAGTCTACAGCAAAATCTACCGCCATCGTACCACTCAAGACGAAGCACAGGATGCCAAACTCCGGTCAAAAACTGCTGCCCTCGCCGTGGTTGATATTGGGCCCGTGGATCTCGGTGTCGAGCTCGGCACACCGGAAAATGATCCAGAAGCGATCGCCAAGAAGACGGCCGAGGTCAAGGAGTGGTTAGAGGGCGCAAGGAAAGAGCTCACGTTGATGAGCCAGGCGCGGTATCCCCTTCGGAAGATCAACCACCTAAAGGCCGCCTTCAAGAGCATCATTGATACCCTGGCACATTTCCACCCCTCGTCCTCGGCCGATGAGCTCATGCCCATGCTCATCTACACTCTCATCACCCTCCCACCACAGAACCTCAACGCCATCAGTGACATCAACTTCATCCAGCGCTTCCGCTGGGAACAAAAGCTAACCGGCGAGGCCTCCTACTGCCTAACAACTCTCGAAGCGACAATCAGCTTCCTCGAAACCGTGGATCTATCCACCCTCCGCGCCGACGAAACCCCCGGCGGGCCCATGAAAGCCCCCGGCTCACCCCCTAAAGAAAACACCTTTCCCCCAGCCTTCTCACCCACCTCACCCTCTCCCCCGACCGCCGCCACCGCCATCGCGGCGGCAGCCGCCTCCAGTCCAAACCCTAACACAGCAGCAGCCTCCCTCTCCGCCAATTTGATCAGGCCCCCCTCCCCCTCCCCCTCCTCAGCAGCCGCAGCGGGCTTCCGCTCCACAGTCTCGCAACAGCTCCGCAACCGCCGCCTCTCAGACCTAGTAAACACCCCCGCCCAAGCCTTCAACGCCGCCTCCGACGCTGTCCTCTCAACAGTCAACACCGCCGACCAGTCCTTGAAAACAATAGGAAACTCCCTCGGCGACAGCTATAAATTCCTCCTCGGCAAGCTCCGCGAACCTCTCTCCCAACCCGACGGCCAAGTCCTCGTGCCCAAAACCCTCGACGACGCAAGGAAACTGATCGAGACACCACCGCCACCCCTCGACAGGGCTGACTCCCCCTCCCCTGGCCCGGGTCCGGTGTCAGAAGACCGCCCCCCATTATTGTCTTTCATCTCAGGCACAGGCCGCAAAATATCTCGCGAACCTTCCGCGGATAGTACCCGCAGCGGGGGCTCACGACGCGCCCTAGACGAACCCAATTTACGCCCCCCCGCATCAACAACAACAACAATAGCAGTAGCCACAGGAGGGGGCGGTAGTCCAGTTGTGACCAGCCCGTTAGACTCCATGAGACAATTAGGCAACTCGTTCAACCCCTTGGGTCGGATCTCGGCCGGCATCGGCGGCTTTCGCAACTTTGGCCGTTCAACGCCCACACCGTCATCACCTGCGCCACCCACGCCGACGAAGGATGCTGTTTCTACTCTCTCAACCCGTGGGTTGGGAGTCACGACCGGGGCTGTGGGGACAGAAGGGGGTGATTTGGCTACTGTGAGTCCAAGTCCAACCACAACTGGTGATATAACAAGGGCAAGCGGTGCTGACGACTGTGCGAAAAAGGCATTTCCCGATCTGGCAGGGTCACTCCCGCCAAAGAAAATCGAGGGGCCGATACAGAAGTTTGTGAACATGCAGAATGCCGCCGAAATGAAAGTGGGGGATGTGTTTGAGCTGCTGAAGGACTACAAGAGGTTGGCTGGGGCGATCAAGGAGATGGGGGGGTTCAAGGAGTGATGATGTTGGGTACCTAAGTGTGTTGGAATAGATGAGGGTAAAAGGTTGGATGTATGTGGTGACTGGCATCTTGCATTCGGAATGGATAAACAAATCTAGGATATGACAGGTAGAAAGTGTCAAGAGAAATGAAATCATCATTATCAGCAGTTTGAAGCACATAAAAATTGAAATCAGCAAAACTGTATAAGAGTACTCTTTATTTCTCTAATCCTACCCTACTTCTTCCTTCCCCTCCCCTTTCCTATCCTTTTTGCTTTGCTTGTGTGAGGTGTAAAAAAACCAAATTTGACCTCCATCCATCCATCCATCCATCCATCCATCCATCCACCTTTCCACCCAATGCTTCCTTCCATCCCAGCCAACCATTCATTCATTCACCTATCCATCATTCACGATACACCACCCAGTAGCAGCAACTATCCACCCAGCCACACCAACCTGATAACAGATGCCACCTACCTAAATGCCACCAGCCAACAAAGATTAAATCGAAAAACCCGTATAAAATAAAGAAACCCACCAACAAGGCAAACCAAAAATCCAGGGGCATGGTGGTGCACCAGTAACACTAACCCGCTTCTTTTGCTCAACCGCCCCCTTCCTCCATCAATAAACCCCATTCTTCCCACTAGCCACACTCTTCGCCGGACTCGTCCTCCCATTCGTCCTTTCCCCCAAAATCCCACTTACATTACTCCTCCCACTTCCACTACTAGCCGGCCTGCCCCCCTCATCAGCAATCAACCTCTCCATAAAAGCAATATAATCAAACTGCCTCTTCCCCCTGTCCTCCTTCACATCCGGCCCCTTGTGCTCAGGAATAATCTCCACCAGCTTCTCAATCACCTCGTCCGGCACCAAGCTATGCCGCAGATCCATCTCCGTCACATACGGCTTCCCGTCCGCCACCTCCCTAAAGCTCTGAAACACCTGCTCCGCCGTGTTCTGATCCTCCGTCACATCAACCATGAACCGAATAAACTGCTCAAACGTCACCCTGTCCCGCCCGTTCGACGTCGCCAAAAAGTACTCGTGCATCTCATCCTCGGAAAAAACCAAGCCCAGCGACGCCAACGCGGCCGAAAACTCAATTTCCGACAGGGAATTGCTGTCGTCTCGGTCAAAGTGCCTAAAGACAGACTCGAATTCCTCGAGCTGGATAGGCGTGAGGTTCGTCATGCTCCGTGCCACGACTTGGTTGTCCAAGAAGGCCAATTTTTTCGAAACCGACGATTTGACGAGCGAGAGCTCGTACACCAGCTCGTCGTACGTGTAAGTCGTAAAGTCGTTTTCTTCAATGTTCGCCTCCTGGCACTTGGCGTCTACTGCCGCGATGGTCACCAGGTACGCGTCTAGAGGTGGTAAGTTATCCGACAGCTTTCTGACATGGTGCAGCTGGTCTTCTACATCGCCTTCCAGCCCTGATATGGCTAGTTGCATCGTGTTGAGGGCGAGCGCAAAATCGTTGGCCTTGTCGGCAAAGGACTTGCGGAGGGCGTTTTTGATGCTGTCTTTGTCAGTTTTGGAATCCAAAAAAAGAAAAAGAAAAAGAAAGAAAAAAAAAGGATGAGGGCAAGATCTCACTCTCTAATGGTCTCATTGATCAATTGACCGCGCGCCATCTCAGACTTGGTCAGATTCGACCATTCCCTATCAAGCGTATCTAGACTCAAATGCGCCGGTGGATCATACGGCCGCAACCGATACGTCCCCAACTTGGTCTTGATGTTCCCCAACAGCGTCGCCAACTCGCTCTTCTCCGCCACCCACTCCCTCTTGACACCCCTCTTGTAAGACGCAAACTCACTCGCCTGCGCCTTGGCGTCAGCATAAGTCCCCTCAAACTTTGCAGTCTGCCAGCTCTCAATCTGGGCACGGATGGCCTTGAGAAGAGCAGCCATTCTCCTCTCATAAGCGCTCTGCATCTCCCAGGCACCCTGCATGTTGTTCACAAACTTCTCCACGCGCCGACCCGCGTTCTCAACCTTTTCCATCTGAGAAAAGGCGTGGAACCAGTAGGCAATATACGTCATGAGCGAGCGCTCGTCAGGCTTGGCCACATCGCACACATCCTCCACATCAAGCAGCTTGGGGATGCCAATCTCCTTATGAGCGATATCAAACGCCAGCTGCATGTTGCCCCGGTGATCCGACTTGTCGAGAGCGTCATAGTCAATCAGGTCGGGACGGTGGATATCAAGCAAGGCACAGAATGCCAGGCCATCATTCCAGCTCGCACTAAAATCCCGTACGTCGACCTCGTCGTAACAGGCTGTTTTACGTTGACACCACAGAAGTAGACCTTCTTTGGCCGTCATACCCTCCTCGTTAATGTCACTGATGGTGAAACGCAAAATAAGCGTCCATATCAGCCCCAGGATAATCTTTCTGTTTCCGTCCACGACATCTTCGGCGCCTATATTCGTCATTTGAATCCCTCGGGATTTGATAAAGTTGAGGGCGAGGTTGGCGTTCTCGAAGCGCTGCACACGCAGCTTTGGTTTGGCGGCATATCGGCCGAGTGATTCGCCCGAGAGACACTCGAGGAGGTGGATGAGCATTACCTGTTGGAAAAACCGGTCAGCATATATACTTCCGACGGCTTTTGCCAGAGAATAATAATAAAAAACACATACGCCATCACTCAGGTCTTGCACCAGATCCTTGACCTCAAGGTTCCGGACTTCCAACTTTGTGTTTAGCCATTTGGTAAAGGTCTTTTGCTGGACCGTGATCCAGCGCTGCTGCTCGGCGAAGGCCATCCTGGTCAGGCCCTGCTCGTGGGGAGGTTCGGTGGCGGCGAGAGCGTCGGCGGCGGGGGTGTTCGAGGCCCGCTTGAAGCGGCCTTTCAACGAGTTTTCCCTCTTGCTGGCGAGGGCTAGGCTGGTTGAGCCTGAACGCTGCAGTCGAGCGGCATGCAGCTGTTTGGCGTCGCGGCGGCTGCGGGTGAGTGGTGGCCGTTGGGGTTGGGGACTGCCCGTGTGAGCACCGAGACCACCAGGTGGGGATGATGGAGATTTGGCGGTGGGGACGTCGTCAGTGCAGTGGGTAGTGTGGCTAGTGCACGATGATGAAGCGGTGCTGGCGATGGATGCCCGTCTGTATTCGTCGTCGTCGGCGTTGTTGTCGCAGATGTCAAAGGTGGTATCCGTGGAGTATTCGGATGAGCCGTTGGAGGAGGCTACCGAGGACACCGAGAGCGCGGAGGGGCGGTTGACAATGGTTGTGGTGGTGGTGGTGGTGGCGCTGTGGCTGCCCGAGTGTTGCTGTAAACAATCGAGATCAGGGAATCGCTCCAGCTCCAACCCCAACCCCACGCTGTTGCCGGGCAGGCCTGGTGCCGGCTGTCCGCCAGCGGCACAACTGTCAAATCCCGCCATTTTGGCCCGGCAGAGCCCCTGATAACGATAAGAAAATAAGGTTGGTCCCAAGATCGGATGCACCACGCCGAGCCTGCTCAGGGGTATGTAGCGCCTGGGTATCGAACACAAAAAGAAAAAAATCCAGGGGAGTCGAACAGCGCCGGGCTTCAAGAACAAGACAAGATGCAACATGTGTCTTGGAGTTGTCTCCTGGGGGATCTACAGTTTATATTTCTCTCTGTCCCTTCCGCCAACAGCCAACTCCATGGTATGTCCGGCACAGCATATGCTATCCTTCGCAAGCACTCTCTTACAGCTGAGAGGATGAAACACCACGGTCCAAGGTCTCCCGTTCCAACAGCAGCCCGCCGGCCTTCTGTTGTCAATGCATCTTGTCAAGTATTTTGAAATGTCGCATCCTGGTGGGACTCCGGCCTCGTGCCGATCGTAGAGCGAGATCGTAGATCCGGCTGTTTGTTCCTAGGTGGGGAGGAAGACGATCCCAAGTTACAGTTGCCACCAAGAACCCTGACTGCTGGGCAGCGACACGCATCGATACCACTCTACTGGTGAAAATCGACTGCCAGTCATTCATGCTGGTGACATCCTGGCTGGAAAGAGACGAAAATATCACCGACATCTGTGCCCTCAATAGATCCTTTTATTAAGTCGATGTTCATTTTGTGTTTGGCAAAGTCCTGGTCAGCGATAGACGGCCCATTGTCGCATGAATATTGGGTCCTTCAAGCGAGCAGAATCCGACGGCATCTGCTTCATGTGTAGCCTATGAATACTGTGATGTATTTAGCCATCAGGCTTTCGGGTCGCCACAGGAACTGCTCAGTCTCCAAGCAGAGAAAGCTTGACCTCGGCCACCCAGGTTGCAGACATCGAAGTCGGCACTGAGGAGCAATAAGCCAGCAAGTGTTGACAACATAATTAAACCCCAATTTTGACATGTTCTCAAGGCCTTGAAAGTTGGCTATGACAAAAATAGACATGAAGGTCAAAAGCCCTTGAATTTCAGGTTGCAATCCTGTTCTGAAAAGAAATTGTGTAGAAGTCCCACTACTTTTGTTCACGAGGTGCCCCATTTCACCCAATGTTGGAGCCGAACAGCCATGCTCTGACAGTCGTCTGCTGTGTCACGATGAGATGCAGATTGCGCCATCTAAGGAATTGATGGCTGTCTCAAGCCCAGACTGCCTTGGTGAGTATGAAGGTTTCCAAAATCATGTTGACAGACCATGTGATACGAGGCTTGAGATTTGAACATGACTGCCATCTATATAGTAATAATGCATCGCAATCCTTTTCTCCATGACGAGCTGGCAACTGGAGGCTGTTCCTGAATGTCCCTGGCAATGCACCCCTTGACCAGGAGATCCACTGATATGGACACGCCGTTGAACCCCATCTGTGGGGGAACCAGATCTGTTGACAGCCAGCCAATAGGGGGGCTTGAATGCTCTTCACCCCTGCACTTCACTTGCCCTGGCCCGAGCTTGGCAGGGCTCACCGCCCGACCTGCGGATGCCAGCCCCACTATTCTGCCAGGAAACTCCCCCACTAATCGGCTTGGCTTATCTTTTTTTTGACGTCCCTACGGTTCGCAGACTCTCCTCCATCTGTACAACCAAAGAAAAATAACAGGCACAGACCGACCTGCAACTTTGCCGACATAGCTGCAGTACAAGAAGTGACCCGTTTCCGCACCCGCCGAGCCATCGCCGGCGAGCTGCCCATTGCTTCATTGCATTCACAAGGTACGTAGACATCTTCCTTTCTCTCACAATTCCACCTTCCCTTCCTTCAACCACCACCTTTCCTCTCACCCCAATCGAGTCGCCTGGACTGCCACTACTCGGTCCCATTTTCACTGCCCCACCTACACTGCACCTCTCAGATCAAAACATTCATCTTCACTCTGTCTTTCGCGCCTCATTCTCTCTTCCCACGCCTTCCTCTCTTCCCTCACATCCATCGACACTACCGACACAGCGACTCCATCATCCTGGCCTTGAGTTAACCTGCTAGTTGAGCTATAGCTACATCGAGTCGCGCAGCAATAATCGCTTCGTTCTGCCAACACTGTAACAATCACAACCGCAAATCACGCAGCATCACAAGAGTCCTTGTTGATCAAAGCCAAGAATCAAATCAACAATGGCTCAGCGTCCCAACACACACCTGCCCGCGGTGCGTTTGGAGACTGAGAAGAATCTGGGCATCACCCATCGTTCTGCCGCCCTGAACTTTGCCTGGACTGGCGATATCCGCAAGCGGTAAGTCTTTCTGTCCTTGATCGCTGTCTTTTGTGATTTTTCTGACTGGAAAATGCAGATATACCGATTTCCTTGTGTATGAGATCAACATAGATGGTTCTGTCATCCACCTTTACGACTTCATTGAAGACAAGCCGGCTCACTCCCCGACTGAGAGTCAGTTTCAGGTGAGATGGTTGTCTTGATGTGATTCGACCAACAGACTGTGCTAACCCCATTTTCCAGAACAAATCGACTGCTCTTGTTCTCGCTTCGACTGGGCCCCGCAAGCAGGAAAACAAAGCCCCTATTGTGGTCCAAGAGATTTCCAAGGAGGACCAGGAGAAGCTCATCAAGTTGATCGGCGAGTCGACAGCCAAGAAGCTCATCGAGGTCGACAACAATGTGCAACGCAAAGTGCTCATGAGCGCCGAAAACCGCACTGTCGTCTTCGACCCGATTGACGATCGCTCTCAACGTGCCGAAGTCCATCAGGAGATTCGTCGCATCTTCAACAGCCGTGTGGAGACTGTTGCCAACTCTGAAGGCGTCATCACTGCGACCCCCTCCAAGTGGGCTGTCACCCGTGGCAGCAGTAACAACCGCACTCCTAGCCAGACATTTGGTTCCCGTCGCGACAATACTAGAGGTCAAGATCGCAACGTCAGCTTCGCCAAGCTGGGTGGTGAATATCTCCACTTCACCATGTACAAGGAGAACAAGGATACGATGGACGCAATCAACACCATCGCCCGTCTCTTGAAGATCAAGGCCACAAACTTTGGCTTTGCCGGCACCAAAGATCGCCGTGCCGCGACTGTTCAGCGGATCAGTGTCCGCTACCAGAGGGCCTCGAACCTCACTTGGTTGAACACCCGTATCCCCAACGTCAAGGTTGGTGATTTTGTGCACAAGGAGCAGCCGCTCTCTCTTGGTCAACACGGTGGCAATGAGTTCATCATCACTCTCAAGAACTGCTCCCCTCTCGGTGGCAGTGAATGCTCTGTTGCTCAGCGCATGAAGATGATTCAACAGACGGTCGAGTGCGGCCTTGCCTATCTTAAGCATAACGGATACATCAACTACTTTGGTCTTCAGCGCTTTGGCACCCACACCATCGGGACCCACCTTCTTGGCATGAAGATCCTGCAAGGCGATTTCGAGGGCGTCATCGACGCCATTCTTCATGTCGATGATCACTACATTCAGGAGGCCTTCAATAACGTTGGCTCATCTCACGGGACCAAGCGTGATTTTGATCACAGCCACGGCAATGGCAACAACGCCAGCACTGCCAACCGCGATGACTACGATCGTGCCCGCGCCATCACCATCTGGAAGACTTCCAAGAATGCGAGCAAGGCTGTGGAGGGCCTACCCAAGAGATTCAGCTCTGAAATCGCTCTCATCCGCCACCTTGGCAAGAACCCAAAGGACTTTACGGGTGCAATTCTGAGCATCACGCGTAGTATGCGAATGATGTACATTCACGCCTTCCAGTCCTACGTCTGGAACCACGCTGCATCCCGTCGTTGGTCCAAGTATGGCGCTCGTGTCATTGAAGGCGACATTGTCTTGAACGAGGATGTTGAGGATGCCACCACTCGTCCCAGCGAGGATGATGAGTTCGACACTTACGACGACAATGAGGTCGCTCATGTCTTCCCCCAAGCTCACGTGGTTACTGCCGAGGACCTGGCCGCTGAGAAGTATACCATCTTCGATGTCGTTCTCCCCACTCCCGGCTATGATGTCGTCTATCCCCAGAATGAGATTGGCGAGTTCTACGTCGAGTTCATGGGCAAGGAGGAAAATGGCGGTCTGAATCCCTACGACATGCGTCGCAAGAATCGGGAGTTCTCTCTCAGCGGCAGCTACCGCGCCCTCATGGGTCGCTTCATTACTGAGCCCCAATACGCCATTCGGGCTTATGTCGATGACACTGAGCAAATGTACCCCACTGACTTGGATTTTGCTACTCACAAGAAGGCCCAGCAGAAGAAGTCTCTGGCCCAGCCCAAGCCAGCCAGCCAGGCTGCCAACTCTTGGAATGCCTTTGCCGCCAATCCTGCGGCATTTGATGATGCTTTGGCTGAGTTTCAGCGCCGGCGCAAGGCTAGCGAAGGGCCTGCTTCTGAAGTCAAGACAATCATCAAGGAGACTTGGGTCGAAACTGGTGTCAACGGCTCCGCTAAGCGCGTCAAGGTTGCCCGTCATCAGCAAGAGATTGAGTCACCGCCCGAGACTCCTCAGGCCGACGCTTTGACCAGGCGTTCTTCTGATCCCGAGCTTCAGGCTCGCATGAAAGCCGCGCTGTTCCCTGGGAACACGGAGGCTCCGGCTGTCGTCCCCCAAGAGGATGTCGAAATGGTCGACACCCCTTGCGCCCCTACACCTGCCAGGGGCCCTGCTTTCCTCTTGAAGTCGCCCCCCGTCGGCAAGGGTGTTTCCCTTCTTGACTCGTACTCTCCCATCGCTGAGCCTGCCGCTCCTCTCCAGCAGAAGCCTGGTATTTTGTCTGGGGATGGCGGTCTTGTCGTCCCGAAGGGTCCCAATACCTCTGGCACCCGAGGTCTTTCTGACACGTTCTACGCCGCTGGCGGGGACGACCCTTTTGTTGGCCAAACTTCGCCTCCTACGACCATTGTGAAGAAAGAAGAGAGCGACTCGGTTGCCAAGTCAGAATCCGACGAATGGTACGGGAAGAAGGAATTGGCTGGTCTTCTCGGCGGCCCGACTGCTCTCGTCAAGACTGAGCAGGAAGACGACGCCGCGCCCTCTACCTCCCAGGCGCTCGTCAAGGTTGAGGACGACTGCAAGTCGGATTCCAGTGTCGAAGAGTTGATCAATGGTGTCCCCTTGCCCAAATTCCACACGGCGTCCAACAACCCGTTGTTGCCTCCCAAGAACATTGTCGACGTCGACACTCTCGACCCCAGGGCGCGCAAGATTGCTGTCATTCTCAAATTTCAGCTCAAGACTAGCAACTATGCCACTGTTGTGCTCCGTGAGCTCATGGGTACTACCGTCGAGTAGTGTGCCCACTTTTCAACACCAACCCTACAGGTGGCTTTGCCTGATCAACCGAAGCTATCCACAACAGGACGAGATTGTACTGAAATTTTTTGTCCCTCTGTTTTCTGATCGCATTTGAGGCGATGTCATCGCGTCTCAGCAACATCTAGTGGAGCACATGGGCTCCTGATTGCCACGATGGTTCATTTTGCCGTATACACATTCACGGATACGCGGCCGCTTTTCATGGCTCGATCCTACAAGCATAACTATTCACTTTCTTCGACTCAAGCATAACTACATCAACTGTCTTCGACCTGTACACTATTCGCTGCACGACTACTGCCGTACCAAGCACATCGACTCGATTTTCTTGCAAGCATTTCAGCAAGCGTTGCCATTAAGTTAGCGACCTCGAGACATTGCAAGCCATGTTCAAAGCCAAGGACTTTTTTGTTCATTCTCGCGTCGGAAGCTCCCATTCAGTTGGGGACATGTCAGAAAGCCGCCCTCACTGAGTTGGGGGGGCACACTATTAGCGGGAAGCTCCCATTAAGTTGGGGACATTACCGAAACAAAGTCTTTGGCACGACGGGAGGTTCTCATCGAGTTGGGGACGTTACCGAGTTTTGAGGCATTGGGGGTTCTTTTCCTCTTCATTGGTCGTCATTGTCTTTTTTTTTCTTTCCTTCGGGGTGGGTTTGCTTTGCGTGGAGTTCCGGTTCGGCATACATAGAAATGGTGTTTGGGATTTATAGACGGATGGATGGGACAAGGGCAAAAGTTTGGGATGGTTGTTTTCTTCATTCTCTTTCTCTCTCATTTCTTTTCTTCTTTTGGTCGTCAAGATTTGATTGATTATAAGAGATACCCACTTTTGCGATTTTGAGAAGAGGAGAAAAGGAAGATATCCCCTGTGAGGAAGGGAAGAAAATGGGAGCTGGGATTTGTAGGGAGAGAAGATTGGTGGGATTATGGCGAGCATTCCGAGACATCACAACACAAGGACAACACTAGGTTTTCGGTTTTCGGTTTTCTATTTCCCTCTCGGGAAAAGAGGGAAGGGTAGTAGATGATGGACTTTGTTAGCTAGTGTGTGATGGCTGGGGGTAATGAGGAGAAGTCTACTGCTATATTCTTCTGTTTTGTTTTGGTGATGTGATCATGTATGTTACAAGCAGTTGAAGCATGGTCCTCACTGAAGTGATAACGACACCTAAATCCAATCTTGAAACCGCCTTGTAATTTGTGAAGCCATCCACATCCCCAATTGTCACAGCATCAAAGAAAAATGTATTGTAAATAGGCCCAGCCCGTGTATATATTTCATCTCGGTAAAATCTTTTTGTAAAATACTCGACCTAAAATCTCAAGGCATTCATCATTAAGGATAGAGACAAGAAGGCGTAAAATAAGTAAGTGTGTGTGTGTGTGTGTGTGTGTGTGTTACGTTGTTGTAGAATGTAGTTCGTGCGTGTTGGCCCAACATCATCATCCATCCCTTCCTGCCAGCGCCAACCTGCCCCCCCCAACCCCAACCCCAACCCCAATTCCCATATTGCCGTCCGTATATCTAACCAAGATAAAGTTGGAAATATCGTACCAGATCACCACCCCTAAACCCCGACCGTGACTCCTAGCCATAACAAGCCAGTATCTTCTTCTCTTCTTCCTAGTCAAAATGTCGTTTCAATCACCCCTTCCATTTCGGAGAGGCTTCTATCCTCAACTCTCCCACATCTTCACACTCTTCCCCTCACTTCTTATCATCCCACCCCCAAACCTGCGTCAAATACTTGCTCATATTCACCCTCTTGGTCTTCATCTCCACCATCCAAGGGTGCTCCAGCATCCTCCACGGCGTTGCCCTCCTAAGCGGATCCTTCTCCAGACTATTCCCCCCAAAAAAAGTCAGCAATCTTCCCAACCATTTCCCTTTGTCGGCGATCACTTACCAGCACTCAATAAAATACTTAAAACTATCACTCCAAAAAATACTCGCCTCGGGCTCGTCCTTCAGCTTGGGAATCGGCTGCCTCACAATATACGTCAACAAATCAATCAACCCCGCCCTAGGCTGCATCTCGGTCCCGTCCGCAGGAAACGGAAACCTATGCTGCGCAACCTCCAGCAGCGTCACGCCCGTCGACCAGACGTCGCTCGTGATGGTGTATGACTGCCCCGTGATCCGTTCCGGAGCCATGTAGTAACTCGTTCCGATAAAAGTGTTGGCATCTCCCTTGGTGCCAAACTCACCCGACACACCAAAGTCGCAAAGCTTAACCTCCCCGTTGCGGCAGAGGAGGATGTTGCTCGGTTTGATGTCACGGTGAATGATCTTTTTGCTGTGGAGGTAGGTCAGGCCCTGGAGGACGCCCTCGGAAATCTTCCCGAGGACTTTTTCTCCTGTGCGGCCGCCGAGGCGCTTGACTTCCTTGTAGATGGAGTCGAGCGAGCCGCCCTCGCAGAATTCCATCGCGATGGAGATGGTGGCGGTCGAGGGGTCGACAAAGGCGCCGTAGTACCTGCAGATGTGCTCCGACATGCAGTCCTTGTTGAAGCCGAGCTCGCGGACGATTTGGCGTTTGACGTCGGGGTCGGGGTTGGTTGTGATGACCTTTTGGGTACGTTAGTTTAGACATGGTGATGGATAAAGGGGTCAAAAAGGCGCGCACCTTGAGAGCGAAAACCGTGTTCCCCCCCTTGAGCTTACACCTCGTCACCGCACCACCTGCACCCTCTCCCAAACTCCCCAGCTCGACAATCCTCTTCTCCATGCTCACGATCCTCCAGCCTTCATCGTCCAGATCCTCCACATCCGCGCTCCTCGCCTTGTCTAGGCTCAGCTTGTCGAAGCTCTCCAGCCCGTGTAGGCTGTTTTCTCTTTCCATGCCGACGCTCTCGCTGGCGTTTGAGTAGAGCGATCCCACGGCTGATACCGGGTCCCCTGTCCCGGCGTGTCTAGTCGGTCCAATGCCATACTGCTCAGCAAACGACAAAGCGCTGAACTGCGACCCCGCACTGGTTGGGTTGCTCGCACGGCCGTCAAAGGGGCCGAAAGAGCCGGATCTGGAGTGGGCGGCGCTCGATTCGCTGCCGCCGCTGGCGGATTGGAGACTGAGGGCGGGCTTGATGTGTTGTGGTTGTTCTTGCGGGACCACGCTGCTGCTTCCCATGGGGGTAGCAAGATGAAGAGTCGGGAGTGCTGGTCTACCTGGGGCCGGGCCGGGGTTGCTGAGTGGTTTTGCGTTGGGGGATGGAGGGATGGCGAGGCCGAGACGGGGAGCACGTCCGCCGGAGCGGTTGCCTCCTGGGAGGGCGGGACGGAGGAGGGGAACGCTGTTCATCTTTGGGACGGAGGAGCCGGGCGAGGGCTGTGGTGATGGGAACTCCAGGGTAAGGTTTGGTGGCTGAGGCTTTGACATGGTTGGCAATGGTTAGTTGAGGATATCTACAATGATACTGGAGAGGACTGATTGTTCCAAGGTTCCGGTGGGATGGGTCCACCAGTCGCCTGATTGTTTGAGAAAAGCCCCGGCACAGACAGGCACTGACGGGGAGAGGGAGAGAGAAAGAGATGAGAAATTTTTATTGATTGGAAAGAAAAAGGTCCATACCCGAGGCGCAGCGGCCTCGCTGCTCTGATTGTCTGAAGCGACCATTCTGGGCGCTGTTGGAAACTCCTGCGCTGTCGGGTCACCTCACAGCAGAGGAGGGGGGTTAGCGGGGAACGGGGCGGTAGCTAGTCGAGTAAACAGGGCTGCTAGACTCGGCGATGGGCGAACGATCGAGTCGTGCGAATGCAACTGTTGATTATCTCGAGGATGTAGGGCTGAGAAAGGTCCCCTTTCGAGATATCTGAGGGCAAATGGCCAAATGCGATGCGGTGCAGTGCGGTGCGGTGGAAAGAGCTCGTGCGACGAACAGCAGCGAGCCGACAGCGATGGAACGCACGGATAAGGCAGGCAGGCAAGGCACGGCTTTCAGGTGGTGGGGTGGTGTGGTGCTCGCTAGGGATATGGCCGGTTTGGAATCGGGCCAGATCTGTCCTGTCCTGTCCTCGATGAGTTGTCCTTGACTACGGAGTAGGGAGTCCTGGGTGACCGCAGATTCGGGAAGAGGGAGGAAGAGGGATTTGAGGGTGATGGAGGAGTTGAGGTGGTGGTCAGAGATAGAATAGTCCTAGATAGATATTTGCCCCTGTGCTGCTGAGACCAGACGAACAAGACAAGAAAGACATCTGCACGTTCGAGGCAAGCCGGGCGCCTGTGGTTCTAGGACCAGGGGGCCTCTGAGGTTTGCTTGGCCGGCCGCTGGCCAATGCGAGGACCCGGGTGTCCAGGGGTGGCCGTTGGGGGTGAAAGGCGGGGCACCGTCTGGTGCCATCACCAGACAAAGACTTTCTTAAACGTCCAAGTTTCAAAGTTTGAACTAGCGAACATTTTGACAGCATTGTCCATTTCCATTTTCCATGATCTCGTGGCTAAGGTACCTGAAAAGCGGAAATTACACGGGGCCGCCTCGACCGATATGGCCATTTTAGGACTTTATCCTGAGAAGAAAGGAAGGCTGTCATGACTGGTGGCTGATGATGAATGGCTTTTCGGTCAAGATGGGATTACATCTTAGCAAAGCTAATTACCAGCACATGCCGCCCTGAGGCAAGGAAGAGCGCGGAGGAGCCGTGGGAGCCGTCCCCGTACACTTCGTACACACCACTGACGTGAGCAGTTCAACAAGCGACGAAGGGTGCATGGATCGCCAGAAATTACCTACTGTTGAATGGACGCCTCGGACACATCGCGGCTGTCTGTTGGTTCACTCCGTGAGAACTTGATGTGATGGCGTCGAATATCAAAAACGCAACGGCTTTTCCCAAGCGCCCAGCCCTAGTCCCAATAAGCGCCCGCCCACACAGTGGGGTTGATGCATCTTGTCGTTCCTGTGGGTCGCAAAAGCCGCCCCACATTTTAGACGTCAAACCTCCAACCAAAATTTTTGATGGCAGCAACACATCTCATCGAGGACTATATCTCATCACACCACACAGACGTCATGCCATCAGCTGCCTCAAAAAAGACCGGAAAGGTCAAGCCGGTGCCGGTGGATGAGGATATCCATTCAGATGATGTAAACTCAGGACCAGGTTCTGGCTCTGATTCAGACGACTCCAACCACTCAGACTCGGACTCGGATTCACTGGATAGCGACAGCCCCAGAAAACGCCGCCGAACAGAACCAAAAGATGTTCAAATCGTCGACGACGACGACAGCGATGATGATGAAGATGATGTCCCAAAAGTTATCCAGTCTGCCTACAGCGTAGCGTCACGCATCAAGCCTCAAAAATCCCAGGCCGACAAAAAGGCCGAGGCCGTAAAGGCGACCCTCCCGGAGCCCACCACCGGGGTCACGGTCTCTACCGACTCCAACACCACCTTCGAGTCCCTAGGAGTCCGCCCATGGCTGGTTCAGTCCCTCGCCAACATGGCTATCAAACGGCCCACCGCCATTCAAAGAGAAAGTATCCCCATGCTTCTCAAAGGAAGAGACTGCATCGGTGGCAGTAGGACAGGTTCCGGCAAAACAGTCGCCTTTTCAGTCCCCATCCTTCAACAATGGGCCGAGAATCCATCGGCCATCTTTGGCGTCATTCTCACTCCTACTCGGCAAGATTGTCCTCTCACCCTCGCACGATTTCATCTCATATACTAATTTCGGCTCACAGTGAACTCGCCCTCCAAATCTTCGAACAAGTCAAGGCCATCTCCTCCCCTCACTCCCTCAAAGCAATCCTCGTCACCGGAGGCGCAGACATGCGGGCCCAGGCCATCGCCCTCGCCCAAAGGCCACACATCGTCATCGCCACCCCCGGCCGTCTAGCCGACCACATCCGCACTTCCGGCTACGACACCGTCTGCGGCTTGGGTCGCGTGAGATTCGTCGTGCTAGACGAAGCAGACAGGTTGCTTGCCGACAACGGTCCTGGTTCCATGCTCCCGGACGTGGAAGAGTGTCTCTCCGCCTTGCCACCGGCCGAGAAACGGCAGACACTCTTGTTCACCGCTACCATCACCCAGGAAGTCATGGCTCTCAAGAATATGCCCAGAAAACCTGGGAGAGAGCCGGTGTTTGTGTGTGAAGTTGACACGGAGAAGTTGGCGATTCCACCAACGCTTAAGCAGATGCATTTACAGGTTCCTGTTACACACAGGGAGCACTACTTGCACATGTTTTTGCTGACGGAGCAAAACGTCCACAAGAGCATTATTATCTTTTGCAACAGGACGTCAACAGCTGATTTCCTCCATCATTTACTTCGGTTGTTGGACCATAGAATAACGAGTCTACACTCTAAACTGCCCCAGCGGCAGCGGATAGACAACCTGGGCAGATTCAGAGCGTCGGCCGCAAGGATATTGGTGGCGACGGATGTGGCGGCCAGAGGTTTGGATATTCCTGAAGTGAAGATGGTGATCAACTATGATATCCCGAGAGATCCAGATGATTACATTCATCGCGTCGGTCGCACTGCCAGAGCGGGGAGGAAGGGCGATGCGGTCACGTTTGTTGGGCAGAGGGATGTTGATTTGGTGCTGGCGATTGAGGACAGGGTGGGGAGGAAGATGGAGGCGTGGGAGGAGGAGGGCGTGAACTTGGAGACGAGGGTGGTGAGGGAGGCGTTGAAGTTGGTGAGCGAGAAGAAGAGGGAGGCGTTGCTGGAGTTGGAGGAGGGGAAGGAGGTTGGTGGGAAGAGGAAGAGGGGGATGGAGAAGCTGAGGGCTACTTGAGTGCTTATGGTGATGTAGCCATGTTGAGTGGGACAACGAAGATACCCGATTCATTCATCATAATCCATAATTGCTCTTTGCACAACACTTGACTGAACGACACACTCCACGGTCTGCTATGTTCGACAATCAGCCTATGACAATCTCATCCAGTTGAACCGAACCACAAGACCTCAACATCAATAAGTAGCACTCAACCTCTGCACCAAATACTCCCCGCTATATATCCCCTCATACTTCTTCTCCCCCTTCTCGGCCCCATAAGTCCCAGGAATAGCCTCGATGAAGCTGTCGAAATTCGGGTTGCAAAAGTACCTGTTTTCCTTCATCAGCACACATCACATCCTTCCACTCTTTCTCTCTCTCTCTCTCTCTCTCAGCAAGTACTCACGCAACACTATACCTGGCCGGATACTCCTTCACCTCTTCACTCTCCCCCTCCTCCTTCGGAGGCGGAGGCTCAACAACCCGATGAATCGTACTCTTCACCCCATCATTCGCCCACCTAGCCAGCAAATCCCCCGCATTCACCACCACCGTCCCCTCAACAGGCCTCGCATCCACAAACCTCCCCCCCGGCGCCCTAACCTGCAAACCCCCCCTCCCATCCTGAAACAAAAGCGTGATACTCCCATAATCACTATGCTCCCCCGCCCGAATCGCCCCCTGCTCAAACCTTTCCTTTCCCACAGCCGGATAATGCAACAACCGTAACGTATTATCCCCCCTGTCCACAAACCCATCAAAAAACCCCTCCCCCAACCCCATACCCACAGCAATAGCCCTCATAACCTCCACATTCAGCTCATGACACCGTCTGTGAAACTCAGTCATCACTTCCCTGAACCCTGCCAACTCGGGCCAGCGGTTAGGATGACCAGGTTCATCCTCCCTCCCAATCTCAAAACTCTCCTTCAGATCGGGCACCTTCTCCCTTAAACTCTCCACCTCGTCCGGCTTCGTCAGCTGTGTCACTTTTTCTCTGCCGGGGGCCGAGTACCCCCTATTGGCGTCGGGTGTGGTCCACAGGTACTTCCTCTTGAAGTCTTCTCCGTGATCAAAAAAGCTGGCAGAGTTGGCAAAGACAGAGGTCAAGAGGTCGGGGGGGATGGGGGTGTGGGAGAGGTAGAGAAAGCCTGAAGTCTGAAAGGCAGTGAGGATTGCTTTGGCGGTAGCAGCTTTGGATTCGGGGGAGCCAGAGAGGAAATCGGAAAAGTTGATGATCTGAGGGCGAGTGTTAGTAGATATGGGAGGGGATGAGAGTGAGGGGGAGGGGGGTAGCTACAGGAATGACGAGGCCGTCTTGTTCCACTGCTGTTGAGCCCATCTTGAAGCTTCACTTCAGGGAAATGACTGAAGAACTAAAGACATAACAAGCATACAGGTTCAAGAGCGGGGTGAAGCTTCAAGTATGCTGCTGCAGAGTTCCCTTTGTGCTACAAAGCCGTTGAAACATCAACCCGGAGCTCTCCGTGCTGCTGTCCGGGAGGGGTACTGCCGCCCATAATATATGTCTCAGAGCTCTCGCAAGGAGCTATCATATCTCACAGCCAGCATTGTCATGTGCCATACTCCAGACCTTCCTATCGGAGGAATTGACGGTCATATACAGACAGTGGTAGTCAATGATAAGACTAACATGCCCCCTGTTCGACAACGATAACAGCGCGGGCACTCAAGGTGGGAATGTGGGGTGATAGACGTTGACTTACACAGCAGGAGCTCTCCCATATCCCGTCTTGGCTTGCAGCAAGCACCCCTCGCTCGCTACTCACATCAGTCAACTTGCCTTACATAGCATACTTCATCTTCCCAAACCTTTTTCTTTCAACCACATCTCCTTCACACCCTCAAGCTTCACCCCCAACAAGCCACCCAAAATGCCTTCCAGCAAGAAGAAGCCCCAGCAACCCGCACA
>NW_001914854.1:2945040-2947547 GCF_000226545.1 Podospora anserina S mat+
GATGTTTTTGTTGGGCATTTTTGACAAGTTTCCCAAGTTAAAATTCATTTTGGCGCATGGGGGTGGGACGCTGCCGTTTTTGGCGGCGAGGATTGAGAGTTGCATTCGGCATGATGGGTATTTTGCACAAGAAGGAGAAGGAAGGGCGTGGGAAGATCAAAAGGTCGATATGGGAGGTGTTGAACAGTCAGGTGTATCTAGATGCGGTGGTGTATGGGGAGGTTGGACTGAAAGCGGCGATTCAGGCGTCGGGGGAGAGAGGGGTGGAGAGGCTGATGTTTGGGACTGATCATCCCTTCTTCCCACCGTTAGAGGAAGGGGAGGAAGAATGGGGGAGTGTGGTGATGAATACTGAGGCTGTGAATAAGGGGCTGGGGGAGGGGAGCAAGGAGGCGAGGATGGTGTTAGGGGAGAATGCGATCAAGATTTTGAACTTGGAGAAACCCTGAGATCAGCTGACTGGATTCGCTGGGTAGTACTTGCCTCCAGCTGTACCTTTGTATACCTATTTCAGGAAGGCACGATAAGGCATTGGGGAAGAGCAACCTGAGAAGGGAAGGTGCAATGGACTTGACACTCTTGGGAACACTTGAGAAGGGAAAGAGCCACGGAAGAACACATAAGAAAAAAGAAAAAAAGAAAAACCAACCATATACATACACAAATGTAAAATCCTTCATCCCGGACCTTTTCGCTTCGAAAAAATCCTCAACACCCAACCATATACAACCGGAAAACTCATTTACCCAAAATCAGAACCAAAAACTCCCAATATCACCACGACCGAGTCGAGCACATCTTGCCCACCAGCAACAAGCCTCCATCATAACTCCTACAATTGCCACCCTCATCCCTCTCTATGTCAAGCTGCCTCCCCAAAACATAGTCACTGCCCTTTCAGTCACCACCAGACCCCTCAGTAACCAAAGAACCAGCAAACTCCCGTACATTCTCCCTTCCCCCGGGAGTGGAAGGGTTTGTGGGGTTGGGCATGATGGGTAGCTGGGTGGTAAGTTCCTTTTGGGTTGGAAGTAAAGTGGTTTGATATGTGCGTCTGTTCAAGGTGTTGTAGGTGTAATTCGGGACTGGTGCCTCAAGCATTGAGAAAGTACACCGAGGGTAGAGTGCGGTTGTTGCTGTCAAGAGAGGGGAGTTGAGGGAAATGAATGAGGATGCCAAACCTCGGGGTCGAACCCTTCCAGGTATATATCATTGCCCAGTCAATGGGTGCAATAACCCTCGAGCAGTTCAGTCAATCCCCACTGTTTGGTCTGCATCTCTTTTTTAAATGTATGATGCCTTACAGTTTGTGTTACCTACAACCTCCAAAACCATCCAATCAACTTGCAGGTTGTAGAGAGAAGAACGCCTAGTAGACGGGAGGAGGCAGGTAGTACGAGCCGAGCTTCTGTTTGAATAATTAGTATTTAGACGATTTACCTACCTTACTTCGTCTGTCATGCCCGGTAAAGCTACCTATTTATTCTAGAAGTAGGCTTTGCGCAGTTGTGGAAAGCAACAACACGAAAGAGATGTTTGCCCGTGGGGCGAACAGATCTCGGGGAGATGATTACAACCAAGCGAGGCTGGCTACAAATCAAACCAAACCCTGACCATACCAAAGCACACACCGAGCCAAAAGCTGTCAAAATCGTTATCTTCTTGGTGGTTTGATAGGTTTGACCGAGAGGGTAGCACCCTTACCTTTTTGTTCAGGAGTAATCGCGACACGGGATCAAGTAAACCTCAGCAGGATATATACATAATGTAGACTGATGTCCGCAACAATCCCCTGAGATGAAGTCACCACTCCCAACTCAGATACACATCTTCAAAGCCAGGCACAATGCATGCCCACGCTTAGGTAGGAACAAAAATGGAATTTGGTATCTCTCAAGGAAAAAGTGACTATATCAACCTTCGAAACCAAGCACATCTCTCAGATGGCTGCCCATACACACACACACACACACACACACACACACATTCACGCGGATACGCAACCCTAATGTGTACACCAATCCCTACCAGCCAGACCACACTGTAGATACACACCACACCATCTCCCCATCTCATCCTCAATATCAAACGTTGTCACCACGACTGGTATTTCCCGCCCTCTTGAACCCTCCAAAAAGCTAACTCCCCCCTTTCCTTTTCCAAATCCATACCCTTTCCTGATCCAAATCCCAATAACCTTCTTCCTTTCCAATAACCCGCCTGCTAAAAAATGCAATCCAGAAAATTGATCAAAAAAAGCGAAATATACGCACACACACGTACACACACACACACAAATATACCACACACCAAAGAAACCCCCTCCCATCTCATACTAATACACCCCCCTTATCCCCCCATCCCCCTAATGATGATGCATCCCCCCCATCCCAAACATACTCCCAAAAGCATCCATCCCCCCTCCAACCCAACAAAAACAAAACTAAAAACAAAAATATACCCTCCCCCCATCCCAACATCATACCATAATCCTCACCCTCAATACT
>NW_001914854.1:2947647-2949736 GCF_000226545.1 Podospora anserina S mat+
GTGTGCGTGGAAGGCTCAACCCCATTCCCATACGCCCCAAACACCAACTGCTTATCCAGTCCCGGCAGCCCATGAGCCCCCAACGCGCCCAATGCAAACGGATCCGGCGGAAAAAACGAATTGTGCGGATGATGAGGGTGATGATGCGACAAATGCGAGACCGCCACCGGGGAGACAGGCGACAAGGCATGATACGCCGACGCGTTCGTTATTGTCAAGGGGTTGAACGGGCTGGGACCACTAGACTGCGGACCAACACCCGCATTGGCAGAGAAAGACCGTTGATGAAGCCTCGCAGCAGCATGCATCTGCTCAGCCGCGCCTTGTTGATGATGATGATGATGTTGTTGCTGGGCGCGGGCAAAGTCGGTTTGCAACGGTGATAAAACCTGGTCGTTGGCACCTCGCTGGGGGCCGCCAGCAGTGGAAGCCTTTCTAACGATGGATTTCCGTTTGAGGTGCTGGCCGGGGCGGGAGATGCCATTCGGACCACCAGCATGTTCGCCACTTTGCGGGGAGAGCGTGGTAAAAAACTCTTCGACTGTGTGCAGTTCTGGTTTCTGTTCTAGCACCGCGTCCTCGCCCTTTTCCTTCTTCTTGTACGTGGCCGGGTCGAGGAAGTCGGACTGAGAGACGCCGTGAGGATAACGGTCGAACCAGTCGCCGTATTGGAATATGGGCGAGGCGGCGTTTTCCTGGGCTGGGTTGCCTTGCCTGGCTGCGTCGGCGCAGGTGCGGTACTGTTCGCGGAGGTTTTCCGACATCCAGTGGAACATGCCCCAGTACCGTCTCATCTTGGAGAGGAACTTGACGTTGGTGGCGAGGTTGCGCTTCGAGGTTGCCTCCATCGAGGGGTTGCCCGAGAAGATGCCAAAGATGTGGACTGTGCTAGACAAGAAGGCACAGTATCCTGTGAAGGGTGCCGTGATGAAATGTGACTCAGCATCCTTGAGTAGTTCTGATATCCGGTTCGCGGCGGCGAATGCCTTTGCGCCTGCCTTGGTGACGAACGCCTTCGGCACGTCCTGTTGTGACTGACCGTTTGGCGATGAGACGGCGAACCGGTTCATAAACAGAATGTTTTGCTGGACCGAGATGTGCAGAAACAGAAACTGGTTGGCCATGTTGTCTGTCTCATGCAAGTGAAGGTTTTCTGGTGTGTAAGCCAAAGACTCCGGCAGCTCAAAGTCTTCGGTCTGCTTGAGTAGTTTCGCGTATTCGGATTCCGGACTCCACATGGGGTGAGGATCTAACTCCTTTCCGCCCTGGTTGAGGTACCCGATGATGCGCCCCCATAAAGCGATGGTCTTGATCATCCAGGCTGCCACGCCCATATTGTCCTTGGCCTCGGTCGCTTGACCCTCGGTCGTGGGCTCTAGAACTTGCCCACTGAGCGTCTCGGTCGGCCCGGGCATGTCGTACTGAAAGTTTTTTTCCTTGATGGGCAGTGGGATCTTAAGGGTTTCCTCTCTGATGAAACATGGCCGATCGGTTCCTGATGAGTTGAAACGGTCCATCAAGAAGCACGCCCACATCGTTCGTCTCCGGATTTCTCGATCGATAAAGCTCAGCTGTGTCTTTCCCGTCATCCGGAGGGGGTCGTGCTCGAGATCCTTGTGAAGCTGAAGCGCAAAAGCCATCCGGATGGCCTGTCCTCCCAAAGACCAACTCCGTCCACCATGGCATGTGCCGAACTCGTGCAGACCCAGAATCAGAAGACAGGTCAAAATCGTGATATTTGGCCATTCGTATCGCTTGGTGAGAATATCGCGTGTGTCCGTCGAAGTCCCATTCCTCTCTCACGAAGGAAATTCGGGTTCGTGGCTAGCTTTGGGTGGTTGGAAAAGCGTTCAGCAATGGCGCATACCGAGAGGATCAACACTGGTGGTAAAGCGCCGGCCCTGTTTCGAACAGTCAATATGGTTTTTTACTTATCATGGGCGAGCCGACGGTCGGGAGCGTGCCGTAGAAAGTGGGTGGTGAGGATGTGGGGATTAATGGGGCCGTAAAGGGGGCGCAAAAAATAACCGCGGCCAAATGCTTCTGGTAGCGTTGGTTAGGGCATACATTGCCGCCCTCGAGCAATAGC
>NW_001914854.1:2950353-2962857 GCF_000226545.1 Podospora anserina S mat+
AAGTCGCCAAAAATGGGTCGCATCTACAAGATCGTGGGTTGCTGCCGTAATGGTTCCCATCCCGCCATTGGATGACTCCAGCTTAAGGGCTTGCAGAGCAGCGGATGATTCAGGTTGCGCGTGGTGACCGTCAGTGTTGTCCGCCGAGGGCGAGAAATCGAGCTCCAGCGACATGGCGAAAGGATGGATGGCACTCTTGGGCTCGTGCAAAATACAGGTGGGTATGTGACCTAGTAGGTACCCTCCACTGGGCAAGTAACGGTAGCAACGGCCAAGCGAGATATCGTAAAAAAGACTCGGTACTCCGTAGCTAGTTTGCGAAACTCCTACTACACGACCAGACCAAACCCCAACTTTGCTCTCCTTCACTTCACTTGGGAATATCTGGGACGGCGACGATGATTTGTAGTGGTGCACAGGAAAAGCGCATGGTATAAGGGGCGGTGGTGTGGTGTCACGAGCTGCTACCTGACATCGACATGTCCCCTGAGGATTTCCGACAGAGCGCTTTCCAGGATGCGAATTGTCGAAGCGTAATACCCGGAGTGTTTCCCGGCCTTGACCGTCTTGTCGATTTCTTGGTATGCGATCGGCCGTGTGTTCTCGAGTAGCAAGGTAAGGTAGAGGTGGTGCAAAAGGTCGTCGCGGTCGTTCGTACGGGCCGTCGAGGGGAGTCAGCACGATAGAGAGAAAAGTAGTGGAAAAAGACAACTCCGAGAAGCTTGCAGAAGGGGGAGGCGACAGGCGACAGCAACCGGGGTTCGAGTCTTTTGGCGTTTGGCGTTTCCCAACCACAGGCGTCTCCAAGGCCGGCTTGGTGGATCAGCAAGAGAAGGGTCTGGCGGAACTAGCGAAGAGAAGCGTTTTCGGCGGCTGTCCAGTGGGGTAACATGCTGTTTCGGTTTTCTTGCGTGTGGACGATCCAGAAGCTAGACCGCCCAGGGCAAGGAGGACAGGCAGGGAGCCACCTCGTAATACCGAATAGGCCGTTATGTCCTTTTTGTTTTGTCTGGTCTGCAATTGGGTGCTTGAGCCGGCCTAGTCGCAGTCGGATTCGGTCTTGTTGAGAATGTGACGACGTGGGGAACAGGGAAACAGGGGCCTGCAAGTCAATATACGGGGAGGCCAGAGAGGGGATGGAGTGTATGGGGGGAGCATCAAGGAAAAGATGGGGCAAATAGATTGATCGTGGAGACAGGGTGACAGGCTGGTCCAAAGGATGTTGTAAAGCCCACGGCGGGCCGACTGGCTCTCTAATGGCACCTATCAAGCGCCCTCTCCCCTCATTTTCCGTCATATCAAGACGAGAGCATGGGGAACTCTCGTACCTCACAGCAGACAAGGTCGAGGCGGGCCACCTACCACCCCTCCTGCATGCACAAGAGACACACGTTCTTCCTTGCAGCTGAAGCAAGCCACCACACCAAGCAGTATCATGGATGCTCACAGAGCTCTCGCGAGTGGACTGGTTCCAGGCTAGGCACTACCTACGCCGCGCACGGGCGCCCGCTCCTTCGTCCGGGGATGTACTGTAGGTGGTGTGTGTAGATATTCTTATCCCCTGTTATGATACATAGACCGGGCAAAACGAACTGAGATGGGGGTGGGAGGGCCAGGAACCGGTTCGTTCGTCTGTCGAGTCGGTGTCGGAGGGGGTGGTGGGAGCAACAGCTTTCAGCGCGCGGATATAATTGTATGAGCGAGGGGGCTGTCATCTTGATCCATCCGCCAACCTGCCATGGCAAAATTCCGAGAATACGCCGCCAGGCAATATAGGATGTACAGCATGACCGGGGTGCTTGGCTGGTGCCGTCGATTGGGTTTATCAGCGATGTGTACCTATTCTATATTATCCCCGGATTCTGTCGATACAGACCTGCTCCCTCTCGTCGTACAGGCCGTCTCTGTCTCTGTCACAACCCAGAGGCATCAAGACGTTTGTGGGGAGTGGCAGGGATGGGCCGGAAGACGGGTAATGTTGCGGGGTTCGGAGCAGGGTTCGGTCGACCAAGCCCCGAGCAAACAGCGAGTCCCGTCGCGCCCAGAAAGCCGGGACCAGCTGGGGCCGAAGCGTCTTGACTCGTCTCCGTTGATGACCGCCGTGTCTTGGCGGGTGGCAGAAACTCCGGTGATGCCCAGTTTCCCTTGCTTTTTCTCGAGGATAGCTCCGGGCCGCACAATGTGTTCTGTTAGCTCAATGTCAGAGCGAACGAGCAAAAAGGAGAATACCACCTTCTGTAACACAGCGAGCGAGTGACAGCTACGGTTGCCGGAAGCAATGTTCCACAAACCCTTGCTGAACTCGTGGGAAGGCGGCGTGTGGGCGTGACCTTGCCAATTTTGTGGCGCTCCATCCAACCCCACTTGGAGCAAGGCCCAAAATCAACCTCTTGCTCCTGTCAGTGTCAGTCTGTCAGATCTGCCCAGATCACAAGCTTGGAAAGGATCATCGTCAATATTTGGTGGACCTGCATCGTCGACTACGAGTCCATATCCAATACTTACGTAGACATCGACAACGATATACACTCTCTCACTCTGAGCGGAACAAGTCACCCCTTCGGTGGTTTTCTCGTCTCGTGCCGCCATGAATTCTCCGTAGGCATAAGAAACAATAAAGGAAGCTTCGGTGCCTTCTCTTGCAGGTCTATGCTGATGCGAGAAGCCTGGCCCATATTGGGTCGCCACCAACTCTCGTGGGAGCCTTGTATCTCGAGGTAAGATGGTCACAGCCCTCTCAACATATAATATCGATTTTAGGTTACAGCAACACACCACCTACGAAATAAATGGCAGCCAACAAATCCCTCTCTGCCTTCCAACACGCTTCGGATCGCGCGGGATCGCCACCAGCTGGGCTATTCACTGTAGCTATCTTTACAGTCACCCCAAATGTCAGCATCGCTCGTGCTACAACAGGCATGACTGCAGCAGTCAAGAGCGAGCCCAGCCGTCCAAGCTGGGGAAGCGGGAAACATGGAGGGGGGTTACACGGCTCGATTCGATCCGTCCTTTTTCCTCCAGCTTCCGAATTGGCATTTGCTATATTGGCTTGTCAAACCGACAATTATCCGCAGTGCAGCTCATAGCCTTCCTCCACCTCCATGACTACTACCCCAGAGCCACCGTCTCCGCTGACACACTCTTCCGGACCGTTACCACCTCAAATCCAGGATCAAACCGGCCGCCTAGCGTTCAGGTTTGGTCTTAGCGACCTACCAAGCTCACAAGAACAGCGTTGCGTTTCTCATCGTCCTCGCAGATGCCAAATGGCCAACCTGTCATCCAACCCAAGGTTGAGCTTCATGGTGATGACTCTGTTCATCATTGCGACCTCGAATATTGCCCGTCATTAAAGGGCGCTTCCAACAAGCGAGTCGTCTGCGTGGTGTGTGGACGTTATCACACAGCATTATATGCTCGTGGGCACGGGATCTGCATATTAGTTTCAACGGCCCCAGCGATGATCGTGTTTCCTCGCAGTCCCGTCTGCCCCCTTTGGGAAATATTGCGCTTGGTCAGTTATAGTCACGAGGGGAATGCTCTGTAGAGGTCTGGATTGAAACGTCGGGGTCACCTCTGCATCCACTTGCAGCACGACCAGGAATCGCACGCATGCTACGCCGTGTCTGCCTTCAATCTCTGCCTCTCCAAGATCCAATCGGAACCTCGGATGGTCCGCTTACGGCTCGTTGCTTCAGGACGATGCAGGCCTTCGTCTTGATGTGTGCTGCTGCTCTCCGCCAGCCTGGATCGTTGCTCACACTACGCGTCAGAAACACACCACTTTGGCGGAGTTTATCCCGCAGCTTTAGACAACGACGGGTTCAACCGTGACAGAGTTGTGGTGGATGGCTGACTAGAACAGTCCTTCGACATAGCTCGGCTGGCAAAGGCTCCTTCCTATCCAGTCATGAAATCTGGGGGCGGGCGGAAGAATTTTGATGAAGAGAAAACGGGATAAATTCGAACAGGCTGTTTCAAAGGACTCATTTCACATCTAGGGCAACCGTTGTACGATTCCAAGCCTTTACCTCTTCCCTCACCGAACGCAAAAACCACTAGCATCACCAGATCAACCCAAATTTGATCGTCCCTGAGGTAATCTCTTCAGCGCCACGCGTATATGAAAAACAAGCACTCCCTTCATTTCCTTTCTTCTTCTTCTCTACCTGCCCGACTTACATCTTGGTACATACATACACTTACAGAAAGGTCTTGGCTTGCCGTTGTGTTGACTCCCAACCAATCGGGTATTTAGAGGTTGTATTTCGGGGGCAACTTCGGCTCGGTTCATCGTACCGATCATGATTGCTTTCCCTCTGATGGAGAAGTTCGCTTGATGCCTTTCCCGCTTGACAATTCTTTTTGGTTTACATTCATCAAGATCGCGGTAGGCACCCTGGCGGTCAAGGAAAGACATGGGGGACAGGACAGGTAGGGTGTTATTCCTTGGTCTCACGGACCATCATGCTTGATTTGATGGCTTGAATAGAGTGGATTGGGACGAGGTAGAAGCCCGATTTAGGTTTCCGGGCGGGGTGCAAGGCATCACTGACAGTGTAGTCGGTCCCGGTTCATCTGATTTGAGAAGACTACATGTGAAAAGAATTGCAACTCCGGTGTGTAGGAGGCCAGGGAATGGTTCTGACAGTGTGGATACAGCTGTCATAAGATTCCTGAGTCCTTGGGTATGGCACATAACCATTGCACTCTACAGACCGAGAGATCAAGTTCCATACCAACCTACAAGCAAATACTCTATCGATTGCTCGTGGTCATTCCCAAAAATCACAGCCCAACGCTCTTCATTTTTTTCTTGCCCTTTTTAATTCGACCCTTCTTCCTCATAGCTCCCAGGTTCTGCATCCGCATGCTCCCATTCCATCCCCACAACCGAACTCGAGGCTTTGATCAAGATGTCCCGTCCTAGATAGATACCTATCAATTTAGGCCTATCATGACTTACCAACCTCGGGATTATCACGACCAAGCCTTCCCATTCCAAGCCCAAACCAAGCTAGGACAATAAGAGTGCGAATTTTGAAGGCAGTTAGTTGCTGCTCAAAAACAGTATTTGTCTTTGACCACTTGTGCTTGAAATGGAGTTGAAATGTAGCGAGGGATATCAACAAAAGCAATCAGAGTGTTCTTGAAAAACAATGTTTTAACCGGACAGCTTTCTTATACGTAGAAGCGTGCAAGCTGTGAACGGTATATGTAGCAGGTAGGCAGAGCCAAGAGGCCAATACCCTAGGTAGCTGACTTGATAGGTATTGTTGGCAAAGTGATATGAATTGTTGGGAGTGGCAGTCCAGTTTCTGAATAGATAACAGCACAAGGGCAACAAACACCTCCCGGTGGTTTAAATCTCAACACCGAGTCCAATACCAGTCTTCTCCCCTATATACACAAGCCAATCCATACAAGAGAAAACCTTATGAAAAAGCCACCAAGCAATTAAACGTCCATTCGCTATATGCACAAAATCACATCTTCCCCCCTACACACCATTATTCTTCACCCTCACCATCACCTCCAGCAGCCTTCCCCTTCTTCGACCTCTTCCTCTTCTTTTTCCTCTCCCCCTCCACAATCCCATCCACCGCCACCTTCTTCTCCTGCTCCTTCTCCTCTCCACCCTCCTTCTTCTCCCTCTTCTCAACCCTAACCGAATTAGCCCCACTCCCCTTCTCCTTCTTCTTACCCTTCCCCTCATCCAACAGCTTCTCAAACCCATACGTCGGCCCCGACTCCTCAAACTCCTTCCCAAAAGTATCCCTCCTCCACTGTCTCAACCTCGCCTTCTTCCCCAGCTTCTTCTTGTCCTTCTTCTTCTTCTCCGCGTCCCTAAACGAGGCCAGCTTCTTCAACCCCGCAAACTCATTCAGCGCCGCGTCCGAGGGCGCCAGAAGGATATCACGGGCCGTGAGACCGAATGATGTTGGGGAGGTCTCGCGGTACTTGAAGGTGAACTGCTCCTTGCCCTTCTTCTCCAGCGCGCGGGGCTGGTCAATCTCCATCTTGGTGTCGACCAGGGCTTCAATCTTGGCAAGCTCGGCCCTGGCTTGTTTCTTGGCCGCCGCCTTTTCCTTCTTGAGATCCTTGGTGGTCTTGCGCTTCTTGGCTGGGCGGTCAGAGTCATCTGAATCATCAGAGTTGGAGCCCTCAACTGAAGGGGCAGGCTGATCAGCCTCGAGGTCGGAAAGGGCAATAGCGGGTACTTCTTCCTCGTCTTCCTTGAAGTCAGGGATGATGTCCTTGATGTCGATATCGTCATCCCATTTGGGCTTCTTGGGCTTTTTGGAATTCTTTTTCTTCTTGCCGTCTTCGTCCTCGCTGCCAGAGGCTTCCTCCTCCTCGCTGTCGATGACCATGTCGTCGACCTCATTGTAGTAGTCATCATTGAATCGCTTCTTCATTTCCTCCTCCCAGTCGTCATCCTCCCATGCCTTGTCCAAGAACTCAACCCACTCCTCATCCGTAAGCTGCTTCCCGCTCATGCCCGCCGCCTGCTTAATCTTCTTCAACCTCTCAGACGCCTCGTCCACCTTGAGCCTCCTGAGCCTCGCTCTTTCCGCCTCCCTCTCCTTCTTCTCAGCCTCCTTCCTCTCTTTCTCGAGAGCTCTCAGCTTTTTACGTCCAGTCAGCTCCTCCTTGCGAGCGGAGCGCGCATTGGCCAGGTTTCTCGAGTACGTCTTCAGGACCTCATTGCTCTTGGTGGGGTCTTCGAATCGCATATTATAGGCATGCTCGAACTCGTCAGCAATATCGTCCTCGGCATCCTCTTCGTCAGAGTCAAATGCTTGCCACTTGTGGTCAGGCGCCCACGCCTTGGAAGCCATGAACTTGGACAGAAACTCCTCCGGGTTCTTGTCGGCGTTCTTCACGTCCAGCTCCGTCACCTCGACGACGGCGGCTCTGGAAGGGTGGACGCCGTTGGCAGCAGGGGCGGGTTCGGCCTTTTTGACGGGCTTGATAAAGGCGTCGTCGTCGCTCCATTCCTCGTCGTCGGCGCCGGCGGCGTTGTTGATTTCGGCCATGATGGCATTCTTGAGTTCGGCCTGCTCCTGGACGTAGGTTCTGGGAACGTTGGGGTCGGCGGCGGTGGCATCATCGTCTGCGCCGACGTCGCCAGCCATGTAGCGCTCGCGGTGGTAGTCGCGGAGGAACATGGGCTTTTCCTTCTTTTCCTCATCGTCCTTCTTCACATCTGTGGTAGGGTCGAAAGGCTTGTAGAAGACGGCTTCCTTATCATAAATGCGCGGATCCTTGTTCTTGATAGCGGCGAGCGTGGCTGAGATTTCGGCGTCCAAGTCCTCGGTGATCAAGGCGGCTTCGTCGTCCTCGGATTCGTCGTCAGAAGAGGACTCGGACTCCTCGCCGGCGCCGTACTTTTCCTGCAGGCGGTGAAGCTCCTCTCTCTTCTTGTTGTGCTCGAAGCGGCGGGCGTATTCCTCGTTGATGTTGAGGCCGGGTGTCTGGCCACCGAGAGTAACGCCGCCATCTTCCTGGTCATCTTCGCTGCTGGAGGCAGAGTCGTCGAAAAGGGACTGCTTCTTGGGGACAATCTTGTCGCCGCTCCGGGCGGTTTTCGCAGAAGCTGAGGCCATTTTTGGATCAACCTTGCGATCTTTGGGCGGTCAATTCGAAAAAGGGAAAAATTTTGGAGAAGGAAGAGGGAGCTGCAAACTCCGGTGTTGAACTTTTTAGTGGGGCTACTAAGAAGTGGAGATGGGCTCATGCACAGACCACATGTAACGATCAGAAGACAAAGCTCCACCAGTGGCAGGGGTCACTTACACTGACACCGACTCCAAGAAGAGTTTCAATGATGGATGATATGTACATGTGATTTTACAGCATAATATTATGGGAATGGAATTGGCAAGACATTGGTAGAGGATAGAGGATGAGGAGTGGATGTCCTGGCAGCTCCCGTGTCTTTCTCACACCATCCTGGGATGCTATTTGGACTGCTATGGCTTGGAAATAGGAAAAGCAGACTCTTCATTTCATATCTACCTGACATGGGACGTCATGACACGCGTATAACTTCCAGGTTATTTTCAAAAGTACACAGGGTTGGCAGCTGCCTAGATCTTGATGTGTTGTTAGTTGTTACCTAAGCCTTCAGCTATAAATCACTTCTCCAGGTACCTCTATAGATTGGATGACAATGTAGAAAAGACACTGGAATTCTCTGACAATATGTTCTGGTTCTTCAGCTTTGGAAAATGTACCTGTTTAAGCTACTTGCAGTCAAATTCCATTTCATCCTGGAGCTGTCTTGCCTCTTGGTGCCAATGTGGCACGTGCACTGTTGGAGCGCAATCGCCTTGACACTAAGCCTGATTTGGAGTTGGCTCGGAACTCCCATTGCCCATGCATCGCCGCCGCCGTCGTCGCATGCATCCTGGTTCCCGAACGCTGTCTACCTATCACGTCACTTCGATTCCAGCATCGAAGCCAACACCACGCAACACTTTGCAAGTCCACATACGCATCTTGCCATCACCAAGAGGGCCTGCCATTTCTTCTCTTCTCGCTCTGCCCTGCTTTTGTCTTTTTTTGCTTGCTGAAGCCCTCGCCGACCGGTGTTCCGATCTCTCTCCCCGCTACAATATCCCAGAATGGCCGACTCAGGTGCTCCCAAACCAAGCAGCAGCGTCAAGCTGGTGCTGCTCGGTGAAGCTGCTGTGGGAAAAGTACGTCTCTTTGCTGCCTCTAAACACCGTCAACGTTTACCCCTCCCGCTCCATCTCCATCGTACGACTGCTAACAAGACCTGTTCCAGTCATCTCTCGTTCTGCGGTTCGTCAATAACGATTTCCAAGAGAACAAGGAGCCAACAATAGGAGGTATGTTGATCGGGGTACACTCTGATGTTTGCAATACTGACTCCTTCTCAAATAGCTGCCTTCCTGACTCAAAAATGCAATCTACCCACACGCACTATCAAGTTCGAGATCTGGGATACCGCCGGCCAGGAAAGATTCGCCTCTCTCGCCCCCATGTACTACCGCAACGCCCAGGCAGCGCTTGTGGTCTACGACCTGACGAAGCCCACCTCGTTGATCAAGGCGAAACACTGGGTTGCCGAGCTGCAACGGCAGGCCTCGCCCGGTATTGTCATTGCTCTCGTCGGCAACAAGCTCGATCTCACAAACGATAGTGCTGGTGGAGACGGGGAAGGGGCTGGTGTTGGTGATGGAGAGGATGCCAGAAAGGTGACGACAGAGGAGGCCAAGTCGTATGCTGAGGAGGAGGGGCTTCTTTTCTTCGAGACCAGTGCCAAGACGGGCTACAACGTCACTGAGGTGTTCACGGCTATTGCAAATGCCATCCCTGAGACATCGCTCAAGACGGCTCGGGGCCCTGGTGCCTCTTCTGCGGCTGCTCGTACGGAGGAGCAGAGGGTCAACCTCAATGGTCCTCGGGATCCAAATGCCAAGGAGGGATGTGCTTGTTGATGATGGGCTGGGATGTGGAGTGGAGGGCTTTCTTTTGGTGGACGGGAGAGGGCTGCGACGGGATTTGCATTTTATGGGTACAGGAGTGTCTGGTTTCTCATTTGGGCAGGAGTAAATAGTGGTTTAGGTGTTTTCTGTCGTTTTTAATGCCATTGCGTTCCTGTATGGTGTCTTGGTGTTTGAGGGACTCGATACCCTGTCATGTCCGTATCTTTTGACAAGAGTGAACATATCGTCACAAAATCATCCAAGGCTTGAACCAATTACATGTTGAACCAGCCTTTGTAAAGTATATTTTCTTTCGAGGCGGATTCCCATGCCTCAACGGTTGGACCTCAGAGTGTCCTTGCTGGTGCCACTCATGAATGCCTCACAGGAAGCCACATACGCGCAGTCTTGAATGTGGCAGAAGTAAAAACAGTTTGAACATCAGCTCGAACAAGGTAGAATGACAATACTCGCAAGGGAACTCCATCAATTGCCCCTATTGTCTACATCACCATGGGAATTTCTCCAAGTTGCCCCACTGAGTGAGTGAAGTGCAACGTTCTGGCGCTCCAATATTTAATGGTGGCCCAAGCGGCGGTGGCGCACGTGCTGCTTGAATTGGTCTCCCAAAATTTTATTGAGCCCAGATTGCGAAACGCGACAGCAGAGCGCATCCAGCTCGACTCTCAAACCGCCATCGCTTTTGATTCAGCCTTTGAAAACGACATTCGATAGCTCATATTTTTGAGCCGTTACTTTTGGAAACAAGAAGAACCCACCAGCGTCGATTTTCCCCCCCAAGGCCACGTCTTTCGCTGCCAGGCTACGACCGGCGACTTTTCGCTTCGCGCGTTGCCCGCTCTCGCCTCCGCAAGTGTAACGCAACATCCCCAATTTCGATGCCGGCGACACTCCACCACTCTACTTGACCCTTTTCTTGGGCGGCGGCACCGCAACTATCGCGGATTGCAGGGAAATCATGGCGGCGTCATTCACCATCACCGAGGCCCAGGCCGAGCTTATTCGGTACGTCTCTGTCCCAAGCCGCTCTCTTTTTACAAGGGATGACACTAACAAAAAGTCGCACCACACAGGTCTCTACCTCAGGAAGACATACCTGCGAAGCTCCGATGTGCTATTTGTAGCAAACTAGCTGTCAACGCTTTCCGTTTGCCCTGCTGCGACCAGGCCATCTGCGAGGGTTGTCAGTCGACCCTGCCTGCGTCGTGTCCTGTTTGCGAACACTCCCCGCTCTCGGCCGACGATTGCAAGGCTCACAAAGCACTGCGGACGACCATTAAGGTTTTTCTTCGGACAGAGGAGAAGAAGAGGGAGTCAAATCGGCCAAAGGAGGCTACTCCCATCACTCCTGTCGATCCTAGCCCGGTTTCGGCAACTGCCCCAGTGCCACCTGAGCTGAATGAGCAATCGGCTGAGTCTGTGGCGCCTGCTGGGGATAATCAAGAACAATCCAGCTCAGAGGCACCTGCTGCTGAAGCTTCCGTCGAGACTTCCCATGGCCAGGAAAATGGTGAAGCGGCACCTGGTCAGAATGACGAGACTTTAGAGCATGATGCTGCTGATTCTGTAAGTTTTCTTGGACTTGTACCTCTACGGAAAACACACAGTTTGCTAACCATGATCAAGGACCAACCTTCACATCCTGCTCCCGAGGGCGAGGGCGTAGGAGAAGCCACATCAACCGAATTGGTGAAGCAAGAAGGCACTGAAGTTGCCGAGGGCGAGGAAACTGAGGAAGTCAACGGCGAGGAGGGGGATGGAAATGGGAATGACCAAGAGCAGAATGCAGATGGTACAGCCAAGCCCGTGACTGGCGGTTTCGGCATGGGCTTTGGCGGCAACTTTGAACAAATGCCAATGATGATGGCCATGAACAACGGCTTTGGCAGTTTTCCAATGATGGGTCAGTCCAACTTTACCTGCGTGTAATCCTGCCATGTTGTGTGTAAAGTTTCTCGGATGCTAACTCTTTTTGCCAACTTTTAGGCATGCCAGGCATGAACATGGACCCGGCGATGATGATGCAAATGTGGAGCGGGGGTTTTCAAGGCATGGGCATGAACGGCATGAACATGAACATGGGCATGGGAGCAGCAGCAGCAGCAGCAGGGTACGGTGGCGAGGCCGATAACTGGAGCGGACAGCAATCATGGAATGTCGGCCAAGATAATTACAATCATCCAAGCGCTTCTGGCATGGGCAATGGTGATTATGGCTCGTTTAACTCTGGCTTCCAAACAGGATATAATCAAGGTAATTATGGCCACCCAAATCAGTTCAATGACTATCGCCGGAATCAGTGGGGGGGGTTCCCCCGTGGTAGAGGTCGCGGCCGCGGGTACGGGTATGGCGGCGGCGGGTATGGACGAGGAAACTTCCACAATGGGGGGTATGGGGGTGGGAATTATAATGATCAGAATTTCAACAACGGACAGCAGCAGTATCCCGGCAGTATGAACGGTCAGGGCAGCGAGTTTGGTGGCGGCGAGAATGGCGAAGGTGCTGTTGGCCCGAATGATGGTACCGTCGATGAGTTTGGGCGCTCTATTCGCGCTGATGACGGTGCTGAGGGCGCCGCTGATGGCCACCAAGACGGGGTTCCGCATCATCAGGGAGAGGGTGGTGAAGAGGGGGCACACCACCAAGGCGAAGAGGGCGGTCCAGCCCAGCCAGCTGACGAAGTTCTGATTAATGCACCCAAAGGTCCCAAGGCTATGTTGCGCGGTCTTCCCAACACGAGTTACATTCACCTACAAGCTAGAGGCTGGGTGGATGACGGGAAGCCGAATACCCCCAACAGTGCGAATGGCACTGCGGCGCCTAGCCAGGCGGGCGATCACCCCCGGTCACGTAGTAGTTCCCCGAGTGGCTCGCGGAGGGGCGGTGGTGGTGAGGATTACCATCACCATCACTCTCACAGGGATAGGGATCATGAGGCTTATCACTCTTCGTGGAGAGAGAGGGGCAAGTCTTCGAGGCACGAGGGGCAGTCGACGAGGACGCATTCGCCTTCTGCGGTGGT
>NW_001914854.1:2963007-3015462 GCF_000226545.1 Podospora anserina S mat+
AGAGATTATGATTAATGGGTGGTGAGATGCATGGGGTGTTGCAGGGTGGTTGTAGATTTACATAGGGGGGTTGTCACTCGGAAATCAAAAGCGCCCTTTTTGTGAAGATGGTTTTTTGGGGGTGAAATGGAAAAGAGGATAAAAAGCGATGTTCACGTTGGCATTGGTGGTGGGGTGTTGTTTGGTATATATAATATATGGTTGAGTGTGATGTATTTACAAGACTGGGGATCGGAGTATAATTGTGTCTTGTACCTACCGTCTTCATCAACGCTATCCACAGAATGAAGGTGTTTCTATGCTTCAGGTTACTGTGTCCCTACCACGCCATCAGCTCGTGTTCTACTTAGCCAGTTGAGCACACCCAGACGACCATGTTTTAGTTACGCCTTCATTCAGCCACACCAAAGGTTACCACAACCATGCCATTGAGGTGACAGTGATATGCAGGGTCGCAGCTTATTATACCGGCATTCATCAACACAGATTTCCCAGTCAAGAAACACAGCCTGCATCATCCCTCCCTCACCGTCCAATCCCATGCCCAGCTCGCCCGTCCGCGTGGTCGGTTTTAGCACCCAGTGAGGTGTTAGTGGCGTGGAGATGGTGGCCCCTAAGGGGAAGCATTGGTTGACTTCCGGGCGGGAACTGCGGGGTTAGCTGACGCTTGTGCCCCCAAACGGGGGGCTTGTCTCCAACTGACAGCTCCCTATCGTGGTGGGGGGTACATGGGTGCATGGGTACCTCTCTCCATATCACTTACCGCATCTTAACAACCTCCGTTTGCCTCCCGTACCATCTCTCTCTCTTCCCGTGTCCTACCACTAGATCTGCTGCCAACCCCTCCCTCGGGCGTGAACTTTAACGACGGCTCTTTCTGATGATGTCCAGCTTTATTCATTGACAACTGATTACACTGCAGTCAAAGAAAAAATATCAAAACATTTTACTACTTGCTTATAAACCACGTCGACCACTTTCAGCTCCTCCTCTCCATCTCATGTAACTTTCTTGCCTCACTCATACCATTTCCATCCCATTATTCACGACACAGCGATGCGTCCGCTCCCCGGTGATGACGCCTTTGGTGGGCGTCCTCGGACCTCGACCATGGCGGGCGGCGACAGCGACACACCCGCCTTTTTGAACATGTCTTCTGCTGCTACCGCTGCTGCTGCTCCGCAAATGACTTATTTCTTTGCTGATGAAGCTTCCATTGGGGATTCTTCGAATGCGAGACCACCTGCTTCGTTTCATCATCATCATCATCATCACAGGTCGAAGGATAGCAAGAGGTTCCCTTCTCTGGATCATCCTGATCATTATTCGCATCATATTCCCAAACAATATCCGCCACGCAGCTCACCAGCTGTTCAGTACGAAGACCGCGACGTCAGCGGCGGTAGAGCGATAAGCTCAAGCTCAAACTCCAAAGGCAAAGCTGTGGTGGCTGCTGCTGCTGATAACACTGCTGTCAATTCCAAACCTAATGACAGTGATGACCTGGCCACGCCTATGCCAGTGACCTCGGGCAATTTCCCAAAGTTATCATCGCCCCATCCTCCACCGCCGTTATCGACTACTTCCAACTCCCGCCCTACCACCCCGTTTCTGTCCGCCGGTCCAGCTTCAACACTGGGAAGTATCTCCTCTCGACGAAACTCATTGTCGTTATCCTCCGCCCCGTCTGTTATCGGAACCGACTACGACGATCATTTATACCCCGACGAAGACGAGCAACAATTGCAAGAGACAGAAATCATGGAAAGCAGCGGGAGTGTGCCGCAGCTGGTTATGCCCAGTATCAAGATGCCTTCTCGACGGCCGTTTACCGAACAGGGGAAACAGATGGGTAGATTGAAGGTGTTGATTGCTGGGGATAGTGGTGTGGGAAAGACTAGTTTGATCAAGGCTGTGGTGCAGAGCTGTGAGAGTGTTGTGCATGTTGATTCGATTGTTGCTGGAGAAGGGAATGGGATGCTGAGGAGTTTGCCTGTGGGAGGCAGGAGGGGGAAGGGGAGTGGGGAGACGAGGGAGATTACCGAGGTTTGGGCTAGTACGAAGCCTTATCCTGAGTGGTGGAGTGAGGTAGAGGCGGGGGGTGGTGGGTTGGGGGGGAGGAAGAGTTTGGGGGATGAGGTGCTGGATAGGAATGTTTGTTTTGTTGATACGATGGGGTATGGGTTTGGGAGTTCGGTGAGTTTTATGAGCGAAGGGGTGAGAATGGGGTTGGGATGAATGAGGGCTAATTTGTGATGGCAGTCTATGGATACTATTACGCCGGTGTCGGAGTATATTCAGGGTCATCTTCAGCGAATTAGTAGTGGTTCGTTGAGTGATGGGGATGTGTTGAGCATGCTGGGTGGTGAGGGGGGTGTGCAGGTTGATGTGGTGTTTTATATGGTGTCGAACCGTGAGTAGAGGTTCTCGTTGTCTGGGGTCCGGTATATGCTGACTTCGATATTAGGCCTCCGCCCTGTTGATATTCACTACTTACGACAACTCTCACCCTTGACCAACATCATTATCCTGTTGGCGCAAACTGACCTTATGTCTGCGGACCAGGTTGCCGCAAGCAAGGAGCAAATCTACAGCCAGCTGAAAGAGGCCAGTATCCGCCTCTTCTCTTTCAACACAACCTCTTTCCATTCCGATAAGCAAGGGGTATACGCCACATCCAGTGCCAACGGCTCAGACCACGACAACATGGACGCAAGCCTCCTCATGTCTCCCGACTACGTCCAACCACTCTTCCCAACTGAACTCGCCACCCTCGTCGAGCAAGTCTTCAACAAAGATGGCATCTCCCGCCTCCGTCACGCAGCCGCCCGTAAATACATCCAATGGCGAAAGACCCAGTCCCCAAGCCCACTATCGCTGCCACAGCGGTCCCTCCGCATGTCCAACTCCTTCAGCCAAAATTCTGTTTCTGGAAGCCAGATGCTCAACCCGCTTGGTAGCCCTCCATCGTACGCCCTAGCCAGAATCACAGACCACACCCAAAGAGAGGAACGCCTCGCCCAAGTCCGCTTTGCCAACTGGGCTGCTGACCTGCAGAAATCCATTGCCACCGAGAGGGCTCAGTATCTGGCCCTTGCCCGTGGTGACCGTGTCCTCTGGCTGACGGAACGGCTTAATGAGTGTATCCAAGAGGGGAGTCTAGTCCCAGTGAATAGTAGACAGCATACCCACCGCCACCGTGGAAGGAGTGGGAGTGATGGGTTAGAGTCACAGAGGTATAATAATGTGAGGAGACAGCAGCAAGTGAGGCAGGTGCATAGGGAGAGTAGTTTGAGGAAGGAACCAGAGGGGAAGCAGCAGCAGCAGCATCAGCAAAACTCGAATCATGACCCGTTGGGGTTGTTGGAAGTGGCGGCTGACTTGAGGAGGAAGGGGTTGGTTGTTTTGGAGGTGTTGGGGAGTATTGGGGTTTTGGGCGGGGTGGTGGTTTGGGTTGTTGATCGGTGGGTGCATGTGCAGGCTATTGGGTGGGTGTTGGGGGAGTGGGAGAGGTGGTGGGAGGGGAGGTGATTTAGGGTGGGGAGGTGATGGGTGGAGAGGTTAGGGGTGATTTAGGGGGTTTAAGGGGGTATATAATACAGATGGTACTATCTGAGAATGGGGCCATGTTTTTTGAAAGAATGGAGCATATGGGACTTGGGAGTAGGGGGTGTTGAGGGGGATATATCATGTAATTTTTGGTTGGGGGTATATATAGTGAGAAAGAAACGGATATTTAAGTTTGTAAAGACTCTTCCACTGTGTTGAGCTGAGTGAGCGGGGACTTTTGCTTGTGGTCTGCTTTGGGGGAGCTTGGTCAAGTGTGTGAACTAGTGTGAGGTGTGTAGATGTGATGGTGTTGGAGAGTCAAAGAAATGTAAGAACACAGAATGGCGGCCGTTTTGCTCACTGTAAAGGAATGTGTAGGAGCTTATGTGTGTGTGTGATCGAGTGGTCTTGGTGGTCTTGTTCAGTTTGGCGGAGGGGAAGAGGCGCTGTTGTGGGAGATAGGGGCCTACCAGCGCCCCGCTCTCTACCTATTCACTCACCCTCCCTATAATAAAAGGTCTTAAAAGAAAATTAATGCGCCTTTAAACTATCTTTTAAGGCCTTTCAATCATCTTTCAAGGCGTTTGAACTATCTTTTAAGCCCTTCTAATTATCTTCTGAAGCCTCTTAACTATTTTCCTGACGTCTTTTGACTATCCTTTAAAGCCTACCAAATATCCTTTAACTCTTAATAATCATCATTCGAAATATAGTTAAACTCTATATAAAGGGGGCGTGTTGGTTAGATAAATAGGGGGCTCCGTAAAGCTTCTTTCCAAAGTAATGGAGGCTGCCACGTGAAATTTGGGCCATGAAAGATTATCAACAAGCCTTCGGACACAATAAAACGCCTGTGGGTGGCGGTGACATGTATGTGTGTGATGGCGGCATCTAATAGGGCAGCTGCATTGCGGCTTCCTTCTCTGTTGAGAATGTCTAGCAGGCTCAGCCGCAGAGCCACACAAAGTGCAGAATTTGATGAGGCTGGCAGGCACGAAGCGGGGTTTCCCATTTTCGAAAACTACTTCCGAACTTTACAACTTCTCTGTTGGGATTTGCAAGTGTGTACTCAACATGGCTGCTATATCCAGAGACAAGATACCTGCTATTGGCCTGACCGTCATTTATGAGCCTGAGGGGGAGGCAAACTTGGAGTAAGTTGCTCTATTTCCAAGCACCTGTTCGCACATCATCGACGGCGGACCGATGAGCTGACATCCGCAAACAGTGTAGTCTTCGTACATGGGTTTACGGGCCATCCAGTGCGGACATGGACTCACAACGGAGGATCTGAACGACTGGATCAGGCTTTTGAGCCACCACCCAAAGCCAGAAAAGTTAACCTCTTCTCAAGGCCCCACGAACAAAAGAAATCGACTCCTTCTTCTGCCTCTGTATATTGGCCCCAAGACCTTCTTCCAAAGAACCTACCGCATGCCCGGGTCGCCACCTTCGGTTACGATACCAATATCAGACATAGACATGTCGGTCCAGTGCTCAATAAAAGTACCATTTATGACATGGCAAAAGATTTCTTGTATCGACTCGAAGCCCTTCGCAGATCGAATAGCTCCAGGCCTCTCCTTTTCATCGCTCACAGCCTTGGCGGCATAATGGTCAAAGAGGCCTTGCGGCAAGCGTACAACAATCAGAATCGACATATTCAGCTTAGACAAACATTCGACTCGACCATTGGCATACTATTCTTTGGGACACCTCACGGAGGCGCTGATCCACGTGGACTTGTCGTGGGAATTATCGAGAGACTTGCCAAAGGATTGGGATTCGAGGCTAACCAGCATGTTCTCAACACTTTGCTGCCGGATTCGGAGTGTAGGCAGCTGAGGGACGAGTTCAATCCGGTCCTTCAAGATCAAAACTGGATCATTTATTCTTTTCAAGAAGCGCTTGCACTGTCGGGTCTTGGACAAAAGGTCGTGGAAAATAGTTCGTCATGCCTGAACTTCCCGAAGACTGAGATGACCATCTCAATTGGGAAGGACCACCGTGAAATGTGGTAAGCTCAAACATCACTCTTTTGAGCGTTGCTGTTACACCCTGAAATTTAAGCTGACAGACCTCTTCGTCGCCCAGTCGTTTTTCTAGCGTCTATGACCCCCAGTATCAAAAGGTGGCAGCAGCTCTGGATCGTATTGCGGAACAAGTCTCGGTGTCCCCATCAACATCTGACGCGGGATTGCCCGCCCCATTTCCTGATGAGCAGGAACCCCCGGAGGCGACTTCGCTGGACCACCAGAGCATTCAAACACTGCTGGATTCGTTGAGATTTGAGCAGATCGACTCACGGCAGGAAAGCATTCGGGTGGCGCACAAAAACACTTGCGTCTGGATAACGAAAACACGAGAATACAAAGACTGGCTTGACATCAACAAGATGGAGGATCATCACGGCTTCCTTTGGATGAGAGGAAAAGCAGGAAGTGGAAAGTCAACTTTGATCAAATCGACCCTCAGAAGCTTTCAAAACTCCAAGAGCAGCAAGGGTACTACGGTCATCCACTTCTTCTTCAACGCGCGGGGTGCTGAGCTGGAGAAGACCACAAGAGGGATGTACCGGGCACTTCTCGTTCAACTACTGGAGATACTGCAGAAGAAAATGCCCCATTTTCAAAGGGATGTCTTCAAGTCGGCTGCTATCAAAACTTGGAATGTGAGAGAAGGTCGCGAGTGGTCCGTCGCAATTCTGGAAGAGCTTTTCGAAAACGCCATTTTGTCTATTGGTCAGGAAGAAGTGACATGCTTCATCGACGCGCTGGACGAATGTGATGACGAGCAGGTTGAGCCGATGATTCGACTTTTTGAGAGAATCGGCGAACAAGTTGTCTCCAATGGCCTGCGCTTTCGTATCTTCTTTTCTAGTCGACCTTATCCGGATATCTCACTGGACACCTGTCTCAACCTCATGCTTGACGGCCAGGAGGGGCATGTCAGAGATATCAAGACTTATATTCAGAAGGAATTGAGGGCTGGTGATCAGCAGACTAAGGATCAATTACTGTTGAGGGCATCAGGGATTTTCATGTGGACTGTCCTGGTCGTGGACATCTTGAATAAGGAGAAGCGCAAAGGGACACCCAATCACTTAGTCACCAAAAAACTCAAAAAGATCCCGGGCGATCTATGGGAGCTGTTCAAAAGCATTTTGAACCGAGATCAGGAGGACAAAGACCAGCTCCTGCTTTGTATCCAGTGGCTATTGTTCACGCGAAAACCATTGGGTCCGGAGGAGTTTTACCATGCTCTTCTTGCCGGGATTGAGACTGATGACGATTCAGTGTTTGAGGACAACTCAGAGTCCGACGACTACGCAGTGCTCGGGGAGAACTCTGATTCTGAGCACAGTCCAGGTTTTCATGTTCAATCAGATCCAGACAAGGATTCACATTCCCTAGATGAAGGCACTTCTGCGACCGGGGATGCTTTGAGAGCCACAGTTCCTGATATCCCTAGATTCATTCGGAGTATTTCCAAGGGCCTTGCTGAGATCACACAGTCGAAGAAAACCCCAGTTGTGCAGTTCATCCATGAATCGGTGCGAGATTTTCTTCTGAAAGAAGAAAAAAGGGGGTTGCGAGTGGTTTGGCCCGAGCTTGGCGACGATTTTGAGGCGCAAAGCCATGAGAGATTGAAGCAATGCTGTTTCCAGTACTATATGCGGAGGGACATTCTGACCATCCTCAGCGTTGGTTTCGACACGGCACTTCCCAAAGCTTCAGCTAAGGGAGGCCATGCCCTCCGCGTGAAGGCTACAGAGACCTTTCCATTTCTGGGTTATGCTAACCTAAACGTCCTCTGGCATGCTGAATGTGCACAAACTGCTCAAGTTGGCGCTATTTCGCAACAATGGTTCCTCGATAAAGACTTCGACTTACGGACATGGTTGCTGTTGCGAAATGTTCTGGAAGTACATGAGGCTCGCCGGTACAACTCCACATATACGGCCAGTCTGCTTTATGTGTTAGCAGAGCTCAACCTACCTGCCTTGATCAGAATATCTTTACCCAGCTCCTGTGGTACCGCCAGTATCATCACAGAAGAAGAGCGATATGGCTCACCTGTCCTTGCTGCGATAGTATCCCAGAGTCGGGGTGCAGTTGATGCCTTTGTGGATCATTTAGCGGCCCTCCAGCAGATTCCGCCATCGACTGTTGGTGAATGGAGATCAGAAACCGGAACACACTCGTCACTATCCACTACAGGTTTTCGGTTTTCGCAGAAAAGGGGTCTTTTATCATATGCTGCGGAATATGGGGACGTGGCACTTTGCCATCTTGTTGGCAGGATTCTTGGTCACGAGGAGATCAACAAGCGCGACCAGAAGGGAAGAACGCCTCTATGGTATGCCGTGCTAGGGGGACACAGCGATGTTGCGAAGGTTCTCTGTCAAGAAGGAGCAGACCCCAACATTGAAGCAAGTGCTGATTTTGACAGAACGCCTATCTCATGTGCATCTAAGGCAGGGCATGTAGACATTGTGAAGTTCCTCTGTGAGAAGGGTGCAGATATCAACAAACCCGACAGAACGAAGAGAGGGCCTATTTCATACGCGTCTGAAAGAGGCCACACGGCTATTGTGTCATTTCTTGTTCGAAAAGGGGCTGACATAAATGCCAAGGATGTCGATCAGAACACACCTGCCGTGTACGCTATCAGGGAGGGCCATATGGATTGTGTCAAGATTTTTATTAGCAGCGACTCCGATTTTGAAGCGAAGCATGGGTGGGTAATAACGACGCTGATGATGGGTTAAAGAGGGTCACCAGAAGATGGTTGAGTGGCTTCTTGAGCAGGGAGCCAGTGTCATGACAGTCGACCAGGAAGGAAGATCTGCCATGGCTTACACACAGAAGGGTTCGAAAACGAGAGGATTGCCTTTGGCTCAGCTCATTAACCTGATGGGCCTAAGCAATCCACACTGGACTGATGATGGCGGAACAAGCGTTTTATACTACGCTGCTCAGCAAGGAGATAACGTGGTCCTCCAATCTCTCTTAAATTTGGGGGTGGCGGACATCAATCTTCGAGATGAAAGAGGGCGGACGCCTTTTAGCTACGCTGTTGCTTGTGGTGAAGGTCAGGACGCGGTGAAGCTACTACTCGACACCGGGACGGTCGAGGTTGACTCTAAGGACAGTAACGGACGCACGCCACTTAGCTATGCCGTTAGTTCATGGTCCAATAGTGAAACGGTGAAGCTACTACTCGACACCGAGAAGGTCGAGGTTGACTCTAAGGACAATGATGGCCGCACGCCACTTAGCTATGCTGTTAATTCAATGTCCGATAATGAAACGGTGAAGCTACTACTCGACACCGGGAAAGTCGAGGTTGACTTTAAAGACAATAACGGACGCACGTTACTTAGCTATGCCGTTACCCATTCGAATAATGAAATAGCGAAGCTACTACTCGACACCGGGAAAGTCGAGGTTGACTTTAAAGAAAATAACGGACGCACGTTACTTAGCTATGCCGTTACCCATTCGAATAATGAAACGGTGAAGCTACTACTCGACACCGGGAAGGTCGAGGTTGACTCTAAGGATAATAATGGACGCACGCCACTTAGCTATGCCGTTAATTCAAAGTCCAATAATGAAACGGTGAAGCTACTACTCGACACCGGGAAGGTCGATGTTAACTCCAAGGACAATGATGGCCGCACGCCACTTAGCTATGCTGTTAGCTTACGGTCTAATGATGAAACGGTGAAGCTACTCCTCGACACCGGGAAGGTCGAGGTTGGCTCTAAGGATAATGACGGACGCACGCCACTTACCTATGTTGCTACCCATCGGGGAAATAAGCGCAGCTTAAACTTCTCCTAGGGACTGGGAATGTTGACATAAATTCCAAAGACGATGGTGGGCGGTCGCCATTGAGTTGGGCGGCGGGGAGCGGGGCTTATGACTGTGTAAAAGAGCTTCTTTTGGTTGGCACAGTGGATGTGGACGCAAGGGATTTGCAAGGCCGTACACCACTTGTACACGCCTTGGATTATCTACTACCGGATCTATCGGATATTTTCACCAGGACAAAAGTATTTAAAGTCATCACTGCTTTTCTCGAGACTGGTAGAGTCAACGTTGATCTGACAGATAACCGGGACCGCACAGCGCTTGATATCGCCGCCGTGATTGACAGAAAGGAGAAAAGCAGTGGAGAGGGATTTCCCTGGTGGAAAAAAGGAAACAGTGTCGTTAAAATGTTGCAAAAGTATAAAGAAGGAAGGATCAGCGGTCTGCCAAATCCGGGGCTGCTTTACTGGTGATGGCCACTATTACGGAGGTATGGCTAAGTTGTTTCTTAGGGTATTTACTTTTATTCGTCGTAAATCATCACAGGACATGCTCAAATAATACCAGAGCGATCTTTTTGAAGTACCTTAAATGTCCTCGATGACTTTGGGAATGCCCACATAGGTAACTACTTCACTGCAGGCATAAAGAGCTATGTGTGTCGAGTGTTTCGGGTCTGTCTACCTAGACAGCTAATAGGTACATTGTGGTACCTATGCAATTATACTTATCATAATAATGATGGGTGGTGCTTTGAAATCGCAGAGAAAGGCGGCAGAATAGTGGTGCACATCTCTCCTATGGCTGTACCAATTACCTACCTACCCAACATATCATTTTTAAAAGAGGGAACCTTTACGGAGCCCCCTGTTTATCTTACCAGCACTTCCTCCCTAAGTATCTACCGATTTACTTACCCTTCCTATAATATAGTAAGTGGCTTTCAAATTATCTTTTCAGGCCTCTTAACTGTCTTTTAAAGCCTCTTACTTGTCTTTTAAAGCCTTGTAACTATGTTTTAAGGCCTCTTAAATATGTATTAAAGCCTCTTTACTATTTTTAAGGCCTCTTAACTATCTCTTAAGGCTTATTAAATATCTTTTAACCTCCCCCTCTTCACTGCAACGAGAGGAGCAGCCGATAGGTCATGTCCCATATCTGCCGAGTAAAAATAGTAGTCTGATATTGTTGATCTCTAAAGAATCTGTTTACAAAGCTTTGGTCGGTTGCACCACAATTATTCCCTGTATAAGCTGCCCTTGACACATGTCGTAGGTGGGTAGTGATCGTGGGTTTTCCGTACCTAACCCCGGCCACATAGAGGATGTATATCATGCTGCTGCTGGTGGATAATTTTGGGTTGATGTTTGGTTGGTGGGTGTTGCTAGTAATGGAAGATAATAGAGGTGGGTAAGGGGGGAGAGCTGGATTGGAAAGGGGGTAGAGAAGGTTAGACGTGATGGGGGTAACTATGTGCTATCCTTTTATAGATTGGGGGTCGACCTGCCATATTATCGTGGTAATTAACCAAGATTTAGAATCGATATAACTTTTGGAGTAGAATCAGTGTCCCGGTCGTGACGTTGATTAGAACTGTTATTATTATTTATGAGTAGATTTTGGTTATCCCAAGGAAAGGTTTGAGATATGAGATGCTCGATAGGACGAGGAATATCGTGATGAGAAATGTAAAGCTTAGTCATTTGTATCGTTAAGTGGACATACATTCCCCTTACATAACAAGGTCAGCCCAGCCGTTGTCACAAACACTCACCACTTAGTCACCCAACACTCCTCCATACCTGAGGTAATCAAACTGCTTTCATAATCACCTCACTTACCAGCAATCCGAGCCTCATATGCAAGGCTCGTACACCAATAAGCAGACATGTAGAGCCCTACAATACAGAAATTCCACGGCAGTGTCCCCCTATCCCCCCCCAATCACCTCCCTCGGTATTCTTTCCCTCCCCAGCCAGCCACCACACACCTCCCCGGAGCTGACCTATGCATGATTGTCATTCCAGCCACATCCCCCCCTCGTTCCTGACCCAGAACGCCGGACCGGATATTGAACACGACACGACTTACTCATCGGACCGCATCCGTGGTGAAACAACCTCTCCCTTACCTCTCACCTCTCACCTCTCACCTCTCACCTCTCACCACTCCACTATCAGCACTTTCAGTCTTCGTTACATTCCAGTCATCCTCACTGTCCCAAAACAGCACCATGATTCAACCCCATTTCGGCAACCCCTAAAATGTCAAACCCCGGAACCGACAGTTGCCAGACCTTCTTCGCCCATGCATGCATAGAAGCATTCCAAACCTTCCACCCACCTTCCAAATACGACAGTAGGTAGGTACGCAGTGGCGCGGCACCGACAGACTGGCACGCTGTCACTCGCGGTATTACCGTCTGCCCGTCCGCCGACCGAGATCCGTGGGGGAATAGAAAAAGCGGCTGCTGGCCTGAGGTCTCCCGTCCAGCGATTGGTTGGGTTGCGAGGCACAGCACTGCCTTACTGTGACATTACGATGCTGCAACCGCGGGCAGCGCGCGCAGGCGGTAGAGATGGGCAACGAGAGAGAGAGAGTAACATTCAGGCTCGTATACTAGTGCTGTTACCGCCATTGACGGGGGACTATGAGAACGTAACAGCGCAAAAAAACAAAAAAAAACATGAGGGTCGGATTTAAACTGGGGATTGTAACAGACAGATTGATGGACAACAAGGCTGACAACAAAAGTCCTGATGGTATGTATTATACCTATACGATCTGATATACCCCCCCTAGAGTAAAATGGGGTCCGGAGTACGAAGAAAATATGGGGAAAAAATGTTAACGTTGCCTTTGGGGGTTTCTTCAAAATGACCTGATCTGCGTTGGGTGATTTTCAGTCCTGTAAGTTTACCGTCAGCATTGCTCGGATTTTTAGAGAGTTGATCAATGACGATCCGTGATCGGTGATAGCTGGCGGTGGTAGATACGATACGATACGATCCCTTCATGCAGACCCGACCTGTGATACTCTGTTGCCTGTGAGCTCAGCCCTGTCCCTGAATCAAAGCCATGATACCATCGCATCGATAGCCCCCTGGTGCTGTGACGCCCGCGATGTCGTGATTCTATGCTCCCCGCCCAGCGCCTCCACGCCGCTCACCTTTCCGTCCTGGCAGACGGTCATCTCCATCAGGAGAAAACCACCGCTCCCGCTCTGCAGCAGCCAACAACCCCCGGTGCAAGCTCAACGCCGCCGGGACCGCCATGTGGTTTTCTTCCACGGACTCCACGGGTCTCACGGGCTGTGCCTCCCAGTTACTGACTGTGGTGGTGGTGGTTGCGGTTTACCTTCCCCTTGGACCCCGACTGGTAGAAGACAGACAGAGAGTGAGATAAACCCCTGGACCCCAATTCCACCAAGTGTCTATCAGCCCTATCTGTGGGGGCCAATGGGCACGAATCAGGACCCGAATTCCGTGCCAAGACCCATCTTGGGGGTCTTGTAACGTGTGCGGCGTTTGCGGCCTTTTGTTCGTTGCTCAGAAAGGGGGGGGGAAACTGTGCGGGGGAGGAGAACGAGGAATTCTCGAGTTGTCCCGTCCCGTAGCCACATACATTTCCGGAGGCGGTGCAAAAAAGTTCTTCTATTCGGTGGTGGTGATTGATGCCCTCGGAGTTTAGTTACTCTTGTGGTGTCGTACAGCTCGCCAGATATCGACAGGCGACTCTGAGCTAATGAATCATCTCTCATTCACACCGCTGGTATTACATAGACAATGGTCCTTTTCAAATGAGGCGGTGCTCTCTCGTTCCTGTGTCCCATCTGGGGTAAATTGCGTTCGCTGCGAAGGGGTTCCGTGCATACGGATAGGGCAAATGCTACCATGTTAACGAACCGACGAATTGCATGCGGCGCATTTTTTTTACCTCCTCAGGGCATGAAGATGACTGTCTTGTCCTCAGTCTGCCCTTGCGCGTGTACTGCACAGATAGTGGTGCCGTCTCCGTGTCCGCGGGATCCTGTTACCGAACGCGCTGATAGCTATGCACCGTATGCGTTCAAGACAGGGCGCATGTATTGGTGTAGCCTGCCCAATCTGCCAATGTGGGATTCTCAAATGTGGTTGGTGATGGCGTCGTGTCGTCGTGTTCGAGTCGTTGGCTCATGACGTGGATTGTTGCCGAGGGGTAGAATGGGGGGGTTGATTGGGGTTGGCTTGGCTTCGGTTGCTTTTGCTCAGCGGTGCTGCCTCGCTGCCTTGTTGTGGTGGGTGGTGGTCAAGTGGATGACAAAATGACTCTATGCCGGAACCCATTAGAAATCAAGGCAACCGACTCTATGTGAAATTGGACGGGCTGCGTTGATTAGATAACCTCTCAATGCCGCGAAGACGGTTGCAGAAGAAGCCGACAGAAGGGCGAAACTCTCCGCCGTTTTCTCTCTTCCATCCGGTCGGGTGCGGGCAGCTATAGCTTAGCTTTTAGGGTTGATTGCTGATTAGTAACAGCTCATGGATCTCTCTGATCTCTCTGATCTCTCTGATATGGCATCATCAAGCGATATCCATCGGAGATCGGATATTGGTGGACTTTAGGACCCTCAAACTCTGGGGAAACCTGGGAGGAAATCAAATGACATGCAGTCCTCTGGATAATGCCCAGACGTGCCAAACATTGCAGGGCACGTCAATCAATCGGCCTCGTGCCGGTCTGAGCAGGAGAGCCACGTCGGTGGGCAAGGCATCAAGACATGGACGTGCGTGGCAGGTTGAGGGGGCAGACAAAGACCTGGGCATTGGCCCAGTCTGTAACAAAACGAAAGATTACAGCGGTGAGGCGTGGTGGTTTAAGGCCGCGTTCCTGCTAGCCTGCAAGGGTAGAGTAAAAGGGAGGGAAGCGGGCGGACTGGGGTGTCGGACTCTCGGTTTTTGTCAGCTGCTGCGGATGATACATTCGCTGGTGACCCTGCGGTGTCTTGGACGGAGCCGAACACCAACAAGGACGGTCAAGGGGGTTTACAAAAGGAGCATGACCGCCCCCCCTCTGATGTCTCCGTTCTCCGTCAGTTGAAAGTGTCCATCTTCATGAGCTTTTACTCTCTACTCCAGACTCAACACTGTGACTGCTTGTCAACAAAACATCTTGACATCTTGACACTGAGTTGTTGTACCCTACCTGAGGACAGAGGACTGAGGACAGCCTAGCCTATCCCCACACCCCTCCACCACCCACCGCACGCACCCCCCGACCCTGTAACTTTATCAATACTGGGTCCAGCCGGGATCGGCTCGTCGGTGCCTTGAGTCACTCGCAAGAAAATACGCCAAAAGCAACAAATATTAGGGAAGCCTGCTGCCGTCAGCACCCCGATTACAAAATGTCCACAACAACCCAAACACACTCTCAAAGGCTCCAGGCAGCTTCGCAATCAATCTACCCAGCTTCACCATCACCATACCACCTCAGAAAGAGTCCCACCATGTCGATTGCCCAGACATACTTCCTCGCCCACAAGGCAAGGGCCAAGCTCTCCTCGGAAGCTGCCCGCCCTGATCACAACCTCCGCCTGCTAGTCGGACACGCCAACCTGCTCGACTCCCTCATGCTAGATCTCGCCGACGCCGAGAGGGAACAAGAATCGTGGTTCAACCAATCCGTCCGTGGCGCCACCCAGAGCCCACCACCATCCAACAACCGCCACATCCAATGGGCCGACCACATGGAAGAGCCCCAGCACGACTGGAGAGCCGAGGACGCCGACTCTGATTCCGACGACTCGGACTGCACCTACGACGAGGACGAGGATGACCTCGACTCGGACGAGGACGTTGAGATGGCCGACGCGGTCGTCGCCCTCAGGAGGATACCTTCCCACGCCAGCATGCTCCCACCAAAGGGCTACAACTACCGAGACGAAGAAGAGGAGGACTACGACATGGAAGACGACGATGAGGACTACACCCAGCTCGCCCTCCAGAGAACATCTTCTCACTCTGCACCATCCTCCCCACCCGAGCTCCTCGACGATTCCGACTCCACCACCGACGACGAGTCGTCCATGCCACCATCACCACCAACCACTACGCTACCCGCTTTTGACGACAAGAAGAGCACAACGATACAAAGTGCGACGGGGCACGGGGTCAAGGACGCCTTTTATGAGGAAGGGTTCTATCTCCCGCCAAGAAACCCGGCGAGGATATCGATCTATTAGCCGCCATCTTTTCCTCTCTTGTCATCATTTGCATTGGGTAGGCGTTTTTTTTTTTGGAGGGGAGGGTTCGAGGAGAGACAACAGCTCACTCTACACTTTGATACCACCGGTTTCTTTTGTTTCTTTTCTTGGGTCATTATCACACAGCGAGTGAGGATGAAAATACACAGCGGCATCATTTCTTATATCATCAATTGGCGGAGGGGGAATATATATGGAAAGGAATAAGGAAAGCATGATGCAATGGGAGGAAAGCGGGATGAAATCAATGGGGAAGGAAACAAAACCACACTCATATTATTACTTATTTACTATTCACAAGAGTACTTGCTTCGCTCCCTGAGGGTTGAGTGTGCAAGCTCTATTCAATACCAAAAATAATCCACAACATTTTACAATTGGCTGTTTGCAATCGTGAATTGAATGTGTGTCTCAATTGAGCATGTGTTTCTGGCATACGGTGCCAATGGTAGGGAAGTCCTAACCGAGGATTCGGCATTTTTGGGCAAGTTTTTTTTTGGGTACGAATACTGTGTCTCCAAGACCTCGGCTCTTCGCCTTTTTGGAGAACCACGGGATGTGAGGCTTCAGAGTTAAAGTTCTACACAAGACATGAAGCATGGAACTTTGATATAACAAAAGACATATTTTCTTTTTGGGATTAGCACAATGATTTGAAAGAGTTAGTTTGTAGTGCGCGCGCCGTTTTATTTTTTGGACAGTTCGGAGGAAGGGTTTGGGATTTGGAAACTTTGAAACTTTGGGACCTGGAATTTGGGGGGGGGGGGCCCGTTTGAATGGAAGTGTTAGGTGCACGCCCGAGTGTTGGCGAGGCCCCCGGGGTGGGGTGAAGCCTTGTAGAACTCTTGGGCGGGATTCAGGACTTTGACGTTGACATCAATTTCCAATCGATGTCTTGGCTTGGGTGAGGATTTGTAAATGCGATCTCTATAGCGAAAAAAACTTCTACCAGTTGGGTAGAATGATTTCGAAGCCAACGGTAATATGGGGAGGGGGGGGGGGGTGCTCGTGCTCGCTTCGGTCGGATTGACATAAACAGCAGTGATGAAAAGTCTCTTACGTGGACGCTGGGCTTTGTTTTCCTTTTTTTTCCTTTGGTGTTGGTAGTGAGTGGTGCTGTAAGAATACGATACAGCCAGCTACCAGACGCGGTCGGCCACCGAACTGGTGGTGGATCTGACTGACAAGATGGGACTTTTGCACAGCTGGGCGGGCGAGCGGGTCAGCTTCACAGCCTCTTCTTGTTGCAAACGTCCAATATCATCCGTCAGGCAGCTACTTTTGCACGTTTGCTTCAACCGCCTCACAACATTCCCCGCAAAACTAAAGTTTCAGACAGAGGGAAAAGTATTGTGTGCGTTGTCAAATTTTACATAGCTTGTTGACAATTGGTGAAAACCTATGACGATAGCGGTGAGTGACTGGGAGTTAAGAAACCGGGATGCTCCCCGGAGCGGGGGTGAGAGGAGTTCTCTACACGATGGGGTTCCTGCACGACGATGTGGATGAAAGCAAAAAAAAAAACGTGAATGAGGTGGAGCTGAGATACGGGATGTGGGAAGAAGTGGTTCGGGCTTCCGAGCTTGTCTGCGATGATTTTTCGGGCGGCACTCGGGATTGATGTCCGCGGGTCGCGGCGGCCGGGACGCCCTTTCAAAGGGTCGGGTCTTGTTTCCGTTGTCAGATTGGGAGGGTGATGTGTTTCATACCCTATATAAATACAAACGGATTGCGGCTGATGGGGATCATGATACGGGGGGAGATATCCGGGTCTTTGTTTTGGTGTTTTGATAATGTCGCAGCTTGGCAGCGGTTCCGATTAGGGAAATCACCAACATATGTCAGTGTCAGTCTGATGAGAGCTGAACAGCAACTACCGAGCAAAAAGCAAAAATGTTGAGGCGGTCAAGGTATTAGGTATCGATCAGTGATCTGATCGCAATGCATCATCATCAATTTGTGATCACACCTCCTGAGGGTTGGTTTGCTTCAGTTTAGATTGAAATGGTGCAAACGCATCGCTTTGTTGGCTAGGTATGCTCACCGCACTTGCGCACGTATTTGCTGCTGTGTACATATCTCGATACCTTGACAACGACGCTAAATTTCCCAAAGATCGGGAAAAAGGAAATCAGATCACCCAGAGAGCTGAGTCAGATCTCTTCTTCTTCTTCTTTACGCCGCAGTACGGTATTTCCGTTTTCTGCTCCAGAAACCCCTAATGGCAGGGGTTAGCGAACATCATCGTAGGGCTGGGACTTGGGGAACGTAATCCGTCCAGTTAGAGCCTCCCGTTTCCAAAAGTTTAATTGTCGAACGGGATTCACACTCAACTTGACTGGGGGAGAACGAAAGCCAGCCACAAAAAAGCCACTTTTCCAGAGAGCTGGGTCTGGGATTTTTTGGACCGAAAGGGGGGAATTTCCGAGTATTGTACTGATTGATTGATGTGTGTACCATGGAGAGGGCTGTGCATACCCTACGCGTGACGACAGCGACACACGACAGGACGGAAACGTTGCTTGTCTGGGGAAAAGAGTGCAGTGAATGATGGGCACTGCCCTTGTGGACGACAATGGAGGTTTGAAGATGAAGCAAAAGATTAATTGGAGAGTGGTATCACCACCTGGTCTGGTCTGGCCTCTATCAACATCAGACCTTCGGGATTGGGACAAGTTAATCGCTCAGTATAACGCAGTATCACACAGCCTGCCTGAGGTTGCAGCACCCGGCGGCATATAGCGCAGCCAAAACAAGATCATTTCTCTGTTAAAGATAGAAACCAAAAAATACAATAAATAAAAATGCGGGGGTTTCAATGTTGAAGATGATGGCGGCCAACACTGGAGGCGGCGTTGGCGGCGGCGGCGGCGTGGTGTCTTTCACTGGTGTTTCGATGCCGCGGCGCCGCGATTCGAAAATCGACCCAAACGAAACCGCAACGACGACCCGCTGCCCCAGACTGCCGGGTTCGGCACCTCTTTTTAGGGTTGCGCGGGTAGGGAACGGCAAGGGAACGGTGCTGTAGACGGATCGCATCACCGGCCACACTTTCAGGCCTCACCAGTCAGGGTCAGGTGTGAAACGGTTGCAGGTTCTTCTTGTGTTGGAGGCCATCAGTTGACCGGGTGGAAACAACATTGAAAAGGTATCATCAGCGCAACATGAGCAACCGTGACGACCGTCTACATCGGCCTGTAATTTTCGTATTGAGGGCTTTTGATGTTGATTGTGCCCGTTGGAACTGGTGATCGTCACAACATCACGGCATGGCCTGAATCCGAGGGTGCAAGACGATCAGTTCGTTATATTCGGTGCCGGGCTCTTCCCGGCCTGATGCTCATGATCCTGTTCACTGCGGTGCGACTGATGCCCTCCGATCAGTCAATCACAGCTCTATACAGCAGGTAATCTGTATGAATTTACAGTTCAACAGAAAAGTTCTTTGCATCTTGATATGAGAATTCCCTCTCAGCCCTACATGATGATTACGTGAGGGATCAGGAGCTCGAGAAACTAGGAACCCGTCAAGAACTATGGGGAAGGGAGAAAACTGGACGCCTTGTGTGACTGCGCGAGATGTTACGTTCCCTATGCCTCTGGGCAGAGGCAGTGTTCTCCTGCGTATGCAGGTGCAAAAAGGCGGGAAGGACCATGATGACCTATGGCATGCGCCCAGGCAGCGAGTTGATATCCAAGGCGGTGAAGGACATCAACATCATGACCATGTCTGACACGATGGAGTTCGTGACCGACTGCCCTGTTTGAAGGCTGCAAGGCTCATTTTTATGATTGTCCCAGTTCGTGATGTTTTGGCGATCGGTAAACTGTGGGGGGTGAGACAAGGGACACCCCCCTTTCCTTGAGAGGTCTTGATTCTCATCGGTCAGGCTCACACCTCAATTTGTTGGAGATGCGAAGCCACCGCGGGGTCACCCGGGACATCTGCCGCTCGCTCGCTCCTTGACGATCGGGTACGGGTGCAGCCGGGCAGAGAGGATACGCAGGACAGCAAGGCTCGCGATAGGAACAAGTCGACAAGTCATGGGGAAATAGCGCGAGGGAATTTTCCCATCAGGTTTTCTTTTCGTCTCTGTCTGCGGCACTTTCGGCGTGAGTCAACTGACACCCACCTCCCCGATTCCGTCCGTTGAACGGAGCTTCTTCCGTAACACACACACGGGAAAAGGGTCGTAGTCGATGACATGTGGCTCAGTCATCCACCTCCCTTTCTTCCACACTTCACCGGGCCATCCCGGAGTTTACTGTCGCCCCTGTTTTGTCAGCTTTGACGGGATATGTTTTGATGAAAAATACTGTACTGCTGCAGAGTCCTTGAAATTGCTCATCCCTGCATATCGCTTACTGCCCGGAAGGTTTGTCACCGTGGATTTCTCGGCATCAAAGTACAAATGTAATTAGACATTCTGAGGGACACACACACGCCCTTTTATTTGAAAACGCCCGATATGTCGTTGACTTGGGCCAGTGTAAGTGTTAGTGTAATAAGCGATCCACAGCGGACTAAAAAACCCCACCAAAAATCAACGGGATGATCAATCAACAAAGCGGAGCGAACGGAGATATCTCTCGTCCCCCGCAAAAAAGCTGATCCAGTCACTGTCCATCAGTCCAGTGGGTGAGGTGTGTCAGATAACGAGCGGAGATTATCGATACACCCGACCGCCCGGAGCCAACCCCGACAACGCCGAGTCTCTTTCTCTCTCACAAGGCTGATAGCCCGCGCACAGATCACCACCCCTCGGCCTAGACAAGTCCCGCTTTCGCCGATCGGCAAAACTGTCGTTGCCGAACATCGAAAAGTCTACGTCACTGACGGCCAAATTCCGATCCGACGAGAGCTTCCACGAAACACATTGGTTTTGTGAAATCCTTACAACGGGTGTAATTGTTCTGTTTCATTACGATCTCAGAAATGCAGCCTGTCGTAAGAAGGAGGATAGCAATCGCTGCCGGTAGCCTGCCGAGCACCACCACCACCACCACCACCACTGCAAGGGTTTTTTCATCATCATCCCGGCCAAGTTACTCACCACCACCACTGTCACGACCAAAACAAACACCCCTTTCTCTACCCCGGCAACACCGCCCCTTTTCCACCTCTCCCCTCCTCCGTCAAGAAGCCACCTCCGAAACAACACCGGTAGACAATGGCCTCCCCCACTCAGGCATCTCCCCCCTCCCCTCCAGATCATTAATCTCCCTCTCCGGCCCAGACGCCGCCAAGTTCTTAAGAGGAATCATCACCAACGAGCTCCCCACCACCCCCTCAACCCTAACCTACGCCGCGTTTTTGTCTGCTCAAGGCAGGATCCTAAACGACGTCTTCATCTACCTCGACCCGAGGTTAACCTCCTCACCACCAGATAGCTTCCTCATCGAGGTCTCCACCCTCGAAGCAGCAACGCTAGTCAAGCATTTGAAGCGGTATAAACTCCGCTCTAAATGCGCCATCGCCCTTCTCCCGCAGGAAGAGGCGAGCGTGATTGCTGTTTGGGGGAGTCCGGATTCTATCCCGGCTCAAGGTGAGAGTTTACGCTACTGCCCCGACCCGAGGGTTCCATCCTGGCAAAGGGGTTTAGTTTTGGGGGGTGGGAGTGGATTGGAAGGGGTTCAGATGCAATCGGAGGAGGTCTACACTCTGTTGCGGTACGCGAATGGTGTGGCGGAGGGGCAGGAGGAGATTGTGAGGGATGGGGGTTTGCCTCACGAGTCGAATCTGGATTTGTTGGGGGGGGTTGATTTTAGGAAGGGGTGCTATGTTGGGCAGGAGTTGACTATTAGGACGGAGCATAGGGGGGTGGTGAGGAAGAGAATTTTGCCTGCCATGCTCTATCCTTCCTCTGCGTCCTCCCCACCGACATCACTGCGGTATGAAGAGGGGGATCTTGCGGGGAGGATTCAGGCGGGGAGTAATGTTACGAGAGTGGGCGCGAGGGGGAGACCAGCGGGGAAGTGGCTTGGGGGAAGGGGGAATTTGGGGTTGGTGTTGGGGAGGTTGGAGATGATGACTGATTTGAAGCTGCCGGGGGAGGCGGCGGTGGGGACGGGGATGGGGTTTAAGGAGGGGGATGAGTTTGAGGTTGAGGTTAAGGGGGAGGAAGGGGAGAAGGTGAGGGTCAAGGCTTTTGTCCCGGGGTGGTTGAGGGAGAAGTTGGATGAGAAGATGGAGAAGAAGGGGAGGAGACATTGATGATGATGAAATGTGTATCTTGATTGTGAGATACTTGCACATGTATAATACTGTACAACAAGTCTTGGGCTTATGGAATTGTGCTGCTGCATGATGCCCTAGCATTATAGTCTGATGGGTTAGTACAGTGACGCATGATTATAGATAGGCCTAGCTGGGAACTGCGTCAATGCATTGAAGAGAAAGATCTGTTCTGGGTATCATGAGCAAAACGTCTAGAAAATCTAACAACGGGGTGCAAAATCTACGAAGCAGCGGCTGCCTTCGCCTCCTCCTCTCTCCTTCTCTTCTCCTCATCCTTCTTCGCCTGTGCAGCCCTCAGTCTCGCCATAGTAGAAGCAAACTTGTTCCCCGGCTGCCCCGTCGCCCCAGCATCACTATTCGCATCTGTCGCACTTGTCGTTGTCGTCGTCGTCGTCGTCGCCGCAGCCGAGACCTTGTCACCACGGTCAGCCATATCCTTTTCTTTCCTGATGGTGTCAGAAGGGAGTGATGATGATGTTGCCTGGTCCTCATTCTTGGTCTCCTCCTTCCTCTTGGCCTTTTTCTTCTCCGCCTTTAACCTCTGCTTCTCGGCCAGTCTCCTCTCCACCTCGGCAATCTCCCCATCATAATCCTTTTCCTCCGCCTTCTCCTCCTGCTTTTGCTGTTGTTGTTCCGCCTCCTCCCTCTCCCTAACAGCCCCCTTTCCCGCTTCCTTCGGCCTCCTCCCTTATCCGTCTCAACTCCTCCATTTTCCGCCTCCCCCCGGGCAGCCATATCCCTAACCTTGTCCCTCCCGCCATCCCCCTCCCCATCCGTCTTCTGCCGTTTCGCCTCCTCCTCCCTACGCTCCAGCTCCTCAACCAACTGCCTCCTCTTCGCGCCCATCTGCTCCCTCTGTCGTTTCTTTTCAAGAACGGCTTTCATCCCATTGTTGTAGACTTCTTTGGCCTCAGGGTTGAGGAGGACATCCCTCGTGCGCTCCAGCCGCTCGTACAACGCGGGGTCGTAGTTGTCGCCCGCCTTGTCGGGGTGCGCGGTTAGGGCTTTTTTGCGAAAGGCGCGGCGGACGTCCTGGTCGGTGGCTGTGGCGTCGAGGGAGAGGAGGGCGTAGAGGTCGTCGGAGCGGGAGGCGGATTCGCGGGCGAAGAGGAGGAGGTCTTGGTCTGCCATTTTTTGTTCTGTTTTGGGGGTTGGATTTGTTGGTGGGGAGAGTTGCAGGGTTGGGAAAGAGAGAGAGTGGTGTTTTGTGTCGGGTGTGTGTGTGTGTCGTTTCCTTTTCTTCTTTTTTTTTTTTTTTTTTTTTGCGCTGGGGAGAAAATGTGATGCAATGCGAATGAATGAATGAGGACGTCGAGGTGCTTTGCGCGCTTGTGTGGTTGGGTCGGTTATATGGGATGTTTTAAATGCGTCACGCTAAGCCTGAATCGGACAACTGAACGCCTAACACATTGTTCGTGGACAAAAAACTGCCAGTGAGATAACATGTTGATTTATACCTTTTTTGCAACGAAAACAGGCCTCGAAAGATAGTCAATAAGGCCTTCAAAGATATTCAAGAGGTCTATCAACTTTCTTTCAAAGTATGGTTTATCTAGGTGTACAAAGCTCAGATGAATCCTACCAGCCTCTGATTAGAGAGCCGAGTTCGTTCACGCTCGACCGTGGGGAGGTCTCCGTTTGGAAGCGCGAGGGCTATTCCGGGGAGGACCCCTTGCGGTAGACTCTCGTCTGCTTGTGTGTGGTTTGCATGCTGGGATGATATTTAAATTGATTTGCTTGCGATCAAGACATCAACCAAGTAGGTACAATATCTGGGTCACATCATGTAAAAGCAAGTAATACAGAATAATGCCACCCTCAAAACACATCTATCATTTACAACGTGAAACTCTTTCAATTCTCCTCCCTATCCCTACAAAGTAAACTCCTCATCCCTCAAACGCCCCTGTTCAATCCAATTAATAATCCCACATTCCATAATCCCAACAAAACTCCCTATCCCATCAGACATTCATCATCTATCCTTTCCCATGCCTTGTAGTAATCATATGCTTCAAAACGCCCACTGTTTCAACGCCCCCCAATTCTTAATCATCCAAATACTCTCGACAGTTTACCCAACCAACCTACTCCTTCCAGACATAAACAGGCACCCCATAAACAACCACTCCCGCCGCAGTCACATATCGGAACCTACACCCCCCTTCCCTCGCCTCCGCTACCGCCTCTACCAAACTCCTCTTCTTATCCCCTCTGGCTCTCTTCCCCTTGCCTGTATCCCGCCCCTTGCCATCATCCTCCACCGCGCCCTTGGGCAAGACACCCCAGGTCTCCAGCATCCGGCCGGCAAACCGATCAATGTCTCTGTCTGTCACATCCCAGAGCGTCCCCACCACCGCTGGGCTGCCAGAGAGCATGTAATTCCACGCTGGACCAGAGGGTTCAAACTCTCCAGCTTCTGTCAGGGCCGCACTGGAACAACCCATGAGCAGAACAGCAGCCTTGCACCGATCAAGACGACGAATGGTCCTGCCACGGATATACTGCGCTCCAGACCCGTGCCCAAAATACAGCAACAAGTCCTTCTCCGCCAAAAACCTCTCAAACTCAGGCTCCGTCGGAGGTCTCGAAATGATGCTCTCAAACGATGAAAGATTCTCCTCGAGTGCCGGCCCAAAAGTCTTTTGCGTAGCCGCCAAATCCCCCGACGGATTCAAAATGTACGCCCCCTTCCCCTTCCCCTTCCCAAAATCAACATGATGCCCCTCCACATCCAACAACCCCCCCCCCCCCTCGCCCACCGGCGGCTCGCTCAACCTCTGCTCCAAAATCAACCTCCTCAAACAAGCCAAACTCGGCATCCGACTAATCGCCAACCCCTGCATGCAAGGCAGCGACTCCCAAGGCAAAAACATGCAGCGCCTTATCCAGCAACAAGACCGTATGAATCCCCGTCTCCTCCTCCCCCCCCCTGCTACTCCTACTCCTCCCCTCATTCACAGCCGAATGATACCCCATCAGCGCATCAAACGTCTCCACCACCATCGAGTCAAAATCGATCTCGTCGTACGCGTTCCTCTCGCCGTGAAACTGCAAAATGTCCACGACAAAGTACAGCAGATCGGTGAGCTCGTCGTCAAAGTCCGTGCCCGGCCTCGTCGCATCCCCCAACCCGATAAACAGCTCGAGGATGTTCAGGTCCAGCTGCACCTTTTGACCAGCAGCAGCAGCCTTGGTCTTTTTTCCTCTCACCTGTCTTCGCGAGGGGAGGTGTTTATCCATCATGGCCAAAAAGCTCTTCTGAAACCTGGCCAACAGATCCGCCCTCCGACAGTGCTGCGAAAAGATGCCCCTGAACCCCCCGAGCCAAATCTGCTCGATGTTCTCCAGCAACTCCTTCAGCCTCTCATCCAGCGCCTCTCTCGCATTCCACCACTCCGTTTTCGCGCCCTTTTGATTCATATCCTTTGCGCTGTGGCAAGTAGCATTAATCTCCTTGATGATATCCAACAACTCAGACCTTCCCTGCTGAAAGTTGAACACGTCGCTATCCGCATCTCGTGACGTCGCGCGTTCAAGCGGTAACCGGATAACAAACGGGTTCTGCCCAGCCTGAAGCTTGGTGATGCACAAGTCCTGATTCCCCTCGCTAAGCGCAATCGAGATGACGTTCCAGTTCTTGGGGACAATGTCAATGTAGTCCCTCTGAACCTTGTGCAAGTCCAGCGTGAATCCCAGACTTGATCTCCGGGAGGTGACAGACTGCAACGCGGGCGGCCACTCGGTGCCGTCATGTCTGGGCGCGTGCTTCTCTTGAATCATCGCCTTTCTCTCCCTTCTCCAGATCAGATTCCTCGCCAGCTCGACAGAGTAAGATGTTTGAGCAGAGTGAATCGTCGCCTTGGTTCTCGAGGAGGAAGTAGCAGTGAGGAACAACCCAACATGCTGCAACATGCCAGAAATCTTGTGGATCAACGCCGAGTCCCCGCTCTTGGACGCGACAGAATGAGCCTCGAGCAGATAATCATGTGCTTCTCTCAGGTTGTCGACGTAGACACCTTGTGACAGGTCCTTTGCACCCTCGCCCTTGCCAGCAGCCCTCGCACCCTTCTTAGGTGACGTAGCTGCCTTCATGGGCGAGGCTTGCACTGAAGAGAGCCTCTCCATGCCCGATAGCGCCGGGAATGAAATGGTGGAATCTTGAATGACGGAAAAGACCGGATCCTGAGCCATCTGCTCCATGCTCATACCTAACAAGCACGACGCCATAGCCAGCTGCCGCGTAGGTAACAGGTCAGAAGACTTGACCGTCGTAGCAGAAGCAGCCTCACTCAAAATACTCTGAGCCCCAGCCCACTCCTTTTGCTTGAGCATCAGCACCGCTTTCTGGACGAGAATGGAAGCCCGAAGTTTCGCAAGTTGCGCATCCTCCACAACTACCACGGGTTCAGGAGCAGGAGCTGCGGCCTTAACAACCGGCTTCGCCTTCGTAGCAGCCGCCCTCGCCCCAGCAGCCCCCGTCTTCCGAACAGGCTTCTTCACCCCCCCACCACCAACCACCTTCCTCCCCCCTACCCCTCCCCTCGCTGTCGTCCCCTTGCTCCCCTCCTCAATCTTCAACTTCTTCATCCCCTCCTCCACGTCCTCCACCCCCTTATCCTTCACCAACCCCTTCACAATCCCCTCCGCCCTCTCCAGCAACCAACCCCCCCCCTTCAAATTCCCCACCCCAACACAAATCTCTGACAACCTAACCGCCAACTCGGCCGCCCCAAACCAGTTCCCCCCTCCAGCAACCTCCGTAAACAACCCCGTCGCCTTCCCCAACATCTCCCCCGCCTTCTCAATCCCCCCCGACCTCCAAGAAACCTCCCCCATCCACCCCGCCACCGCACAGTTGTAAAACTCGCTGTCTACCTGCTCCGCAATCTTCCCCGCTTGCTCAGCATAGTACATCGTCTCCTGAAACAAGCCCAAGTGAGCGTACACGAAAGAGAGTCTCATCGTGTTCCGAAACAAGCCATGAAACATTTTCCAAAAGGCCGGTCCAGAAGCAGCAACAGGCAGGTGTTGGGTTGCGGTAGCGAGGGACAGGTCGGTTTGATCGGGGGAAGAGGAGGAGGAGGAGGTGATAGAAGAAGCGACGAGCTGGGCTTCCAACTTTACCCACTCCGCCATGATCGCCCTGACGCTTTCTCTAGAGTACACCAGCGCGTGGTGGGAGTCGCCTTTTTCTTGGGCGAGGATCGAATGCAGATAAAACGCATAGGCGACGAGTTGTTTTTTCTGGAGGCGGGTGTATGTGCTGGTAGAGGAAGTGGTGTAGGCTGTCCGGGCGGAGGCGAGGTGCTCTTCCGCTTGTTGAAAGTCGCCCAAGGCAACAGCGTGCTCAGCGCAGGCGAGGTAAAACGCGGCGGTGGTGTCCCCCGAGGCTTGCGGGCCGAGGTGTTGACGGGCCTTGGTGAAGAGCTGCTCTGCTTTTGTGGACCGGCCTAGGTTGGTGTATTGCATGGCCAGGGCAGAGTTGTGCTGAATCAGCTCTTCGGCTTTGGAGCCTTGGGTAGCGGCTACCTGGGAGATGTCTGTGACGAGCTCGAGTACGGAGGCGAGCATCTCGTCTTTGCCTTTCATCCGGAGGAAGTCCGCGATAGACTGGAGATAGTCGAGAAGACCGGCAACATCGTCCACTTGCTTCTCCAGGGCGGCCTTGTCCTGGCATGACTTGATGATGCCCTGCCAGACAACCACGCTCTCCCGAAGGGCGCCTGCATTCTTGTATCCGTCCACTGCCGCAGCCAGACTCCCAAAGAGAGCTTTCATGTGCTGCAGATACCCAACCAGGCCTGTGTCCTCGCCCAAATCCTCCACCTGCGAGGCGTCTTTCGCAACCGCGAGGAGTTCCTCTGCCTTATCGAGCTTCCCCAGAGCAGCACAGAGCAGACTCAGCAGCACCCTAAGCCGTCGGATCGGGTACCTCGTGGGGATGTATATCCTCAACAGCTGATCAACACAGGGGTGCTCGAGCGTGACATCTGTGTAACTGCTTCCTGCTCTCAGCAAGACATACCTCAGTCTGTGCTCCAAAGCAGCCGCCCGTTCAGCCTCGGATAAATCGACAGTCCAATCCATCCAGACCTGCTCCATCTGCGCGATGGCCACCAGGGCCCGTGACAGCGCCTCGGTTTTTTCATCACGCTCCCAGACCGCCACCGGTGATTGTGTAGCCAGCCCCTTGGCAACCGTAGCGAGCACCCCATCCTCAAGCAAACTCGTCCTGATGGCAAAGAGCGCACTGATCGCCTCCTCTCCCCTGCCCAACCTCTTTGCCAACTCACTCTGCCTCTCCAACTTCAGAATCAACTGCGCCTTCTCCTTCTCCTTCCCACTCCGATACTTGACACAATCCACCGACCTCCTCAGCGCCCTCAACGGACTCGGGTCCTTGGGATCCGCGATCGTCTGCCGGAGCGCATTATACTGCAGGTAGTAAAAATGCGATATCTTGACATACATCGAACTCCCTTCTCCTCCACCGTTACTACTCCCCGTATACTCCAACAACGTGACACAATCCCCCAAAACACTATCCGTCACCTCCCACGCCATCCTCCCCTCCTCCAACCTAACCTTGACCACCAAAAAAGCCGACTCCAGATTCTGCTGCAAACTCCCCTGCAGCAGTTGTCGTCGTTGCTCATACCTCAAATAATCCTTCGTGCTGCCTTTAGGTCCAGGCGGCTTCCCCAACCACCTCAAACAAAACCTCGGCGTCTGCAACACCAACATCTCCAACTGGTCCCTCGTCCCCTTTTGCAGTGACGAAACCTCACTCTTCCTCTCCACCACCAGCACCGAAATCGCCGCCTTCCTCGCCTGCACCACATTCCCCAGCAGCTCATCCAACTCGCTCATATCCCCCCTCAACGGCCCCATCATCCCCGCCACAACCTCCCCAATCAGCCCATCATCATGCAAATACTTTGTCCTATCCTTCAGCTGGCACCCCAACAACTGCGCAGCAACAGACACCTTCTTCACAACCGACTCGGCTGACCCTTCCCCCCCAATCATATCCCTCAACCTAACCCCCCACCCCACCGCCTCCTTCACCAATCCCCCCTCCTTCGCAAGCGTAGCCAAAGTCTGATAAATCATCGCAAGCGGCATCCTCGATCCCACCTTCGGCTTGAGATTCAGCCCCCTCACCCGGCTATCAACCCTCTCCCAGGCCCCCACAACAACCTTATAACTCGTCTTCGCATCGGCCGCTGTCCTCCTTATAAACGCGCCCAAAAATCTCGACAACGGCACCATCACCTCCTTTTCGACATCCCCCCGATGCTTCACCATCTCCCACCATTGCAACCTCATCTCCAGCCCCAAAACCTGCAGCTCCAGCGCTGTGCCGGGGGAGACACTCAGCCTCTGCTCCGTAGCAACCCCATCATCCTTACCCGACACACTCGGGCAAAGCGCCAGCAGACACTGAGCCGCAGTCTCCATCTGCCTTCCCAGTTTCCCCTTGTCCGCCCCCTTTTCCGCGGCAGCCTGCAGCAGCAACCTGACTGGGGAACAAGTCTTGTCATATCCCAAATGCGTCACCACCGCCTCTATCGCAGAGGGCTTCTTCCCCAGCCCCAACACCCTCAACGCCTGGATCTGCGTCGTGACGGCCAGCAGCAGCGCCGGACCGGACAGCTTGACAGAGCCGAAGTCAAAAATCTCGGAAAACGCCTCCGCCGTGGTTTTCGGCTCTGTCACTGGCGCCTTCTTCTCATTCCCCGACAAAGTCTCCAATCTCCTCTTCAGGGTTCTCAGTTCCCGAATAGCCTGCTCGTGCAAACCAAGTGTGATCAACCTGCTCACCAGAGCAGAAATCCCACTCTCGAGCTGGAGCTCCGGCAGCGTGACCTTTCCCGCGGTGACAATCTGCCTCAATGTACTCAGCGCAACGCGCGCGCATTCGACTAGCGATAACAAATTCGGGGAAGAACCCAACAGGCTCGGCTTGGAAGGTGATCGTACATGTCGGGGGACAGAAGGGGACGTCGACTGCCGATTCAACGGGCGGGGTTGGAGGGGTGAGATCGGCGCTGAGCTCGTTCGTCGTAACGTCTGCCTTGTCGTCGCGGTTTTGACTAATGACGGCGACGGCGGGGGGTCTTCTGTTGCGGGGGTGACAGTAGATGAAGCTTTGGCTGCTTCCGACAGGGCTTTCAGCGCGGCGTTGATGACCTGCGTCGCGAGGGTGGCTTTGTCACGGCTTGAGAGACCGCCGGCGGTATCTACTGGGGGGGTTGCGGCGGGAGTCTTGCCCCGGCGGGAGGGTGCTCGGGATACATTTGAGGTAGCAGTATTAGCCCGCGATCGAGCAGTCGCGGCGCGGGAGGTTGTTCGTGACGGTGGCTCGTCCACTGCAGGTGTGCTGCTGCTGCTGCTGCTCTCTTCTTTTGGGAGGAGTAAACTCTTCAACAACGCAGACGTCGCGGGGGTGCACGTCGCGACCGAGGCAACAGCGCTGCGGACGGCGGCAGCAGCCGTTTGACTGGTGGTGGCGTTGTTGTTGTTTGTATCCATTACGAAGGGAAAAAAGAGAAAATGTCTGCTTGTTGCTGTCGATTTACAAACGAGTTTCTGATTTCCTAATCATATCATTTCTAATCGCAATTGTCGCAAAACAGCCAAAAGCGAGGTCGCAATTCGTTAAAACATCTGTCTCCTCTAAACAAACGACCAAAAAGATGGTGGGAGGAGAGGAAAAGAAAGTTGTTGACGTCGATACGAAGTGATGGAGTTATCAAGACAAGAAGACAAGGATGTTGTCGAAGAAGTGGGTGGGCGAGTGATGTCGTCTGGCGTGGAGGCAGTGGACTGGATGGACTGGTTTGGATGTGTTTCCTACCACCCAGAATGGGGCTCGCCAAGAGATTATTGACTCCACGGAGAAAAGTCGGTGCATGCTGGGTGGTTGACCAGGCAACAATCTAGCCTTCTCCACACTTGTTGCCTGCCGGGAAGAGAAAAGTTCAGATGGGGTGGTTTCTCCTGCAGGGGTTGGTTGAACAGCCGTTGGTGGGATCCATTCGTGTTCAAAGTTTTGATCTTCAACTTCAACGTCTTCAACCTCCACCACCACCACCACCGACCAGCTCAATTCGCGATCCCACCAACCGCCCTCTCGATCCGCAAGTCAAAATGTACCGCCCAACCCTCCGCCTCACCCTCCTCTCCCCCCTCCTCTCCCAAACGACAGCGACCCCTCTTCTCCAAGCCACCACAGCCCTCCCCTCTCGGGCATCTAGCACAGTCACCGAACCATCCTTCTGGCGCTCCATGATCCCCAAGCCCCTCCGAAAGGACAACCACCACCGCTCCCTCCCCGCCCAAAAACAACCCCCCAAAAAAGACTGGAACCCCGCCACATTCTTCATCTGCATCTTCCTCTTCATCGGCTCCATGTCCATCCAGCAAATCGCCCTCCGCAAAGACTACGAAGCCTTCACCCGCCAGTCCGACGCCCGCATCTCCCTCCTCCGCGAAGTAGTTGAAAAACTCCAATCCGGCCAAGACGTCGACGTGGAAAAGGTCTTGGGCACAGGTGATTCAGAACGCGAAAAAGAGTGGGATGAAGGTTTGTTTTTTATACCAGAGAACAGGTGAAAGCAAACAAAACACTGACACGGACACTATTCATAGTCCTCAAAGAAATCGAGCGCGAGGAGGCTACACGAAAGAGACAGCAGGCAGAGGCTGCTGCTGCCGCTGCTGCTCAGGTCAAAGCTGATGCTGAAGCTGCTGCTGCAAGACGCCCAGCCCCCAAATCTGCTCTTTCAAGCCAAGGCTTCTTCTAGCAAGCTAAACACCCCCATTTCTTGAGGTGCGCGCGGTATATTTCTACAAAAATCTATGACAAGAAATCCTTAAAAACCTCTGCGGGATTTGTTCGCTCAAAGGCCACCGCATGAGGCGCATCATGATGGTGGTGGTGGCGGCGGCTCCGAGCTTCCGGTTTGCGCATTGCCTGAACGAGGGCTGGCAATAGGCTCTCGGTGGATATCTCGGTTCTCACCCCCTGACCCCCTGCCTGCTTCGGATCCAAATCGGTGAAAAAGGCCTCTTCCCCTCTCACACCGCCCATGTTTATCACTGCAATGGGCATCCCTCTGTCTTTGGCGCGCTTGGCTAGCCGCCAGGCAGAGTATGTCGCGAGAGAGGTACCCATCACGAGCAACCTGCCGGCGTTATCGATGGTCTTGTTAGCGTCATGCTTGACTTCGGGAGAGATGCTGTCGCCAAACATGACCACGGCCGGCTTCAATATACCGGCATTGCTGATGGGCTCCAATGCGCCGTCCTGATCTACCTCGACCACACCCTTGGTGCCATCTGCCAATGGTGGTGGGCGAGTCAGGCATGTTGGACAGGCTGGATACCGAAAGGTGGTGTATGGCGCGCCGGGGACTTCAACATCGCCATCGGCGTTCATCTTGACGCCCCGCGTCCGCTTCTCGTTTGGGTCCTCGGTTTCTAATGCTCCAGAGGAGATGGCTTCTTTCAGAAAGTCTTTCCAAACCGGATTCAATCTGGCTAACTCGGTTTGAAAGACATCTCTCGGGTACTCATTTCGGCAGGTGATGCAGACGGCAGACCGGAGATAGCCGTGGAGTTCAACTGTGGGCATGTCCGGGTGGGCTCGAGGGTGGAACGAGTCGACGTTTTGAGTGATGACGCCTTTCACGACACCGAGTTTCCCGAGGTCTCGGATGGCGTAGTGGCCAGAGTTGGGGTTGGCCATGCTCATGGTCGTCCAGCCGAGGAAGCTTCTCGCCCAGTATCGCTTTCTGGTCTCATGGCTGGAGATGAACTCGTGGTGGTAGATGGGGCGGTGAGTCTTGTTGACGCGATAGGTGCCCTTGACGCCTCGGTAATCGGCCAGTCCGCTTGCTACTGAGAGGCCGGCGCCGGTAAGGACGACTGTTGAGGGGGGTAGGCCTGATGGGGGTGGGTTGTGGAAGAACTCTTGGAGGGCAGTGATGGCGCCGGGGAGGGTGGATGCTGATGGGGGGATGATGTTTGGTGGTGGGAGGAGATCTCGGTAGGGGATTCGCATGAATGAGGTTGGCATTGTTGGGTGGGAATAGATGAGACTAGATGAGACTAGGTGAGACTAGATCCAATGAGACTACAACCAAGATGGAGACGGGAGATGTAACCGAGATATCAGATCTTTTGATATTTAGCTGATAAAAGACGTCATGACATCAAATGGAAAGATGCGGCTGAAGACACGGCACTTCCCACCACTTCCCCCAGAATGTGAAGTGCGGGGCAGAGCTTAGCGTCCTTCGCTTGGCTGCTTGGCTGCTGTGGGCTTCCGTTGAACCCCTGTTAGATGGCGCTAATCCAGGAATGCAGCCATCTTCAGGGCACTGCAATTGGGGATGCAGCTTTGAGTGGTCGGTGGTGCGATGTCGGGCCATTATTTTTGAGCACCTCATTCTCATGTGGGTGTCCACCACCTCTTTTTTTTTTTTTTTTTCAGATCCTAAAAGTTTGAAATAAGCAGTTCTCTTCTTGTTGATACTCACCTTTTGTGTTAATTTCTTTGGTGTCTTATCGGTCGATAAGGGGCATTTTGTTTCATTCTCTTCCTCTCGCTCCCTCACTCAAGTCGCTCCATTATCAACCGACCGACCGACCGACCTCTCCGAAGAAGCCGTTATTTACAATATTTGCCATTGAAAACGATTACTGGGGCGGTTCAAGACGCAATATCAACTCTCACTCACCTCCTGTAACCCCAGATGCTCGGCTGCAGGCCATGTCCGGGGTTGCGCATCTGTGCGACGACGTCTCCGGTAGCAGCGTCGTCACGGCTCCGTCTAACAAGACAGGCACGGAGCTATCATCCTCCATTATTATTTCAATTTAGCCCGAGAACACATCACCCACTTCGGCCACCACCACCACCCCTACAACGTCGCGTGTACTACACTGCCCTCTCCCCAGCCTCCAGGGTGGCCTTTTCCGACCGTTCTTTACATCCCAATTCCTCCTTCTCCACAACAGACAATTACTTCTCTACAACAACAAGACCAACAACGTCGTCATCACCACCACAATCACCCCTGAAAATGGGTCAACAACACCGCACTCACGCCGGCCACAGTCACGGCCACCACCACCACCACGACAACATCTACCTCACCTCCCAAAACAAATCCGACGCCGGCGTCCGCATCACCAGAATAGGCCTCTATTCCAACCTCGGCATGGCCATCGCCAAAGGCCTAGGAGGCTACGCCTTCAACTCCCAATCCATGATCGCCGACGCCTGGCACTCCCTCACCGATTTGGCGTCTGACGTCCTCACCCTCGCGACCGTGTCCTGGTCCCTCCGCCCACCAACGGCCAACTTCCCGATGGGCTTTGGAAAAGTCGAGAGTCTCGGCTCGCTGGGGGTGTCTAGCATGTTGCTTTTTGGAGGAATATTCATGTGCATGTCCAGCTGCGAGACTCTCTACGCTCACATAATGTTGGATCCCGCCGCGGCGGCAGAGGCGCTGTCACATGGACATGGTCATCACCATCATGGGCATGGGCATGGGCATAGTCATGGAGGAGGAGCGCCGAGTCTACACGCTGCTTGGCTTGCGGCTGGTACGGTGGCTGTTAAGGAGTGGTTGTATCATGCCAGTGCGTATATATCCCCTTCCCCCTCCCCCCCCCTCCCTTTCCCATCCCATCACTAACCAACCTTTTTTTACCCGTGCAACAGCAATGAAAGTAGCCCGCGAAAGAAAATCCTCCGTCCTGGCGTCAAACGCGGTACATCACAGGGTTGACTCTTTAACCGGCATCGTAACCCTCCTTGCCATCCTCGGAGCGAACTTTTTGTCGAATGCAGCCTGGCTTGACCCCGTCGGCGGGCTGTTGATCTCTTTACTTGTCATCAAGGCTGGGTTGAGCAATACACTCTCTGCGCTGTACGAGCTCGCTGATCGGTCTATTGATGAGGAAGTTCGCAGTTCGATCAAGTCACAGGTTTCAAAGAGTATTGGAGAGCTAGGGGAGTCGGGGAACGTGGAGTTGACGGACGTGAGCGGGGTCAAGTCGGGGCAGAACTATCTTGTTGATTTGGAGCTGGGGGTTCCGGGGGATTGGACGGTGGAGCAGGTGAGACAAGTGGAGGAGAAGGTTAGGGAAAGGGTCGGGGGGAAGGTGAGGGGGGTGAGGAGGGTTAGGGTGAGGTTTGTTCCTACAGGGCTGGAAGGGGGAAGGGGGCTGGGGGAGGAGTTTATTGCTGGGGAGGTTAGTGCTAGGAGTAGTCCTGAGCCCGAGGAGGAGGGGAATGGGCATGATCATGGGCATGAGCATAAGAAGGAGTTGTAAAGGGGAAAGGAGGGGAGGAGTATTGTATGACATGACAACAGCAGGCTGGGGAAAGAAGGGGGGCGGCTGGAATACTCGCCCACCGAAGGCCTGGGTTACTTGCACATATTTGTTTACTTTTACTTTTACTGTACTTAGTTACTAGATTTATATAGCAGGACACACAGCTGACAAACAGAACATGAAAAATTTGATACCCTAACCGCAACTGTACACAAGCAAGCATGGGTGATATTGAGCATGGGATTGACACTACCGGTACAGCTAATCATGGACGCGATTCTTCTTCGGAGATGAGCAACTGTGAGCTCGATCTATTCTGATGTCCAGCTCCCAAAATGCTTTTTCAGATCAATGACACACAAGCACACGCGCAGGCAAACGTCATTCTTGTCCCACCAAGCAAGACTTCCCCCCCTGTCACGTCCAAGCACATGGCATTCAGGGACACACCCTTCACAACAAGAGAGTAGATAAACCAAGCCTCTCATTTCAGGGGCTACCCAGGTACATATCGACAGCTACAGCTACTCAACAAACCCCCCATCCCACATCCCATAACCCCATAATCCCATAACCCCATAACCCCATAACCCCATAACCCCATAACCCCATAACCCCATAACCCCATAATCCCATAATCCCATACTGCCTTCTACCCCCTAATCAACAACCAAGCCCCCCTCCAACCCCCCATACCCCTCCAAAAACCCCTCAAACAACCCAATCGCATGCTCCACGTCCCAGCTCCCCCCCATCTCCCTGATACTGTGCATCGCCAGCTGCGGGTTCCCCAGATCCAACGTCCTCACCCCCAACTTGGCGCTCAGCATCGGCCCAATCGTGCTCCCACAGGGACTGTCATTCTTGACCACAAACAGCTGCAGCGGCACCCCCTTCCTCCTCGCGCACTCCTTCACCAGCACAATCCCCGGCGAATTCGTCGCATACCTCTGATTGGCATTAATCTTGATCACCGTCCCCTTGTTCATCTGCGGCTGGTGGTTCCGTTCATACTTGCCCGCATAATTCGGGTGAACAGCATGCGCCATGTCCGCCGAGATCAAAAAGCTTTTCGCGAGGGTCTGCTCAAAGGCAGTTTCGTTGCTTTCGGATTGTTGGTTCCCGTCGACCCCAGGGAGGACGGACAGCCGTCTGAGGACAGCCGGCAGCAAGTTAGAGTCCGCTCCATGGGCGCTCAAACTCCCAATCTCCTCGTGGTCAAAACACGCCACCAGCCTGATCCCCGTCTCCTCCTCCAGACCCTTCCCATCCTTCACACTCCCAATCAGAGCCTTGACCGCACAAAACGTCATGTCCAAGTTATCCAACCTCCCGCTGTAGATAAACTCCTCATTCATCCCGCCCAAAACCGCCTTTTGCGTGTCATACAAGATCAGCTCGAAATCCTGAACGTCCTCCACTTTGTCCACCCCGGCCTCTTTGGCAATGAGTTTCAAAAACTCCGAATGATGTCTCTCGTCAATAGCCTTCAGCGGCTCAAACTCCTCCTCTTCCCCTTCCTCGACATCCCCCTTCTTGTTAAGAACCTCCTCCACCAACCCCGCAATAGGCACCATCTCCTCCTCCTTATTCGGATCAAAATTGCTCTGCCTATGCAAATGAATCGCCAAGCTCGGGATCCTCACAATCGGCTTCTCCACCCTCACCAACCTCTGCTCAAACCCGCCCTCTTTTACCCTGACGAGCACCCTCCCCGCCACCGACAAATCCCTATCGAACCAGCTGTGCCAGATCCCACCCCCGTACGTCTCGACACCGACCTGGAGGTACCCGTTCGCGGTGCGTTTGCTGACTGGCTTGACACGGAGGCAGGGGGAGTCAGTGTGCGCGCCGATCATGGCGATGGGGTTGCCGGGGGACCATCGAGACCCGACGGCGAAGGCGATGAGGGAGGAGGCGTTGCGGGTGAGGTAGTATTTACCTCCGGGAGAGATGGTGGAGGGGGTCCAGGGGGTGCGTTCGGAGATGGGGTGGAAGCCTGCTTTTTGGAGGAGGGAGGTGGCGGTTTGGACTGCGTGGTAGGCTAGACGGGGGGGGGGGGGGGGTTAGTTGATGGGAGGAAAGGAAGAGGAGGGGGAGACAAACGGGTGGGAGAGGCGTTGACAAAGTCGAGGAACTCGTGGGCGGAGGCGGGAGGGGGTGCCATTTTGGATGAGGTGGAGGAGAAGTAATGGCAGGGCACGCGAGCTGTTGTGTAATGAAGAGGTCGAAGTCGAACTGGGGTTTTCAAAGAGGGGCGAGCAATAGAAGAAGAAAACGAGGTGAACGCCCTTTTACAAGCAGCAGCAGCAGTGGTGTGTTGTTTTGCTGTTATTGTTGTCCTCAACGCGGTTCGCTGGTGATGGCAGCTTTTTATACACAGCATTTGAGAGAAAGGGATTTAGAAAAAAAAGGAATTTAGAAGAAAAAAGAAAGAAAAAAACGGAATCAATAAAAAGAAGAAACAGTTGCTTGGGTGGTGGCTCGCTCTTTCACTCTCTCTTACGTTTTTGGCGGGGTAAAAACTGCTAGTTCTCCCTTTCAAGTCACAGCTTGCAGCTCGGAGGGCGGGGGAAGGAAGGTCAACATCATCACCCCACTGGCCTGATGGAGTCGGTAGCCGCGGTGGGGTTCCGTGGGGCCGGCGCGGGGGGGGAAGGGGGGAGGGTTGAGGGTTCCTTGTTGGATTTATCATGAAATATTGTCTGTGGAGGGTATATATTTGATGCTTTTTTTTTCTCAATTGTTGAGCTTTAGCTTTTGCTAATTAGGTTAATGATGGGCTCAATAGGTATTTTGCTCTGGAAGCTTTCATCCCCAACCCGCCCGTCCCATCAAAAACCATACAACCAATCAAACACCCGGCATTACCTACCCACCGTGCCTACGCATCCCCTCTCTCTCCCGCTTCCCCACTTCCTTTCACCTCTCCGCCGAACCACTACTCGGCACGAGAGCGGCCCGATGATCAACAGCAAGGACCGGGAAGCGTCTAAGCTATCCCGCCACTCCGTCTTCACCATCACCAAACAGGCAGCTCCGGAACTACCTACCACCACGACTTCCCAAATCCAAAAACTCATGACAGGAGTTGAGCCTCAATCAGTCACCCTCACCGAATTGGATTACACGTAGGGTGACCCACCGCCTGGCCTAATACGGTTGACACGAGTGAGTGGGCAGGCAGGCCTGGGGAAGGTGTCTATCTGGCCGCCTGAATCTCGCCTCACCTTTTTTGCCTTGCCTCGCCTGGTCAGGCAAGATAGGGAGGGAGGCCTTGCAGCGGGCACGGGGTACAGTCATGATGCCAGCCCTACCAGGCACCAAGCAGGAAGGGTCCTGCTCTTTTGTAATGTTAGCAAGTGGTGATTGGTTGGACGGCGGTGTTGTAGGTAGGCTGCCTCTTGTAGAGTTCGATAAAGGGATATGGCACGATAATGACTGTTGCGCTTCACAATCGCAGTGGAAAAAGAAAAGGCCTATTAGATCTACTTTAGTCATTTAAACACACCAGGTGGTCAGTCGCGTGGGCTGGTGAGAGGCCTTCTTGGTGATGACCACCTCGGAGGCTTGCATCTGCTTTGCTGTCAGTGTATCTTGTGCATTTCACACTCGCTTCGACTCGGTAAACACCTGCTGCATTTGGATGAGCACTTGAACTTCATTTGCAAAGTCCCATGCTTTGCATCTTGCAGTGTCCAAAAGCAAACATCTATTCTTATCTCCAAGCCCAGCACCATAGACACCTAGGCAACTTTCTAGAAGCGACTCATTCTCAGTCCGATCCTTGGTTCAAAATCTGAAACGCTTCTTCTAGAGGCAAACATCCTTCCTGGAGCTAGTCTCGGGGTTTGCATCAACGAAAAGAGGTTTGTTTGCCTGTTATGCTTCTATTCTGGAGTATTACTTACCCTTCTTGCTGAGCAATTCCACCAGCAATTATTCCCGTCTGTTACCATGAGGCTCAACATGATGTTGATGGTAAACAATCCCATGGCTAACCCAAAGTTGGTGGAAGCCTGGAGCTTCCAGTCCGGTTTCGTAGCTCGGTGTGACTCCTCCCATCATCATCATCATCATCATCAGATGAGTAACACCGTCGCTTCAGAAGGGGGATTCGCTTCCAAGCTTTTTGGTCCACGTTGTCAGGTTACATCCTCTCCAGTTTTCCCGTCTTGTCTTTTCCTAGCCTGTGGCTTTTACATAGTGGGTAGTTGGTTGCATGGATGGGGATTTTTGCCTGTGTTTATAGTGCACAAATGTATCCAACATGGTGATCAGGCTGGAGAAAATCCTCGATACACCTAGTTCGAGCCCCGAGCTGAAATACATCTTCTATAGATATATATATATATATATATCAAAAAGATAGAGCCACCTGCAACTCTCCTCGTATGAGGTGCCTGAAAAAATAAATAGCTGAAAGGCAAAAGCGGAATCTCCAAAAAAAAAAAATTGGGTTACGTCGCATATCGCGAGCGCGCGCATCGCAGCAGCAGGACACATTCGCATGGCATGGCATGGCATGGCATAGCACCTGTCCATCGGGGGCAGTCCCCGTTCCTGGCGAAGATCTTTTTTCTCCTCCTTCTCCATCTGTCCGTTGTCAGCTTGTCAATTCATCCGGGCCGTCACTGGGTAGGTAGGCGAGGACGGGGGGAGCCAAGTTCAGGTAAGGTGTGGCGAGGTGTGATCTCCAGGTACAAAGTCGATTCCTACCCCCGTCCTCAAACTCCCAATTGAGTGATAGACCGTTTTTTTCTGGAATACGATCGAATGGAAGCTGGTGTCTTGCAATCCAGGTCCCTGCCCTGAAGCCTCGCAAGTCTTGTTGGTGACATGCCAGGTAGTTTGAAGCAGCTGGATGTACCCCCAAGTACCTCAAAAAACCCCTGCTCACCTGGACCTTTGCCTTGCCTGCTCCGTCCCTTTGCCAACCCACCCGCCCTACCCTTCCCAAGTTTAAACTTATGATCCCAGCATCTCGCGTTGCGTGGCTTTTCTCACCTTTTGGTCACCTCACCTCTCTCATGCTGTTGAACCAATCAGCCCGTTTTGCTTCGTACTCCAGACCTTCCAGCGGTCCCATTTGCCCAGATGAAGGTGTTCAACACCATTCAGGGTTAGGGGTCGACATGCTTGGTAGATGCACCTCGCCAATTTCTACATCTCATCTCCCAATCACCACCACGACCACGACCACGACCACCACTCACCGTTTACATCGGCGAATTTCCCCCATCTTTTTCCCCGTTACAATTTTTCATCCGAAATCTAAAATAAAATAAAAATCCAAATTTTTTTTTTAAAAAAAAACCAAAGAAAGAAAGGGAGGGATGGTGACGCGCCTTTGTCTTTCGTCTTTTCTTTTTTCCCCTACCCCTTCCCCCTTGTTAAATTAGCGGAGGATTTAGAGATGCGGATAGCAGATACGCGAAATATGACGTCCCAATCCCTACACACAGTGTGTCTTGCAAATATCCCCATGATAGATCAAATCTGCGACCATGATACCAACAAAGACACTCTGAACCGATCAAGGTAGAGAGAGAGAGAGAGAGAGAGAGAGCGGAAATAGGATTTGGCCCAAGCTCAACCTTCCCAGATCGAGCGAAGGGCTGCACAAACGATGACGATCCTTGGCGGGTGCGGGCGGCGGGCGATCAGACAAGGATTTTGTGTCAACTCCTTGTTGTCAACTCTTGGTCGAAAGCAACATTCTCCAGGAAATGTCATAGCTACCCGACATATCTGATGGGAAAGGGTTTGTCGTGGAAGATCCGGGGATGATGATGGCTGCTGCTACCTTGTGAGGCGAAGGGGACTGTAGCCTTTTGGTTGTGGTGAAATGAGCGAGGATGATGATGCAGCAGTGTTGGCCACTTCTGAACCAAGGCAAAAAGATCACCACGTTTTCATTCATTTTTATTTATTTATTTTTTACACTCTACAGATATTCTTCACCCACCTCCCGTACCTTGCAGCTCTTCATTCTTATCATGTTTTCTTTTATCCCCCTCGTACCTTGCAGCTAAAAGTTCCGGCCCATTCTGCACTCGTAGCTGAATATCAGTGGCAACTACTCCCGCCTTTCTCCAGCAAATCTCTAGGTATTCCAACTTCCACATTCCACACTGTCTATTTCGATAGAAAAGCCAATGTGGCAAAAAATATCTTTTTTATAGGTGTGGTCTCTGCGGTCTCTGAGTGGGTGGTGGTGTCGCTTCAGCTCCGTCCCAACGCTGCAGGCTGGCACACCTCTTTTCTTGGCAACAAGAATCGCCGCAAAAAAAAAAAAAAGAAACCCCCCCCCCCCCCCCAAAAAAAAAGCTACAGGTTATCAGTCGAGGAGGACGTTTTTGGAATTATAGAGAGTTGGCTGTGCGCGAGGGTAAGGCGTGTGAGGATGAGCTGGCTTGATCCCGGTCTTCCGGGTCGACTACCTGGATGGGATGAAGATGGGGGGTTGTCTACGGTAGGGTATCTAGGAGGACAAAAAAGCGTGGGGGATCAGCGTGCAGGAAGGGATGGATAGTTGGTTGGGATGAAAACCTGTAGGCTTGATTAAGAAAAAAGGTGCTGTTCAGATAAGAGCTGCTGCTGTCCTTGTTCTCATGAAAATGTACAACAAGTAAGGCTCGATGAGGTGAGTAAGTGAGACCTCACATGACCGCTTGGACAGATCGAGACTTTTTTCTTTGTCCCTGACCCCAAAAGTCTGGGGGGGTGGTAGATGTCATGGCAGGCTAAATCACCTGTGACACGGGTTGTACAGAACCAACAAACCTTACCTGTGCAAGGTGATGCTATAGCGAAGAAAAAAGGTTATTCTGCTTGAACTCGTGGTCTCTGCTACACACGGAAGACAGAGAGAGGCGGGGAACGGGAGGATGTATGTGCGTTTTATTAGAGTGATTATGTGGGGAGATATATTGCGGATGTTGGAGAAAAACGGGGATGGATCATGGGGGACTGATTGGAGTTTGTAGGAGGAGATGCAATAGGGGATTCCTTTTATAGGCAGCTTTGGTCCTCTCTCTCTCTCTCTCGTTCGTATGATGATTGTAGAGCGATATGGCTTGGGAGAGGGGAGCTGGACGGAATGACGGTGGACGATGCAGCGTCACTCTGAAATGGTGAACAATGGCGTTGTCATTTGTCACTTGATCGCCCCACTATTTGTGATGGTGGCTTGAGCCCTTGTCAGCGAGAGAAAATGAGGGAGGGGGTTCAAGAGGCTTCGAATTCGAATTAAACAGAGGAAATCAAACATGTTTCTTCATTTTCAAGTTGATATCGGTGTATCAGACTGGTCAATGGCTGCACATGGACCGAAACTGACAGATGCCTTTGAAAGTTGTTGTGCTTCAGATCTCGACGTTGGTCCAGTCGATTGAGTTTAGCTCTCGTAGATCCTCAAGCGCAGGCTGTCGGAATCCTGTCTGAAGAGAGACAGCGAGACTTGTGTGCACAGACCACCGTCAAGCTTTGTGGTTTTTTTTTTAATCAGCGGAGTCTTTGGTGGAGGGATACCCGCCTCTTTCATGGTCCCCACCAACCCCAGCGCACGAGGGCCTGAGAGAGTTTGATTGTCCAGCTTCGATGCCAAACCTCGCCTCGACGAAATGTCTTTGTTTATTTCAATCAGAGAGGTTTAATCCTCACAGAGGCCCTCCCCCACGCTGAGGAAGCCGACGCGGGGTTTTGCTTCACCGTCCTCTCCCTCGCAAGCAAGCGTGAGCAAAAGCAGCCCAAGAGAGCTCCAAGAATCCGAAACGGGCTTGGTAGAGTGGGCGGCAGCGGCTGAGCAAGGGGGTCATCCTGGGCCCGGGCCCTTGGCCCTGGCACTTCCTCTTTCGATCTCAACAGCCGGGAGGCATTAGTTGGGCAGCACCATGACTCCATGTAGGTGCGCACTCAAGGCTGTATGGAAAGAAGATGATGAACCACGGTTGCCCACCGAGAGCGCAGCGAGCTCTTGCGCTATCGGGGCCTTGTAGGGCAGCCGCAGCACGGGGGCGACGGGCGGGAGAGCTCGGTGCAAGGGCACGGCAACGCACGGCGGACGACCGACCGATCATCGCAAGGCGGTAGAGTCTGGAGAGCCTGCCTTGTCACGCCCGGATGACTGTGACGGTCATGCTTTCCACCGTCTACCGATGCTGGCCAACGGCGACAGCGAGGCCGTTGGTTGTACAGTCCCATACCGCTGCACTCAAGCGTACGTGACCACTTGTCAGCAGCTCATCGCTACTCGACAGACGAATCTGACAGAAGTTCGCAATCGAAGCGTGAAATCTGACAATGGCTGAGGTGTTCGTTCGAGTTTCCTTGATCATGCACTTGGTTCCTCTCAAGACCATAGGGGAATTCCACGTTGTTGAACCTCGGACCCAAACAGTTACGCAAGGTCCCGTCATAGGCCAAGCCCATCGCCTTCTCTGTCGTATAGAAAGCTCATCAAGAAGAATTCCCACTCGGGTAGTGCCCATGAAAGTTCCAGAAAAGGAGGCCTATCTATCGATCTCTGGAGTTGTACACACACAGTAGGCTCTGGGGTTGGGGGCCGCGGGGGCCTAACCAGATACTCACCTTGATTGAGTATTTGGCTTTTGATGGCTCATTGGCGGACGGTGCGCGGTGAGGTGGGTGAGGTGGGCTGGGCTCAATTTGCCTGTCTTTCTTGAACGGCCGCCGCCCTGGGCTCAAGTTGCTGTCTGCTGTCTGCTGGCGAGATGATGAATTTCTCGGTGAATTGGGGGACTGGACTGATGTGCTCGGCAGCACTGCAGCTTGTTCTCACTCGCTCTCTCGTCTTCATCTTGCGCTGCTGCCCCTGGTCGCTTTTGGGTTCCAGGTGCAGGGGGGGCGCCCGACGGTTTGTGGTGTAGGCGGGCAGGTAGACCCTCTTCCCATCGAGGTATCGATGGAGTACCTGAGGTACTCGAGGTACTTGGCTCTCCCACCCCGGCCACGCCCGCCAGACGTGCTTGGTTGCTGGGCTCTCGCTGCGATCGGCCCAACCCCTTTACTGTCACTGTCACTGTCACCATCTCGGCAGTGAAAGTTGAGGGTTTACTTCATTACTTCGAGTCCTCGCTTGTTGGTGGTGGAAGCAGAGCATCATCAGCTTCCATTGAATTTGTCGCCAAGACCGTGGCACCGTGCTAGGACGACCGGGGCGGGCGGTCATTGCTGTCTGCTCACGGGTGGCGGGGAGTGATCAATCGTTTAGTCAGTTTGAAGCCAAGGTGGATAAGAATAATAGACATGAAAGCTATCGTCTTGAAAAAAAAGAGGCAGTGAGAAGGAGAGACAGAGAGACAGAGAGACAGAGAGACAGAGAGAGAAAGAAAAGAAGCGCCAGACACCAGGCGCTAGAGACCCCTGCACCAAAGGTACCTCGCGAGTACCAAGGGTACCTGTTGGTACAGGCTGCCCTGGGGTTCCGCCTCCAACCAAGTAGCGTCTGACACCGGCGGGCAGAGCAGCCAGAGCCCATCGTAGTAGGCCCCACATCCCCATCCTTCCAGGTTCTTTTCTCCCTTCCCAACTTTCCATTCCCACTCCTGGGCACACCACCGCCTGCCTCCCTCTTCTTCCGTGCCCACCACCGTTGCGTTGTCGCCGAACCTCAACCTCAACCTTCACTGAAGCTTTTCTCTCTCTTCCATTACCTACCTTTTCATCATAGTATTGGAACTGCTCTCACCTAGCCACTCGGCCACTCAACCACCGTGTGTGTCTAATAATTGCAACAACTGAACTGCTAGGTGCTGCGTGCCGGCTCCGGAACCTCGTCCTCCACCTCTTTTTTTGGGCCGCTTCTCTCACCACGACGACACGACACGACCACGACCACGACCACGACGAACAGCAGCTTTGTTTCTGACCCTAGCTCACGCGCTCTCGGTCGCCCTCGACTTCTCTCACTGACATTTTGTTATTTGTGGGCCCCACGAGCGCCGAATTGATCTTGGTCGACACACACTGAGGGGATTTGTTTGGCGACATCTTGATCAAAGGCCTAAACGCTGTCGCCCCAGCGACACCGCCGCTTTGAACGCGCGCCGAAGCTTGCCATCGCCATCAAAGCCGCAGGTATATGGGAATCCGCCACGGTCAACATCCCAACACGCCGACGCTTGGCTCCGCAGCTGTCTCGCCCTCTCGCCCCGGTGCGCTGCAGAAAAGGATAGCAAGGAGTTGATTCCACTACTCAACTGCGGCCATGGCCGCCAACATACCGCCACAGATGGTTCCCAACCATATGATGCTGCTTCAGCAGCAGCAACAGCAGCAGCAGCGAGCCAAATCCCAACAGCAGCAGCAGCAAATCAACCAACTTGTCATGGCCTATGTTGTCAACACGCAGCCTGAGGCCGCTCCAAACACATGGCAGAGTGCCATGTCTCATAACGAGCGATATGGAAAGACTCTGAACCTGTAAGTACTGGACGGTTGAGATGCAACTGAGTGCATGACAAGCCTGGGTCACTAACGGGACTGCAGCGTCACAAACGTAATACTTGCCATGTCGACCGGCAATTTCACCGCTGTCTTTCAACACGCAACCGACTTCGAGAAAAAGGCTTGGCTGAGTTCTGAAAATAAGGTGAGCGCCACACGTCCCCTTCCAGTATATTCGTTGCATCGTTTGCATTTTTCTCTTTTTCTTTTTAGGCAGAAGCCCGGACTGTATTTTGACATTCTCCAGGCCATGTACGACAGGGCCTTGCAAGGCAAAATCGACGAGATGGTCGCACGCAGACAGGGCAACACGCAACAGCTTCAGAACCAGCTGCAGCAGCAGCAGCAGCAACAGCAGCAGCAGCAGCAGCATCATCAGCAGCAGCAGCAACGTCAGCAGCAGCATCAGCAGCAACAGATGCTCATGAACCAGATGGCTGCTGCTCGAATGGGGCCGACCGGCCAGCCTGGATTTCCAGGCATGCAAAACCCGATGCAAGTCCCTCAAGGACCCCCACAAGCCCAGCTTGGTATGGGCTTGGCTGGGAACCCTCAGAACAGGCCCGGGCAACCACCGTTCGGAATGCAGATGGGACAGCCTGCACGTCCTATGGGTCCCATGGGCCAGCTGCAGCCCAATGAGATCAATGCCGTCAACGAGGTCGCGCAGAGGCTGATGAGCCAAGTTCCCGAACCCCAGAAAGCCCAAATGCGCCAGAAAATCATGGAGAACCTGGGCCCGCGTGCTGCTCAGTTCCACGGGGATGTACTCGTGTGGCATTTTCAGCAAGAGGCCCTGCGGCAAATGACTGCGAGCCGGCAGAGGCAAGCTCAAGCTCTTGGACAGCAACGAATGGCCAACGGAATGCCGCAGGGCCAACCAGGACAGATGAACCCGAACCAACTCATGATCAACCCACTAGCACAGCAGCCAGTCATGCCGAATGGCCCGATGCTCGGCGCCAACATCGAAACTATACGGAACGAGCGTCAACAAGCTCTGCTCGCCCAGCAGCAGGGACAGATGGTTGTCCCGGCGAGCAACGGCCAGGCCAGAACTGTTACGCCAGGCCCGATGAACGGGATGCCGGGCGCTCAACCGGGCGTGAACCAAGCTTCTCGACCAATGCCGGCGGGACAGAATTTTGGCGTTCAGCAGCCTGGTGTTGCCCGAGGACCGATGATGGGACACCCGATGCAAGGACAACCGGGCGGTCTCGCCGGGCCCCCTACCACGTCTCAGAGTCCAGCCATGAACACGTTGAACGCGCCGATGCAGCAGCCGCCCGTTCCGATGGGGCATGTGGGGAGACAACCGCCCGTTAACCCAGGTAACCCGGCCATGGGCAGCTTGAACCCGCAATTCAGCCATCAGAACAACACACGACCGCCCTCGGCGATGCCAGGTGTCATGAACGGCGCGGCGCTGGCCGGAGGTCGAGGAATACCCGAAGGAGCAATGGGCAACTGGAATCAGCAGCAACGGGCGGCCATGATGAGTGGTTTGTCGATGGGCACACCTGGCCAGATGCCCGGGGCACCGGAACAACTCCGAGCCGGCCAGATGAACATGGCGAATCAGGGACCGGGACCGAACGGGCCACCAAACCCGGCAGTGCAGGCCAAGATGTTGGAATACTTGCAAACCCCACACGGCAAGACGGCCATCGACAACATGGACATAGCGCCTGGTGTTTTCGGCATGCTTGCGAACAACGGAACGAATGTGGGGCCAAACATTAAGAAATGGTTTCAGCTCAAGGCCCTGGCAGTCAACAACCCGGCGCAACTGAACATGTTGCAGGCCGTCCAGCACAGGCAGTTCGCAGTAATGTGGAACCAACAACAGAAGAGGCAGCAAGCAAACCAACCCCAAGGCAACCCCGGCGCTCCTTTCCAGCCGCCCCAGCTGCCCCCCGGCGAGGAATACCCCCCGCACGTCGCCCAGCTGACCCCGCAAGAGGTCCAGGCATTCATGAGCAGGAGTGCCAATCATGCGAACCAGAACCCGGCCATGGTCTCGGAGATACTCAGAAGATTGAAGTACACCGACTACGCCAAGAAGATCTGGGAGAAGCACAACAAGCAGCAGCAGGGAATCAACAATGCCAATGCTGGCGGCCAAAAGGCTCCGTCACAGATAGTACCCCCAACACCCACCACACAACCAGGTGCCCCTCCGATGGCTCAGCCGAACATGCCGCCAAAGCCCTCGAGTACCCCGGTGGCTCCTCCAGCATCCACGCCGGCCAGACAGACGCCCAAGATTCCTCAACAACCACAACCTCAACAGCAGTCACAGCCGGCGCCGCAGTCACAGCAACAGCCGGGGCAACATGGACCGAACCCTTCCCCCGTGCCCGCCCCCAGGCACAACCTCAAGCGAAAGCCGGACGATTCCGAAGGTGCGGCTCAAGCGAACAATGCCGCTCAACGACCAGCGCCGGGACCTGGAGCTCAGACCAATATCCGTGCACCCCCACCGTTCAAGCCGCTTCCTGAGGAACAGGTTGCGGCCCTGGGGCCGCAGGAAAGGGCCGAGTATGATGCCACCTTGCGACTTCATCAGCGCATCACGGCCATCACCACGGAAGAACAGCTATTGGCCCAAGGGCAGAACGAGGTGCCGGTGCCCATGGACGCAGAACTATTGGGGAAAACCCGCAGGACGCTCCTGGGAGCATTGAGCACCATGAGAGGTGTAAGCGCGTGGTCGCAGGCATGGTTCTTCAAGACCAAGGACGAGGAACGTCTGAGGATTTTCCTTCGAGCAGTACGTATATCCGGATCGAGTCTCTGCATCACGGGAGGCTGACTGACATGTCGTGTAGCGGCACAAACTTTACAGGCAGCTCGTTCCAAACAAGGACGCATCACAGCCGTCAACCATCTTGCGGCCCGTCCTCACCATTTCGCCCCAGGAACTCGACCAGATCCAGCAGATGCTGAAGAACATGGCCACTGACATCAAGACCTATTGCGTACCCTCGCTTGGTCTGCAAAATAGCTGGAGTCAGGCGAACGGCGGGACGCCAACCCAGCGGCCCGCGCAAGCACCCACGCCTCTGAGCCAAGCCAATCTGGAGAAGCAGACACAGGCGTTGAAGCAGGCGCAGAACCGCACGGCCGCGAAGAACGTTGCCGCCCCGGCCGCTCCGACGACCACGCAGCCGCCTTTCTCGTTTGGGGCTCACAAGTCGCCGGCCGGCAATCCGGAATACCTGAGCGAGCCGCTTCTCACACGGGACGGGCTCCAGGCACCACCTGCCAGGAAGAAGCCCAAGACGGGAGCAAACCACAGCTCGCCGCCGGCCATTCAGCCGGGCACTGGCTCCCTGTCGCCCAACGTCAAGGCGCCCTCTCCCGTTGTCAGCCGGAAGCAGGAGCCGGCCAAGACGGCACCCACATTCATGTGTCCCGAACCCGGTTGCGAGCAAATGTCTGTGGGTTTTGAGAGCGAGGAAGCGCTTGGCATGCACAAGCAGGAGGAGCACATCCGGCCATTCCAAGATCCTGTCGCCTTCATGCGGGAGAACATGGCTGCGGCACTGAAGCTTGACGAACAGGGCAGGCCCGTCTCGGCGCCGGCCATGGGTGGCAGTCTTTCCAAGCAAGGCCAGACACCCATGAGCAAGCCTGATCTGGCGGCGACGCCCATGTCTCGCGACGCGTCGATGAGACGACAGGGCAGTGCCGCGGGAGGACGGGAGAGTACGGCGACACCACGGATGGCGGCGAGCACGCCCATGGCGCCGGTGGACGAGATGTGGGCGGGCACGACGATCGACCCGCAGAATCTGTTTGCCGGGTTGGGGCCCACGATAGACGCGACCACGGGCAACATGATGCACGAGTTTGGGACGTACCGATCGATCACGCCCAACGACACGCCCGAGTCGACGGCCAGCAAGGACAGCGGGGTTTCGGAGCCGAACAGCGACATCCTCGAGGGCACCGGGCTGGATATCAACTTGACGTTCCAGAACTTCAACGAGGATGTGCTGATGGACATGAACAGGATCAACATGGATTCGCTGGATAGTTTGGTGGACAGCGACCTGTACGGCCCGGGTGGTGGTTTTGGCGGCGGGCAGGAGGCGTACCAGTTCACCTTTGAAGACATGACGATGGGGAACGACTTTAGCAAGCCGTTTCAGTTTGACAACAGCGGGTACATGATGGATGCATCGGTTTAGGTTCTGGATACCTAGGTGATGATTATGATGATAAAGCGGAGTGGCAGTTTTATATATATAATGTGCATGGGTACATGGTATATGGGAAAAGCTAGCAGGGTTGGTCTGGGCATTCACGAGAAGGGTAGTGTAATACCTCTTTTCTATATTTTTTCCTTGTCTCTCTTTCTCTCAGCGTCTCTTTATATGAGTGTTGCTGCGGTTTTGTTTTCGGGGCAGGGAGGGAGTTTGGTAATTGTGTGGATTGGGCTATACGGAAGCATTCTATATTTCTTATTTTTTTTTGTTCTCTCTGTGTCTCGCGGGTCGAATGGACGGTTTCTCAGGTCAGGCAGATAGGGTGATACCCCCCGTGAACTTGCTTTCTTTTTTTTCTCTTTTTCTTTTTTTCTTTTTTTCCCAGTTTGTCTCTTGTTTTTTTTTTCTTGTTTTTTTTTTTGCATCGAGGTTGAAGAAAGATGGATGGATGTATTTTGGGTGGATTTATTGGATGTATACGAATTGTATATTATACTAGTAAAAGGGGGGTTTTGGGGGGACATTGAATGAGAGATCAAAAGTATCACACCATATGACAATTTGTTTGGCATGTGTTGAAGCTCTGGCCAGGTTCACATTGATGATGCTTGCTGCTGCGGGGGCATCGGGAGTAGAGACGGGAGCGCGCCAATCCATGCAGGAAGACGCGATGATCCACTGTGGGCTGGGTGCCAAGGACTGGGGTCTTTTAGTTGACGTGGAGAATGAGATGTGAACAGGTTATTGTATTCGGTGTGTGGATGGCAGTGAAAGGGGAACTGAATAAACTGCTGCCTGACAAGGCTTTTTTCCTCAACAGTAATCTCAGTTCTTGAACGCGACGAGCTTTTTGTCACACCAAAGACAAGAGGTACGTACCCTCCTAGGTAGGTAGGTACCCGAAGCTTCTCTTTAGGCGCCGCACAGTGGGGTTTTCGTTAGCTTTCGAGGGACAGGGGCTCACTAGTGTAGGTACCTACACCTTATAGCTCACATTGTTCTTCAGCACCCACCTACCATCCACAAGCTTCAAACCGCGACTGGTGTGGTTTTTGGACGCGACTTTTGTGCCCCTCTCACTCACGTCCTACTTATTTACCTTTTGATCTCGTTCCTGTTTTTCCCTTTCCTTTTCTCAACAGATACAAGACGCGTTAAAGGGATTTGGACGCGATTTTGCTTTCAATACTTTACTCGGGAGAAAAGATTGGTGATAGCAATGGACGCCACCACACAAACCCAAACCCAAACCCAAGCCCAAACCCAAACCCCCCGCGTCCCACTCAGCTCTTTGAATCCCAACAACGCGTCTTCGCCAACAAAGAAGAGGATGCTGCAAAGCCCGTTCGAGTCACAGACGAAGATGATGCAAACACGTACGCCGCCCGAGACGGGGGTCAAGAAGAGGGCGTTGTCTGGGATTGGAACAGTCGATTCCTCGCCCACAGCTTCGAGGGCAGTGGCGGAAGAGGAGAGGGTGGTAAAGAAAGCTAGGTTAAGCGTATGTCCCTCCCCACCTTTCCATAATTTTCCGGTTGTTGACAGACGTAGTACTCCTCATCACCGCCCGCATCAGCAGGGTCAGCGTCGTCGGTGTTTTCCAGCCCGCACCACCACCACCACCTCCTCCTCCTCGAGGAGGGTGAGGGGGATGTCTCGATGGTTACCACCATTCCTGATTCAACACCTGCACCAGCACCGGCATCGGTATCGGCATCGGCATCGGTATCGGTGCAGAGGAGAAGTTTGACGCGTGAACAGGCTCGTCAGGTATTTTTTTTGTCCAGTAATCCTTTTTTGGTTGTTGTTGGGCGAATCAGCTAATGGTGTGATGAAGAAAGCGGAAATCTTACGGCTGAGGCTTGGGTTGGCGAATTACAAGGTGAGGACGGGGCAGGAGGATGTTTCGTTGGATCAGTTGGAGAGGAGGCTGATGGTGAGGCTTTGGGGTGGGGAGGGGAGGGTGAGGGAGCAGGGGGGTGAGAGGTCGTCGCAGCAACAGCATCAGAGATGTGGTTCGCAGCAGATGTTACCGCCGTCGACGTCCAGGGGGACGCATCATCAGAGGAGGAGCAGTGGGACGGGGGTTGTGGAAGAGAAGGAAAATTGGAGGGAGGGGTTGTGGGAGGTCATGAGACGGAGGGAGGCGGAGAGACAACAACAACAACAACAACAACAACAACAACAACAGCAGCAGCAGCAGCAGCAGCAGCAGCAGCAACTATCGCAGGAAGACAGGGGGGAGGAGACGGAGGGGGAGGGGGAGGAGTTGGAACTGCCTAGGTTGCCGAGGGAAGAGGGGGATAATAGGGGGTTGGAGGCTGTGGGGGGGTTGTTGAGTTTGGCTAGGGGTTAGCCCGAGATGGTGGGAAGGGGAGGTGGTGGCTTGTTTGTTTTCATGGCTTTCATGGCGTTGAAAGGGAGCATACGGACGCATCTTTTGCTTTTGAAATTTTGAATTTGCTAGAGTTTGGGGTTTATTGGGCTTGCTGCACACGCTTCATGTCTGGGGTTTTGTAGGGGTTTATAGATACCAAGCCGCAACTGCGTATAAGCGGGGCTGGA
>NW_001914854.1:3015612-3033321 GCF_000226545.1 Podospora anserina S mat+
GTCGTGACGTTTTTTTATTCGTAATGATAAAGAAGTAGTGGTTGTAGTCTGTTGATGATAAATTTTTAAGAGATAGGATATTAAATAATCGTAGCCCATCCCCTAAGCTCCTGACCTGTCCATGTCCGTCACCATCCCCTCCTCAAAAGCAGCAAGATACAACCCCTTATCCAGACAACACCCCTCCACTCCCCGGTAAAACACCCCTTTTCCCTCCTTCCTGCCCGCACAGAAACGAACAAAACCCCTCCAGATCTCCCCATTCCCTTTCCCGCTCCCCGTGATGGCAGATTCAAAAGCTTTTTTAACCGAGTGGGCACTCCCGTTGTGGACTTCATGCATGATGGCAAACCGCCGGGTGCTGAGGGAGTCATGTCCAGGTTGGAGGGCGATGGTTTGGAGAAGCTCCCTGACTGGATCCTTGACCAACAAAGGGGGTTGTGCCCAGGATAGGAGTTCGAGAAAGATGGTGTTGGAAGGGAAGAGCTCCAGGTGAGAGAGGACAGTTGAACAAAAAAGCGCCGGGCGGTAAGGCCCTGTCTGGGAGTGGTGGTGTGACAGCCTGCAGGCGGTTTGCAGGAGCTTTTCCAAACAGGGGGTGGATTCTAAAGAGCGGGAGGTGAATTTCTGGGTTATATCTGTGATTGCACCCAGGGCTGATGAGATGTTGCCTTGGGAGGACGAGGTTGGTTCACTGGGAGGAGAGGAAGGGGAGAGGTAGGCTAGTAAGAGGAGACTCTCCGCGTGGGCGGCGGCGGTGGGGAGGGAGAGGGAAGAAAGGGAAAAGTCGAGGGTGGTGGAGAATTGAGACCGAGCTCTGAGGAGCGTTGCTGGGGAGGGGGGAGAGGAGACGGAGGGGTCGACTGAGCGGCAGAGGGTCGTCAGGGCGAGGTCGTTGCGGGAGGAGAGGAGGTGGAGCCAGGTTTGGGTGTTGAACAGGAGCTGGCTGTTGGGGAGGTTGGTGGCTGAGTCGAGGATTTTGAAAGCGAGTTCCGGGTTGTTGTTGGAGTGCTCCAGCAAGGCGTAGGCGTTGTAGAGGGGGGTGTTGGTGGTGTATTGCTTGAGCAGAGTTTTGGCAACCTTTTTGGTGGTTCTGGCGTCGGTGTTGAGCCAGACCGTGGCGAGGTAGATTTCTGCTAGGTCTTCACGGTGGTGGTCTGTGACTAGTCGTTCGAGTGTGGCTAGCACCCATGGGAGGTCGAGTTGGGTTTCTTCAGGGGGGTGGGTTTTGTCCCAGGAGTCCAGGCATTTGAACCAGCCCTCCCTGGTGAAGAGAAGCTCGGGTGAGGTGGCCATGTCACCGCCTTGTTGAGCGAATTCAGGGGGGCGTTTTGACAGAACAACATCCACGCTCTCCGTGTTTTGTCCCTCGCGTCTCTCCCAAGGCCGGAAAGCCTGGCTTTTGGGAGCCAAGAATGGATCTCGCCGCCAGTCCTTCACAAACGGTTCCTCACAACCGGAGGGAATCCCAACAAACACCCCAAACGCCTCCACCACCAATTTCTTCGCAGTGTCCAAAACCCCGGCCGGGAACCAGACGACAAAGTCCTTGATATCCCCCCACATCACCACCCTAAACGGATCCTCATCAACCCCCTCATCCAGCGTCCTCGCCGGCATCCTCGTCTTCGCAGCCCGCTTCGTTTCCACAGCCGCCCAGAGCTGGTACGGATCTTTATAATCCTCAACATCAACCCCATCCCTTTTGTCCTCAAACCTTGGATCAGGCGGCAACTCATCCCCCCCACTCTCAACAAAACACCTCCACCCCCTCGCCCCCTCCTCCCCAAACCTCGCAACTTCACTCTCCCAAAACTCTTCAAACCCCTCCGCCGATGTCGCCGTGCCGGGCCGGCAAAACGTCATCTCCAACAACGCCTGCCAAGAAGCCACCGCCCGCTCGGTATACCCAGCCTCGAACAACAGCTTTGTCAGGCGTAAAAAGACATAGACAATCTGCCGGCACACCTCCCCCCTTTCATCCCCCTCCTCCACCCCAACCAACCCCCTTGACAAACCCCCCAGCTTCTCAACAAACACATCCCTCATCCTGTCCACCGTACACGACCCCACCCTCCCCATCTCCCAACCCACCCTCGCGCGCCACAGCTCAAAGCTCCCGTCCGGTGCTACGCCATACTTTTGCGGGAGACTCTCCCACTTTTTCGCAGCGGTTTTGTCATCCCATATGTTAAGCCCCGTGGTCATCATGCCTAGGATCAGAACCTCCTTTTCACCACCAGATCGAGATGGCAAATGGGCAAGCGCTTCCTGATAAAGCGACAACTTCAACTCGGCAAGGGCGATGGTTTCATTGCTTGTCCGGGGACGGGAATGGCCAACGTCTTGGGCAAAGAGGGCGTCTTGCAGGGAGATCAGCCGGAGCCAGGAGGGGATGTCGGCGGGTGAGGAGCGGAGGTGGCGGGTGAGGGTGACGGATTCTTTTCTGGCAGAAGAAAGCTCTTTTTTCTCTTGTTCTGGGGATGAGGTCTCCGAATCTGAAGACTCAGACTCGGAGTCTGATGGGGGAGGTTTGGCCTTGCCGTAAATAGACCTGTAGTCTGGCTTTCGGTCCTGTTGATCCTCCGGGTCTGATGATGAGGGGCTTTCCCGGCCGCGTTTTCGCTTTTTGGAGGAGGGGGGTGTCAAAGAGATGAACTGGTCTGTTGGTGAGGGAGGTGGTTTGGTGGAGGACCTGATCCGGCGAGATTTGGCGCGTCGGATTTGTGAGAGGAGGGCTTTGTCCCTGAAGGCCGAACCCAGACCCTCGCGGGAGAAGGAGAGAGAAAATAAATCTCTGGGGCCGTCACGGTGGAGGATGAGATGGCCTCTTGACCCTAGGATTTTGCCATGGCCAGAGCGGTGGTAGGCTGGGATCTTGGAGCGGTCGTTGCCGCTGTAGCGAAGGATGAGAGGGTCGCCTTTTTTGTCAATGAAGAAGTTGTCGCTGAGAGTCTTGGGCTGGACCGAATCCTCTCTTGAGCTATGGTGCTGCTCCCTGTCTTTGGGCCTTTTCCTGTCTCGATCTCGGTCTCTCTCACGGTGCCTGTCCCGTTCTTTCTCACCATCCCCATCCCTGCTCCCACTTCGTCTTCTGTCTCCGTCCCTCTCACGATCCCGACGACGTTCATCTCCCCGATTCCGAGAATCACGGCGTCTCTCACGGTGACGGCCATCATGCCCCCTTTTGGATTCCCCACCGGGGTCCCCGTGCCGGTCTCTGACAGATTTCCGCGCCTCCCCCGATGCGGGCCCTGCTTCGGGCTTGGGTGTGGGTTTCGGCTGGAAGGATCCGAACTTGGGCACGGGGCGTTGCCGTTTCTGCTCCTCTTTTGACGACATCGTACGAGCTGATGCTGTACTGCCTCTCCTCTCCTCTCCTCTCCTCGCCTCTCCTCGCCTCTCCTCGCCTCTCCTCTCCTCTCCTCTCCTCTCCTTCCCCCGCTTAGCCTCCTGGTGTTTGTGATTGAGTCATGCAAACACGCGACGTTTGAGTTGAGTGTCGGATGATGGAGATGGGGTATGTATGGGGCTTGACATGAAAAAGAAAAGAAGCCCGTCTATTCTGTCGGTAGATAAATAATTGGTGTCGTCTTCAACCAACGGTTACACTTCAACGGGCCGCCCGTTGGATTTGTTTGTTGGTGCTGGTGCTGGATCACTGTGAGATTCCCGAGTGTCACTGGCATTTCCCCAGCTTTCAGGCCTCGATTGCCTGCCGGGAGGGACCCTTTACCGCAACAGTCGCGGCACCGGCGCCTAAAAAAAAGATGACCAATGACAGACGCAGGATGCGCAATCGGGGGGACCACTATGACATAGCGTGTTTCCCCCCCCCCGACAGAAGAACACCGGCTCCGGGTTCCTGGACCGAGGCGGCCGCTTTGTTCCCGTCTGATCAGGTTGTTGACATTGACTGATTGACTGACAAGTGAATGAGAGTGATATTGACACCAGATCATACAGTCCAAAACAGGGAAGAAGGCTGCCAGAAAAGCAAATCATCTGAGCAAGCACCGCCGCGAGCCTATGACGCCAAGTGAGACACTCGCTGTATGCACAGTGGAGCACCACCTAACACCACCACCTCCAACAGGGACTCGATAAACTGGGGGCTTAGCCATCCATCCAACATCTGCTTCCCCCCAACCACCACCTACCTACCGAACTGACCAGAAATTCCCGGTGAACAAGGCCGCCCACATTGCGGCGGAGGTGCTTTTCTTTTTTTCTCCTTCCTCTCTTTTTGAAGAAAATGTGTTGGATAGGATAGTTGCTTGTGTTTCCTGCTCCTTCTTTTTTTCTCCGGCTTTTTCCTTCCCTCACGCGATATACTGCCGTATCACAACACCCGTTGGAAACCCGCATCCTGCACCTACCCGTCCAGGTCTCATGGCCCTCCAACTCAGAAACTAATACCGACGTAATCTCGACTCTCGATTTCCTGATTTAACCTACCCTCTTCAAACCGGGCAAGCAAGCAGCGACCTGAACAAGTCTTGCGCCTGCCGCCGCCGCCGCCGCCGATCGTCTTATCAACAACACCACCTGACACCTCATCATCTCCACTGTCATCATGACAGGAAGGAGACACACCCCGCGCCTGCGGGACGTCTTCCGAGATGCCTCCGGAGGGACTGATACAGACAGCAACAACAGCAACAACAGCAACAACAACAACAACAACAACAACAACAGCAGCAGCAACAACAACAACGAAGAATCAAATCAACCCTCCCAATCATCCCAATACCTCTCCCTCCCCAGCTCCCCAACCTCCTTCCGCCGGCCCCGCATCATGTCCCGTCGACCGTCCAACTCGGAGGGCGTCCCGGACGAGCGCACCTCCCTGCTCGGCGCGAACCGGACGTCGCGGATAAGAATCGCGAGTGCGCATGGGTCACCTAGGGTGCCGCATCTGTCTAGGAACCAGAGCTACGCCGGTGTGTCCCCCTCCTTACGTTGCCCTTTGGCAGTCATCACTGACGGTGCTATCTACAGACAGTGTCAAATCCCACCGCCACCACTCCCGCGCCAACTCGTGGGGCTCCCGCCTCATCCAAGCCCTAGGCGACAGGCAAGAATCCTACGGCGGCATCGCCGACTCCAAATCCTCCCTCTATCCCGACGACCGCGTCTGGTACGATCAATTCACCTCGACCGACTGGGTCCACGACTCCATCGCCGACGCCTACCGCGTCAAGGCCCTCAGGCAGAGAAAAGATTTCTGGGGGAGGGTCTATGTTCTTTTTGACGGGGCTCAAGGTTGGATCCTGAGCGCCTTGGTCGGGTTCATCGTTGCGGTGCTGGCTTACGCGGTGAACGTGAGCGAGGCGACGGTGTTTGACTTCAAGGATGGGTATTGCCAAAAGGGGTGGTTGATCAACGAAAAGAGGTGCTGCCCTCACGGGCCTTGCGTTGACTGGAGGGATTGGGGCGAGGTGTTGAATGGGTGGCCGTTTGGCAAGGATTGGACCGAGTGGTTTGTTTACATTGTCATGGTGATCGCTTTGGCGGTGGCGTCTTGTCTGATGACGCTGACGACCAAGACGGTCGTGCCTTCGGCGTATCGGCTCACGACGCTGGATGAGAACCTGGCGGCGGAGAATGCTGCGCACATGGGGGATCACGATAATGACGATGGTGCTAACATCAGCCCGCGCCACTCGTGTGTCGATGGGCAGGGGTCGTCGTCTGCGGAGAGCGCGCCCATGATTTACTACTCCGCCGCCGGGAGTGGTGTCGCCGAGGTGAGGGTCATCCTCAGCGGTTTTGTTCTTCACGGCTTCTTGGGTCTCAAGACGTTGCTGATCAAGAGCTTGGGGTTGATCCTCAGTGTGGCGTCTGGTTTGTCGCTTGGCAAGGAAGGGCCGTATGTGCATATCGCCACCTGTGTCGGGAATATCGCTTGCAGATTGTTTAGCAAGTATGACCGGAACGACGCCAAGAGGAGGGAGGTCCTTTCTGCTGCCGCGGCGGCTGGTGTGGCGGTCGCTTTTGGCGCGCCGCTGGGGGGGGTGCTGTTTGGGCTGGAGGAGGTTGCGTATTTCTTTCCCGCCAAGACGCTGTTCAGGACGTTTTTCTGCTGCATCACGGCGGCGTTGACGCTCAAGTTTCTGAACCCCTACGGCACGCACAAGATTGTCATGTTTCAGGTGAGGTATCTGGTGGATTGGGAGTATTTCGAGATTGGGAGCTTCATCCTGGTGGGGGTTTTGGGAGGAGCGGCGGGAGCGTTGTTCATCAAGGCTTCGAGGCGCTGGGCCAAGACGTTCAGGCGGATCCCCGTCATCAAGTCGTACCCGCTGCTGGAGGTGGTGCTGGTGGCTTTTGTGACGGGGTTGATTGGGTACTGGAACGTGTTTACAAAGTTGCCGGTGGCGAAGTTGCTGTACAACCTGGCGGCGCCGTGCGATGACCGGGATAACAACCTGGAGGATCTGGGGTTGTGTCCGGAGAGGGCGGAGGACATCCCGCCCGTGTTGAGGGATTTGCTGACGGCGTTTTTGATCAAGGGGTTCTTGACCATCATCACGTTTGGTATCAAGGTGCCGGCGGGGATTTATGTGCCGTCCATGGTGGTGGGTGGGTTGATGGGGAGGACGATTGGGCACGTGGTGCAGTGGTGGGTGATGGCGACGAGGGAGTGGCCGGTTTGGGGGACTTGTTCGGCGACGAGCGCGACGTGTATCCAGCCTGGGGTGTATGGGTTGATTGCGGCCGGGTCGACCATGTGTGGGGTGACGAGGCTGTCGGTCACGCTGGCGGTCATTCTCTTTGAGCTGACGGGGAGTTTGGACTATGTCTTGCCGTTTTCGCTGGCGATTCTGGTGGCCAAGTGGGTGGCTGACGCGATTGAGCCGCTGAGCATTTACGACTTGCTGACCGAGATGAACTCTTACCCCTTCCTCAACAACAAGCACAAGCCCGTCTTCACGTCGGAGCTGGCGGACATTGTGCCGAGGGTGAGGAAGGAGAGGATTATTGACATCAGCACCAGCCCTGTGGTGCCGGCGATGAGCCTGAGGACGAAGCTGGAGCTGCTGCACCGGGCGGGCGAGCTGGACGGGGGGTTGCCGATCGTCAGGCACGGCATCCTGGTGGGGTTGATTCCGGCGCCGGATTTGGAGTACGCGCTGGATAATCTGCAGGATGAGGGATCGAGCCTGTGCCTGATGGCGAGCGTGCCGACGATTGACGACTCGGATGATGGGATGCCAGATCCGACGGATTTCACGCCGTACATTGACCCTGCGCCGGTGGCGCTGGACATTAGGTCGCCGATGGACTTGGTGTATGAGTGTTTTGTCAAGTTGGGGTTGAGGTATATTTGCATACTGAGGGATGGGAAGTATGCGGGGATGGTAAGTTTTTTTTTTATGTTTCTTTTTTTTGTGGTGAAAAAATGATGAGAGGAAAGAAAAAAAGCTAACATGTGTGGGAAATCATAGACTCACAAGAAGACGTTTGTCAAGTACATGAGGGAGTTGGAGGAGAAGGAGGGACATATGTAATTTTTTTTCCTTGAGGCCGATTACCTTGATAGTCTTGGTGAAAGTACCTGTTGTTACACTGGGGAAAGTGTGTACGATGGTGGTGGTCGGGTGCGTGTGCTACTGCATTTGAATTAAATATGGAGGGGTTAGCATGGCGTTATATTCTTTTTATGGGTTTTATTGTTTTTGTTGAGATTGTTGATGTAATTAGTTTGTGTGCTGTTGAGGTTGGTGTGTGAGGATGAGTTGCTGAGATTGAGACTGAGATGAGATGAGAGGATAGAATGAGAAATGAAGATGAGATTGATGTTTGAATGTGTCTTACTTGGATAGAGCATGGGGTTACGCACAGCTGGTAATGATGGTTTTCTGTAGCTAGCGGCTCTTTAAGGCTGATGATTGAGGTTTATGGCTTTTGAGTCTGGGAGTTTTGGTGTTTATTTCTTTAGCTTTTTGACACTTCGGCATTGACAGTCGTACAGCTATCGCTAATCCTGACCTAGATTGGATAGATTTCTTCGGCCCAAGGTTGTTAACTAGTAACAGTTGTCCATCGTCTCGACGGTGGAGTATTTCTCTCACGGCTTGTCTGCAGGGGTATCTAAACCGTCTTTGACACACTGTAGATGTTAAAACCAGGTCATCATCATCAGATAGTTTCTAACGTGTACAGTCTGGCATAACATAATCTTCCCTTTCCGTTGTGTCCTCTCGCTTGTCGGTCACGGAAACTTAACCACCATTGGGCCACCTGCGGAGATGACCGGGCCAGAGGACTTCGGGGCACGGTCGTCTCCTCGGAGTGTGATGCCATCTTGGATGAGCGAGTGGGCGCGGGTGATGCTGCTTGATACAGCGAGGCCACGCAAGACTGCCTACCCGAGGGCAACCCATCATCATGAGGGCTCGCTGACGGGATCCTATACCGTTGGGCAACCGTGCCGTCAGAGAGACGAGGTGTGGTGACCTTCGGGGTTGCCCAGGCGGCGTCGTTGTGGACGAGAGAGGCAGGATCTTGCTGCTGGGAGAGCCGAGGCACAGGCCAAGCAGAGGTGTCATGCGGGGCGTGGGCGAAAGTCATCTTCGCTTCCATACGGACCGGGCCGGACCGGCCTGCGGGTGGTTGGTTGGCTGCGTGAGCGAGCGAGTGGGAGAGTCAGGTAAGCTGGGACGGACGGATCAGGGTGCGCGAGCGAGCGGGAGAGTACATATACTCCTTCCCATATCATATTGTTGGGATGAAAGGTTTTGGGAGAGGCAATTTGCGATTCTTGACAAGGGTTGTTATCATTGTTAAATATCCTGCTACTCAGGGGTAAACAGGAGAGACTTGACCGAGTTCTTTTTGAATTTTGAATTTTTTGGACGAACACAGCGGAGAAGTCGCGGTGGATTCGTCTTAAATAAAGCATGTACCATGAGCATATGATTAGCAGCCCCAACCTCAGAGTCACATTCCTTCATTTATCTGTATCCTGTGCTTTAGCCCAGTCAGCCTCCTCCGTCACGAGTCCTTTCCCGCCTGAAGGTCCTCTTCCTCCCGTAAATTAATCCCAAGAACTCTTCCTAATCTACTTTTCCCCCACGAACAGAGGCCCAGGTGGGTGGTGGTGTAGAATGGTACCAATGGGGAGGGGTAGAGGGGAGGGGAATCTGTAGGGGGAAGGCGGGTTTTAAAAAAGGGGGGGTTGGTTGGTGGGGCAACGGATAGGGTGTTGGGGGGAAGTAAATAAGGGGTTTGCAACAGAGGTGAATATGATGTGATGACCCCATTACCACAAGCGGAAATCAAAATGAGATTGCAAAAGGGAGAGGCAACATACCCTACACCCTCAGCCCACCCAGCATGCAGTCCCGTCTGGTGGTGTGACGATAAGTACAGACTGTCGATTTGCGACCTGGATGTCAGGCCGAGGGACTCGGAAAAGTAGGCGGCAAAGTTCCTGCGATTTGGGCAATCTCCCAGCTTGTGAGGACCCGTACTCGCCCGGCAGCGGTTTGGTAGTAGTACATTTCGGGCAGGCGGGCGATGCTGGTTGCTTGTGAATATTATCTTGGTCGTTTGTGAACGTCATTGTGGGCGGTGAGGCAAAAGAGTTTCAAGTTTATCGAGATCCCTATATCAGTTTCTTCAAAACACTTCGGCAGCCCCAAAAAAGCCATTTCAACTTTATTTACTCTACCGCGCCGCGTCACCAAGTGCCACGCCGCACGTAATGAAGTGCCAACACCATCTCTAAGATTCACAACCCTCACGTCATCTTCACCAAACCATAACCAACACCAACGACGCAACAAAAGAATTTATCTGAAATGCATCACTTTTTGTCTCTCTGAAGACATAAGAAAATATGTATCTGCACAAGCTCTTGGGGAATTGTATAGGCAATCAATCAAAACCTCCACCCCTCCCATCCTCCATCCCCCCTTCTCTCCATTTCCTCCTCTATCTAAATAGTACACAACAGCCACACTGGCCTCTTGCAAGCCAGAACCTACTTCCGGCCCTTGAGCAGAGCCAAAAACCAATCGACCAGTGGCTTGCGTGCCGTCGTCGTCGTCAGCGTCCGCAAAAAGTCGTTGCTGTCCTGACCAAGCTGGTTTTGGACATGGTTGATATAGAGATCCGCCGTCTTCATCCAGATGGCCTGCTGGATGCCGGCGATTTCGTTGAGGATCTGTCTAGATGTCGCGTCGCTGCTCGGTCGGAACCCTCCGTCCTGCAAAACGTCCCAGCACACGCCGTGGAACTGGGAGAGCATAAACTGCTCAAAGCCGGGGATGGTGGGAGAGGGAGGGCCGGTAGCGACTGGGTTCTCACCCGGGGTGATGATGTCGGGACCACCCCACTGCGTAATCATGCGGCTGAGAACGTTAAAGGCGATCCGGCTGGCCACAAGGTTCCCATGGTTGAGGTTCTTGGCGACGCTGAAGATGGACGACACAAGAGACTCAAAGTTACCCTGGTTGGCCGCAGACACCAAAACGCCTCCAAGATCATTCATGAAGATAACCTGAACAAAAGAAACGTATTCCCGCCTCAGCTCCTGAAGCTGAATTTCATCATCGGTGCCGTTGATCGGCTCAGAAAGGCCACCAAAGACCCGCTGAAGAAGTGGTGTAAGGAGAAGATCGAGAATGTTGGAAATCTCTCCCTTGAAGTTGTATACAATCTGCTCCAGCAGACGAAGGAACATAGCCATCTCGTCCTTGCTGGAGCTGCGAGAGAGCAGGCCTTCGATCCACTGTGGCAATTGTGGAAGAACGGCAGAGCCGAGGACGCCGAGCAGGCGGGAGAAGGCAGACCGGCAGGCCGCCCGGATCTCGTCACTCGTATTGAGCTGGTTCAAAGCAATCAGGATCGCCTCGGAAGCTCTTGTAAACTCGGCCGAGATCTCCTGTGCTGGCTGAGCCCGCGCCTTGGTGTGGCCAAGGGGCGTGTCGGCAAAACCATTGGCCAAAGTACCGAGGGCCATGATAATGTGGTGAATCTGGAGAATGGCTTGCGCATCCCCGGCCTTGGCTCTTTCGAGGTGGACGCTCATATCTGAGAAAAGAGGCTCCATGACAGACCGAGCGTACAAGGCCTGGTCGGCAACAGGGGTGGCAGATGTAGCAGACACGCAGCCAACAGCCTCAAACAAGTAGAGCTGGCCATTGAAGACGGCATCGGCAGAGTGATCAGACTCATCAGAGGACATGTCATCGTCAGCGTCATTACTAGGGACCTCAGCCTTGATGGGCAGCAAGTCGCTGATGGACTCGATCACAGTCTTGGCGACATTGCCCACCTGCGCCCTCAAAGTCTTGACGAAGCGCAAGAACAGGTACCAAGAGCGTGTGCGCACCCTGACGTGCTCATGGTGCACCAGCCTTACGAAGTTCTCAAGGACCCGGGGGATGTAGTTTTGGTGAGACTCAAAGAAGCTGTGATAGCGGACGCAAATCTCCATGTACTGGAGCAAGATAGCTGGGTGGGCGTAGTTGGCAATACCTTTGACGTGTCAGCATTGCTCGTATTCAAGACGGGAAGAAAACTTACCAGAATCAACCATCTTGCTCATCATGAGAGCCAGGCGCTCCGCGGCTACAGGGTTTGGCTGACTCTTGGCAGCCAGTCCCATGTTGGGCAGCGCAAGCTCTCCAAACAGGTACATTTCGTGAAGCGCCAGGTCCAGATCTCTCCAGTCCATCTGAGACCCTTGTTGCTGGAGGGTGGAAAACATGTTTCCGACTAGGTTGCTCATGAACTCCATGCAGAGGTTCTCATCAACGGCAGCAACGCTCTTTTGGAGAATTTGCAGCCTCTTACGCAGCTCCAGAAACTCTGCTTCGTCTGTTTGCTCGTCTTCGAGGCCCCAGTTGGACGTCTCGTCGTACCTCATCTTGAGAACTATGGCGTTCAGGATGGGAGGAAGCATTTCGGCATAGGTCGCCGGAAGAGTCCTGACTTTTCTAAGGAAAGTGAGGAGGTCGGTTAATGAGGGGATAACTGTGGAGCAGACCTCGTCGTACTCGTCCGAGAACAAGCGGAGCAGGGACGGCAGGAAGTATTGCAGAAGCTGCTCAGCCTTCGCCCTCGTATCGTTGTCAACCTTGCCGTCCTCAAGCACGCGAACAATATCTGACATGATGGCGTTGACAAGCTTGGCGACCACCTCGGCCAGATCCGTGTCGTACTGGGAGGTTCCCTTCCACTCATTGAGTGGGGGACTGGCCAGCAATTCTGTGATGATTTCGCGAAGCTGCAAGAAGTTGATCATCTCGATCTTGTCGCTCGCCTTCATTTTCTTGCTGACAATCTCGGTAAAGGTGTCAACAGCTATATCTCTGACCTTGTCCTCGCCACCTGAAGCATTTGACCTCCCGACCAAGGGCAGCAGAAGACCGAGCATTTGTTGGTTGATGACCAGCGAGATGTCGATCCAGCTCACCCATTTCCCAATGATTTTGAGCGTCATCTCAACGACTCCATCGTGCTGGTTGCTGTACCGAGACAGAATATCGGTCCATGACGTGGCAATTTTGGCCATATCTCGCTCACGAATAAGGTCCTTGAGATCACTGTTTCTCTTCGCCTCCTGCTCCTGCCGGCTGAGCATCAAGTCGGCAATCTCGTCGTGAATCGAGCTGAGAATGCGGAGGTATAATATGACGCCAGGGAGGTTGTCATTCTGGGCAATGGCATAAAAGTCCTGAACGAAGCTGCTCCAGTGTTCCCTGTACAAGAAGACAAAGAGGTATGTGAGGGTTTGCGTCAGCTTGTTTTGGAGATGTGCTGGGTCGACCTGACTTTGGGTGTTGCTCGTGTATGTCCGTCCGATATATTCGAGGAGAGACTGCTTCAGGTACACGAGGCTGGCTGCATCCAGGGCTTCTGAATGAACGGCATTGTTTATGATTTCGAGCGAGACTAGTCGTACGACTTCGGACGCTGGGGGGGATCGGGTAAAGAGGCCGATGCAGACCTGCCAGGCCTGGGGGTCTACTCGCAGCTGGTTAAGGTACTCGAAAGCCTGGCCCTTGAGCTCCTGGCTGGAACTAGGGTTCCAGGCGACCTCGATCGCATTCTCGATCTATGAGGGCAGAGCATGTTAGCATGGTCATGCGACACGGCCCAGACGACGGCGACGGTTATCCCTCCTCTGGTGGTAGCGGGGTTGGGAGATTGGGCGCTTTTTGCGGGGAACTAGATCATGGGCTTACCTGGGCGTCCATTGCCGGACACAGTGGTTAATGTGGTGTGTGGTGAGGGATTCGGAGTCCTTATATTTCGGTGGGCTATTATTTTTGATGCGAGGCTGCTATAACTCTGGAAGCTGTGGTGGAGAGCACTCGGCATTCTCAGATACGGCAGATGTGGCGCCGAAGATACATGAGTCGACCTTGCTTCAGTTGGCCTCCATGGTCTGCGGGGAATAAGTAAGGTAGGGCGGCGGTGAGGGATGGGGGGTTGTTCGGATGGAGACGGTGCACAGTTAAAGACACACTCTTGTTCAGTGTGTACAGCCGCGGCGTGAGTTGCTTGGAAGTTTGTTTCTATTTCGACTCGTTCTCAATCTGGGGAAACAAAGCGGTGGATGGAAATGGGATGCTGCAAAAGATGGTGGGGCAGAGGGAGTCAAAAAAGTCAACCTCTACAGTAAAAGGCCAGGCTTCCAGACTGCCACCTGAATTGGTGGGGCACGCGCACGTGCCACCATCCCTCTCTCCTCTCTAAAACACAAGACAATGAATGCCCATTGTGATACACTGCATAGGGATATTCATAAATCCTTTGCTAAACCCCCAACGCCATAACCAGATACATTGGCTTCAAAACAAACCCCTTATTTTCCTTCCTCATAACTACCTCAATCCAAGACCGTCCCCCCGTTGACTCAACCAGTCTTCTTCTTCTTCTTTGGCCGCTCTTCCTCCTCCTCTTCAGCATCTTCCATCTCCTCGTCTTCGTCATCATCCACCTCATTATCAACATCACTCTCTCCGCTGCCTGAACCATCACTTTCGTGATTGCTGTCGTATTCCTCGGCGACGTCGCTGTCCGAGTCAGCCTGGAAGTCCTCATCCACGCTCTCCTCATCTTCGTCGGCCGAGCCGCGATCGGCCTTGTTCTGGACCACTTCCTCGTCTGAGCTGGCCATGTCCTCCGCTCTCATGGCCGCAGCAAGCATGTTGGCATCCTCATCGATTTCGTTCTTAACGCGAAGACCCTTGTACTGGAAGAAGTCCTCGAGTCCCTTAAGATCTTCACGGTTGATGTTGCTAAACTGCGAGTTGCCGCCGCCCTTCATGTGGACTGTTATATCAAACGTCGACAGGGCGGAGACAGCTCCCCCAACGCGAGAGAAGGTGATGGACTGCGTTTGATCGTATGCGATGTAGGTGGCTGGCTTGGGCACGAACATGAACGCCTTTTCCAGGCAGTACAAGAAGCCCTCGCTGGCCTTGATCGAACACTTGATGCCGGACTGGGCCCGGTGTGTCTGGAAGTTTTTGGCAGGTGAGAGAATCTTCTTGCCCGCGAGTCCTCTAAAAATCTGGGCCACCACGCTGTGCAGGGGCTGCTCGTAGTGAGACTCGAGCTTGCCCTTGTACTTCTCGTTGAGGTCTTCTTCAGGGAGGTTCAGATCCAGCGTCACTTCCTCGTCCGTCTTGAACTGCATCACAAGGAATGGATACCTGGTCTGACCCTGGCGCAAGGGTGGATCCAGCCCGATGCAGAGGAGATAGTGAACCTCGTCGGGCTTGGGAAGAACCATGAACTTCTTGATGGCTTCGTACTGGATCTTGTAGTCGTATGTTTTGCCGCGAAGACGAAAGGATGTATCGTACATATCGATATCGAAACGACCTCTTGGCGTGAGGTGCAAGACATCGAGGAAGGTGGCAATCGTGTCGCCGGCCGACTCGCCAATCTCGGCCTTCTCAATGAGGGTGTCGTAGAAGAGAGTGACGGCGTTCTTCTCTTCCTCGTCTGCATCGCTGCCAGCATCACCGCCCTCGGCCTCTTTCCGGGTGGTTGTTCCTGGAATGTAAAACCTCATCTCGACCATCTGGTCCTTTCCGGCGGACGCCTTCTTTCCCTTTCCAGGGGTGGCACCATTCTGACCGGCTTTCCCACCCTCGCCAACAGCAAACTCGACAGCGATTTCGTTTCTGCCGGCAAGGTTGGTGTTGGAGATTTCAGAGTAGGGGATTTCGAAGGCGGGACGGTTCTGGACGTTGAATGTGAGCTCCGCCTTTCCAAACTCGGCCTTGCCCCAGTTCCAGCCGCGCAGCGAATGCTCCTTGTTTTCTAGGTTCGTGCTATACCAGTTCTTGAAGATTTTGCTCAAGCGCTCGTAGTCCTGTTGGGGCGGGGGGCTGTCAGCAGCTGTCTCGGCTTGTGTCAATGTCGAATATTAGGCACCCACCTCTTGCTGAAAACCGTCTAGTTGAATGATGCCCGAATTCCTCTGCAGAATCTTGATCTCGTAGCCCTTGGCGGCTCTGCTCCATTGCGCACCGCCAATGTTGCCCTGATCGAGTGTGAAGGTGTCGCCGCCGCCTACTGGCTTCCAACCGAGACCGGTCTCCGCGAATCTGCACTTTCCGTGCTCCTTGGACAGGTCCAGGTAAATGTTGTCGAAACTCTCACTGCGCAGCGGTCAGTCTGGGAAGCTCAAGCGATCAGGCGCATAGAAATGGAGTTCAGAAGTAAACAACGTACATGGCGGCCATGGTGATGGTTTCCTATCCAAAGTCTCGGAGATGGTTTGGATGGCGTTGTGGGTGACTGGAGGTTGTCGGAGACAAAATTGAAGGCGGCGTCGAAAGAACTTCCACTCGGCGCGCCTCTGAAAGGGAATCGGCACCGTGACGCGACAAGCTAAATTGGTGGTCCGTGTCCCTTTCTTGGCGGCTCTGGGGCAGTAGCTGAACTGCCGGGCGGTGTGGCTTCCAGGACAGCAGGTGGCTTTTGGCTTGCAGGGAAAAGCTTGGGCCAGGAGAGCCCCTAGAAAGGTGGGGGTCAACTCTTTTGTTCACTTTTATCTTGGAGCACCACCTACAACGCTCCCGAGTGTGCGGCTGGACGGCACGTATAAAGAAACATACGTTTGGCTGTCTTATTCTTATGCTCCCCAAATTAGGCCTAGTGAACAAGTGGCTAACAGGGAAACCGCAAAACCGTGAAATATTATCGACTGTTGACTTAGTTTGCAGCCCCAATTTCCCCTACCACGAGTATGCCGTCCATGTAAGTACCTATGTATGCCGTCCACGTTGGGAAACTTTCGCGCCTCAGTGGAAACAACTAATAAAGTTTGGGGCAGAATGTCACGCTCTTGTCCAAAGTTCTCTTTAATCCTGCGTAAGTTTAAGCCCTCTTGCCTCCCTTGCTCGAAAGTGAAGCCCACTTGCTCGAAAGTTAAGCCTACTTACTTAGAAATCGACACCTATCACAAAGTTTAAATACCTGCCACCACCTGTCTCTCCCGATTGCATCCCAAAATCTACTCTCTGGTTCAGAACAGGCTACACCTCATCACCTTCACTGGTTCAGAACAGTCTGCAACGCACCATCTTATCTTTGGTTCAGCTATCCAAGCATCACCGTCAAACCACACCACACACCATCTCTCAAGATACACAGACCAATTCCAAAATGGACGGTTTCAATCTGTCCTAGTTTACCCAGGAAATAAAGGCCTACATGGATCTGCGCTCCACCAACCTGGATACGCGCCTCACCCACATGGAGCAGAGTCTCACCCACATGGAGCAGTTCTTCACCAACATGGATCAGCGCATTAACCAACTCAAGACCTATCGAGACGGGCTTCGCCAACATCAATAGCCGAATGGACAACCTCGATGGCCCACGCAAAGTCTCAACAACCTCACACAATTTGACAGATAAAAAATCTCAGGCACACAATATTGGGCAACAACAACAGCAGGATCTCGACTATTAATACTGCAATCGGCAGAATTGAGGCTTGAATCGATGGTCTCGAGCAGCACATGGGTGTCCTGTACAATCAACTTTCTCGGGAGATCACCAATGCCTCCAAAAATTTTGAGCGAGAAGCATGAAGCATTGCGGCAAGACGTGAACGCAAAGATGAACAAGTTTGAACTGAGAATCAATCGCAAGGTGGACGACCACATGCAGTTGCGGGATATGGTAAGCTTTTTTCACTTTACTTTACCCAGTATCAACATACAAGCACCCCTGCTTTCTTCATACATACGTGTACATAGATACTAACTGCTGTAGGTCATTTTATAGTTTCATGATCGTCGTGAGGCTACTTCGTTTAGTTGACTAGCAAGGCTTTTCGAGCGCCGATAGCGTAACGGGTTTGGTTTGGGTTGAAGGATGGATCTGAGAGCTCAGTACTATTGTGGATGATTGTGGGGCGGATGAGTGAGGTTGAAGTGATCAAGTCAAGCCTCCGAGAAACTACCAGAACATAGAAAAATCAAGGCTCGTTCAAAGTCAGTGTTCAGGATCTGTGTTTTAGTTTTGTAGCTATATCAGCACCCTCCGCACACAACAATTGGCACAGCAAAAGTCAGTTAACCTATATCAAATTGTGAGCCATGCCTCCCAAGGAAAACCAATAGGCCTTTTAGCTATCTTTAAAGGCCTAATAATTTTCCTTCAAGGTATAGTTTACACTATAACAGAGGTAACCTACTTACTTTGGTGCTTATTATTTTGCCC
>NW_001914854.1:3033471-3039499 GCF_000226545.1 Podospora anserina S mat+
AGGGGGGGGGTTGGAAGGGGGGAACCAACCAGAGATAATGATATCCTTCTGCCTATCTTGAATCAAAATACTCCCATCCTCACACCAGACTGCCAGGTCCCCAGAGCGGAGAACACCCCCCTCAAAGAGCTTCCTCGTCGCCTCCGGGTCTTTGTAGTACCCCTTGCAGCAGATATTCCCCTCAAAAACAATCTCGCCTACTTCCTTTCCGTTCTTGGCAACGTCTACCGGCTCCTCGCCTAGGCTACTCCCATCCTCTGCCGTCTTGATGACACGCACACCAAGCGAGGTAAGAAATCCATGACCTTGCCTTGCCATTTTTGCAAACTTCTCGTGGGGGGGCAGGAGGTCCCATTCTGGTAGGAGGTAACCCCTGGTGATTGGACCGTATGTTTCGGTAAGACCATAGACGTGGACAGGGTAGAGGTTTAACGCGGTCATTTGCTCGAATAACCTCGCTGTTGGGGGGGACGCAGCAACAGTGACACGGACTGGGTTGGGGAGGACTTCGGCGTTGGGGTCGGCGCACAAAAGGGTGTTGACTGTTGGTGCTGCGTTGAAGTGGGTGACCCCCTCGTTTTTGAGAAGAGACCAGATAAGCGGGTAGTCTATCTTCCTCAGACAGACGTGGGTTCCCCTCACGGCGGTGATGGCCCAGGGAAAGGTCCAGCCTACGGCGTGGAACATGGGGAGGGTCCAGAGATACTTGCACCTGCCGTCTGGGAGGTTGAGGCCCGACTCGACAATGTTGGCCATGGTTGCCAGGTAGGCCCCGCGGTGGGTGTAGATTACCCCCTTTGGGCGGGAGGTTGTGCCAGAGGTGAAAGGGAGGGCGATGGTGGAATCTTCGTCGGGGACGCGGGCTGAGATGAGGTCTGACCAGCCTTTTGAGCCGGTGGTGCGGTCGAGGATGAGGCCTTCGAGGACTGCTTCGTCAAAGGGGCCGGAGAGGACGCCTTCTGTTGTGTCGGTGTCCTGATAGTGTTAGTTATTAGCTTTTATGGGAGATGAGAGAGCGTGGGGGGCTTACAAGATCAACGATGATTTTGACATTGGGGTGAGATTCTGTAAAGGCCTTCAACAGATTCTCATACTCCTTGTCGACAATGATGCAGTCCACCTCGGCAAAGTCGAAGATGTAGGTGATATCATCTGGCTTCAGCCTGTAGTTTACTGGCACAATCACACCCCCAGCAGCAACAATCCCAAAGATGCTCTCCAAAAACGCCGGCGTGTTGGGTGCTAGCAGACCAATGCGCTTGTAGCCATGCTTGCGGAAGTAGTACGCCAGCCCACGGGCACGGTCAGCGAGCTCCATGTAGGACCGCCGGAGGATCTTGTTGTTGGCTGTGACATGGTAGACGGCCTCGGCATCGGGCTCAATGGCAGCGGCGCGTTCGAGGAAGTAAGTTGGCGAGAGGTGGGAGAAGTGGTGGGGTACTGATTCAGGGGTAGCCGAGTGAAAGATGTGGCCGAGGACGTTTCTGAGGCGGTTGGAGGGGCCTGACATTGTGAATGACGATGAGGGTTGACGGTGACGGCGGATGGGAACCAAGCAACGACAAACACCGGTGAACTAGTAGTAACCAAAGATGGGGAAAAAGCCGTTGGACCGAGAGACCAAAAAAACCAAACCAGTGAAAAAACAGACGATAGCAACACGCCAACGACCACGTCAACAGCGAGGGGACAAGGAGAAAGGGGGAGCAGGGAACCAGCGACGAGCGAGCGAACACCTAATACCTAGTAGCAGCAACAGAAAAGAGAGGATGGGAAGAGGAGAGGAGAGGAGAGGAGAGGTATAGTTACATATATATATATATATATATATATGACTGTCTCAAAAACAGGTAAAACATCCAGCCGTCCGGGGCACACCATACCTACATCACATCTCCAGCATAACCGTGTTCAAATGGGGGGTTCCTTTCCTCGGCATCGAGAAGCCCACACAGAGTCCACAAAGCTTGAACAGCGCGGCCCCGGGACCACAGCGTGCCGCCGCCGTGTGCAAGCAACAGGATCGCCAAGCGGGCCAACTTCCCCGCATCCGCGCAATGCCCAGGGCTAGGCCGGATTGGGGTAATCCACTTGACCGACCGAGAGGGCGGAGGTGCCGGTGATTGCCGCTCCTCATTCTCACATGTTCAACTCTTTCTGTGTATCATCAAGTGTTCGTATTCCAAAGAGAGAGAGACAGCAAGAGATGAGACGGAAAAGATATCCAGAGAAGGCAAACTTGTCAGAGGAAAACAAGAGTTTCACCCCACGTTCCGGTCTAAGTCTAGTCCCTTCTCAGAAAACCGTACCTGGAATTACCCCACAGTTTCCCCAATCTTGGCCTCTACGGAGCAGCCCACGTTGTTTTTTCTCAGCAAGCTAACCTGGGCCAGCATCATCAACCAAAGCCTGGAAAGTGGCAAGGACATCGAATCGCTCTTTCGGGGAGATGCTATTCGCGGCAGGGTCAGCCTCGCAACCACATCGGAATAACAAGCATTATGTCGTTTCATCTTCACATTCACATTCACACATCAAGGACCAGGTAATCAACTACCCATCAATCTTCATCTCATCATCCTCTTCCCTTTGGGGAGGACATTTCCATTCCATGTCATACATACATCCAAAAAAAAGAAAGAAAAAAAAAGGAAAAACTATCAATGCTCGCTATTCCACCCATCCATCCCATGTTTCACGAACCCCTTCTTACTCCTTCTTAATCAAGCTCTCAAACAGCGGCTTCATCGCCTTGGCGCTCTTCTTGGGGTATCTCTTCTGATCATTCTCATAGTCGACATACGTCACACCAAACCTCGTCTCGTACCCCTCAGCCCATTCAAAGTTGTCCATCAGCGACCAGGCCAGGTAACCCCGGACGTTGACGCCATCCTCTGAGAAGGCCTTGGCCATGGCGTGGACATAGTCGTCAAAGTACTTGACTCTAAAGTCGTCCTCGACAATCTGCTCCAGGCTCATGTCGTTCTCGCCCTTGAGCGAGGTGCCGTTCTCGGTGACGTAGATCTTGGGGTAGCCGTACCTCTTGCTCAGCCAGTTGAGCAAGTCCCGGAAACCCTGGGCGTGGGGGCGGAGCCAGAAGGACTGCGTCTCGGGGCCGATGCACTCGCCGCTCTTGGAGTAGAAGAGCGTCTCGAGGTTGCCGAGGAAGTCGTCGTCGGGAGGGGTGCCGGTCTTGTGCTTGATGTAGTTGGCCGTGTAGTGGTTCATGCCATAAAAGTCGTTGGAGCCCTTGACGAGCGCAACCTCCTCAGGAGTGAAAGTGGGGAGGCGGTCGCCGAGCTGCTTGAGCATCGAGTCGGGGTACTTGCCAAAGTAGATGGGGTCGGCAAACCACGAGATGGCGAACTCGATCTTGCGGTCGCAGGCCTCGACGTCGGCGGGGTCCTCGGGGTCCCAGGGGAGGACGGCGTCGCCGTTCAGCGTGATGCCGATCTCGCCGCCGTTGACGGGCTTGAACTCCTCGCGGTAGACCTTGACGGCCTTGCCGTGGGCGATGAGGATGTTGTGGCCGACGATCCAGCACTCGCGGGCGCTGTCGCCGACGGCGGAGCGGGTGCGGTCAGAGGTGTGGCCGGGGGCGAAGTAGCCAGAGTTGTAGCCGAGGATGGAGGTGCACCAGGGCTCGTTGAAGGTGATCCAGTGCTTGCACTTGGGGATGGCCTTGAAGAGGACGCGGGCGTAGTTCTCAAAGTCGGCGGTGAACTCCTCCTTGTTGAGGAAGCCGCCGTAGCGCTTGTCGAGGGCGTCGGGGAGATCCCAGTGGAAGAGGGTGATGAAGGGGGTGATGCCGGCCTCGAGGAGGTCGTCGACGAACTTGACGTAGTGGTCAAGACCCTTCTGGTTGACGGGGTCGTTGCGGCCACCGAGGGGGATGACGCGGGACCAGGAGATGGAGAAGCGGTAGGCCTTGGCGCCCAACGACTTCAGGAGGTCAATGTCCTCCTTGGTGCGCTTGTACGAGTCACAAGCGACGGCACCGGAGCTGCCATCAGCGATCTTGCCGGGGATGGCACAGAAGGTGTCCCAAATGGAGGGGCCACGGCCATCGACATCAGCGGAACCCTCGATCTGGTACCTGTGTGTGAGGGAGAACAACGTTAGTCATGCTGATGAGGTAGGTAAGGCAGATAAGAGGTGGATGAGGGACAAACTCACGCAGCGGTAGCGAAACCCCACAGGAAATCACTGGGAAGAGACATGATGGGCAGCTAACTCTTTTGTTTCTGGGGGAGGTGTAGGTTGAAGACAGAATCTCTCAAGCAGCCAACACAGATTTGGGGGGGGGGGGGGAGGACATGTGTTATATATACACAAACCTCTGATATGCTGCCATGGGTTTCATGGCCGTTACTCCTCCCATTGTCCCCCCCATTCTCCCGTGTTTCGGACCGTCGACACCGAGAAAAAGGCTAGGCATAGGCTGAGATGGGCGGGTTTGTACCTAGCCGCGTTGCGCACTTGCATCATGGCACGCATACCGCTGTAAGACCGGGTCAAGGACCCCAGTTTGTCTGCTTCTCCACCGCGGGGTAATATCAGTTTTCTTGCGTGTTAGCTCAAGCAACAACAAGATGGAGGAGATATGGGGCATGGGGGTAACATTGTGATTGTGTTTCCTCACAAAGTGACCTGCAGATCCCGTGGAAGCGGAGAGGGAGGGGGGACCCTTTCCCACGATCACACACATATCCGTAACCCAATCACAACCCCCCGCCCAGCCTCAAGCGTCGGAGGAAAGCAAAGAAAGATCCGGACTTTTGGCATTCGCCCAGTGATTCCAGAAAGACGGTCGAAACGGTCCTACCCCCGGCAGCAGCAGCAAACCCCAGTTTTTGTTTCCCGTACCTTACAGCAAGGCTTTCTCGTAGAGCCGCAAAAGACCCAGCCCTGCACTGTTCTCTCTCATGAAAAAGACTGCCCCGTTCGAAACCCCTCTTCAACAACAACACATCTCATGTGAACCACAAAATGATATTATCCTTTAAAACCCGCGCAAAACCCCACCAACACTTTTCCCCCTCCACCAACTGATCAACTTTCTCCCAACCCACAGCCCGCTTTTCGGAATCCCGGGCCGCAAAGGTTAAAGCGCGCCCTTCCGGCTGGGTAAACCTCGGGGAAACTCTTCAAGTTTATCGATCACGAGTCCCTCCCCCCTCTCAACAGGCAGGGGTGGCAATTCAATCAACGGCAGGACACCGCCCGCGCTGCCGAGATGAGCCTCTTCAACCTGCCGCCCGGAGTATCTACGCGAAAACAACCAAACTCCTAGATACAAAAAGCGGTGTCGCGTATGGCAAAATGCCGGCTGTGGCTAATCCTCGGCCGAACTGACGATTCACATCCCTCAGTGATCATCAACCCACCCGGAACAAGCTTCAACTTTGCTTGTTCGTCCGGAACACCGTCCCTTTTGATCCTTCTCTCATTCCTTGCATCTCCCGGCAAGCCGGACCTGCATGAATTTATCTTACGATCTACTCAGCCGAGCACTTGCTTCGGGATATCTTCGGGTTGAGAGAGAGAGTGAGAGAGAGAGAGAGAGAGAGAGAGAGACGGTAACTCGTCCCGATGATTATATTCTCTGGCGGTGACCCAACATCTTGTTTTGTTTTGATTGTTCCTGTCTGGTGTCTTGGTGTTGCCATATTTGTGTCTTGATGTCGGTCCAAAACCAGACAACCATCTGACATTATTCTTACAAACGGTAAAGTTAAGTAAAGTAAGTTAGTTCTCTCTTTCAACAACTCGTAATAAAGACGTGATAATTACTGTGTAATAAACTCCAGATATGCTCCCTCCCTCTCTCTGCAAACAAAGTCCCACCTGTACTGTTGTCCCCTCTAGAAGAGATGATCAATAAGACCCCGATTCACCATACCGAAGAAAAACCAACCCAAGCAATACCAACTGGGTTCCTTTAGCACAACCACGCCCCTTTTTTTTTTTACCGGTCACCATCAACCTCACCACCATGCCCCCCCCTCAACGGCCCATCTCCAACAAA
>NW_001914854.1:3039621-3046269 GCF_000226545.1 Podospora anserina S mat+
TGTGCACACACACACACACACTTGCCGCTTGACATCAGATGGGAGTGATGTTATAACCTAGCAAGCAGGAGCCAGAGCAAACGAGCCGAGAGGTGCTTGCAAGTGACAGACAGGATCGAGAGGTTTCTAGAAGGTGTCGACACCTACCCAACCTACTTGACTTATATCCCGGAACCGGATTTGCAGACAGTTTCCATATAGGTTTTATGGTGCTACCTGGAATATGCCTATCTAATTACCGCGAGACGGGAGGGGCGCTCTTTGTTGCTTGTGTTCGTTCCCGGTGGTCTAGGTAGGAGAAGAGAATGGGCACACAATGAAAGTGTAACGTATCGGACTAGTCTGCAATGCTGGCTAGGCATGGTAGCCTGCTGCATGAGCGTTTGTGGCATTGCTGCAGGCTGCTCGGAGAATACTGGGTGTAGGTAGATGTCAGCCCAGTAGGGTTACGTCTGTGGTCTCCCGATGCCGTCGAGTGGTTTGACAGCCAAGATGTTCAAGGAAATTTGGTGAGATTAGGAGAACAATAATATCGAGCGCTGTTCAGCGTTGCCCATGAGTGCTGTATCTTAATTGATTATCATGAACTGCGTGATTGCAGCCTCGTTGATGCTAATAACTTCGATTGCCTAAAGCAAAAAAAAAATACAAAAAATGAGAGATTAGCTGCAACTCGTTTCGATCGAGTGACCTCCGGGTTATGAGCCCGGCGCGCTTCCGCTGCGCCATGCAGCTTGTTAATCATTTCTTGATGTTTGCTGTAGACGAAAACTCTGCTTATCATTGTGGATCGATGGGCGCTACTATTGTGGGTTTTTTTCGTGTCCTCAACTTTTTGAGGACGGCATTGTGGGTTTGTGGATGAATGAAAGGCAAGGATGCGCATGTGGCTCTGGGCGGGTACATGCGGGTTGCATAAGCCATCCTCACTGTCAGGCTGTGAACAAACAGAAGAATTGGCACTGCAAGTCAGTAAAATGTGCAATCTTTGTCAACTTGTAGCTTTTTAAAAACAAAATGGTGTTGAAAGATTGTCAAGAGGCCTTAAAAGATAGTCAATATGGCTTCAAAAAATAGTCAAGAGGCCTTCAAAATAGTCAAGAGGCCTATTCACTTTCTATCAAGGCATGGTTCAGAATATGATGTACATTGGCTTACTACTTGTACAACACCAATTATTCTGTCCACTGCAGGGGAGCAAGGCAAAAATACCAGTAACACATCAATGATGAGAAGGGCAATAGGGGTTATGAATCATAGCATTAACTCCCCTCCTCTATACATCCACTCAAATATCCTAGCAGCCTCTGCCTCTCCTATCCTATCACCTCAACATCACCACCGCCTCCCTCTGTCAGTGATCAAACAGAAAAAAGAACAAACGCCTAGGTTCATGGTCCCGTGGTATATTAGAGCAGAATCTCATCAACAACTTCCCCATCATCTTACAACCCCCCTCCACCCAACTAACAACAAACAAATAACTAAACACCAAAAAACAAAAAGGGGTATGTAACAGTGATAAAACTTATGTGCAAAGATGAAAAAAAAACAACAACAAAAAAAAACAAAAAAACTCATCAGTCATACGCGTACAAGATATGTCAAGACCGATAACAGTGGTTTGTGCAAAAGAAAAAAGAAAAAAAAACCCAACGAAGAAAAACCCTAAGCAGTCAAAGCAGGAGGAGGAACCGTCAAGTCTGGTACTTGCGGTTGCCCATCACCCTCACCACCCGAGGCCCCAGACATGGTAGGCGACGCCGGGGCGATTTCTGGATCGGGGATTTGAATATCAAGCTATCCCGCAAAGTTAGCCATCTGCCACCCCATCCAACTCCCAAGAAGAAACAAGAACTCACACTCATGTACCCCGTCCTCCTCAACGGCACAATCTTGGGCGGGATCACATTCCCCCCCTCATCCCCAGGGTGATCCGCCCTCACCGTCTTCTCCATCTCCTTATTCCACTCTTCAATCCACTTCTCCAACCCCTTCAGCCTGCTCTTCACCCCCGTAAGTCCAAAGTCATCCCACAACCACCCCGTCGCCAAACCGAGTACACCGTCCAAAATGTTCCTCCAGTTGTACGCGCTAAAGGCCGGCACGAGCTCGCTGTTGAGTTTTTCTATTACTCTCCTAAATTCCTGCTCGCTTACTCCTGCTGGGTCCAAGATGTCCGGGTAGAGGTTGGAGAACGTCGGGGCGAGGTCACCTTCCAACAGCCAGTCCCTACGGATGCGGATTATACGTGTGGTGGTGTATTCTGGCGAGTCTATCGGCACGTGAGGGTTCAGATGTGGGTAGCAGGGATGTTGGGGGCCCCATTCCTCGCCATTGTCAGGTTGCTCATCTGGGTCGCCCATGATGGAGGAGTCAGATGACATTTCGGAGCCGATGCCTGACATGCGGGAGGCCATGGACAGACGCGGGTTGGCCACGTCCGGCCCACGTTCCAGGTCGCGGGAGTAACGATCTCCTGCGCCGACATTGTTGTCCGGCTGGGACGGTAATGGTGGTGGCGCCATGACTTCTTTGCCTTTCCCTTTTCCTTTGCTGTCTCCCCTCTGGTGTTTCGCTGTCGATTGATCAAAACTGAGACCGAATGGTACTCGAAGACGTGACGAGATGCTCTGGCTGTGGCTTCTGGTTTTTCGGAATTCGGACACGGAGAAGAGGTGCTGGGATGGGGGCTGTTGCCGCAAAAAGGATGGCCCTGGATAGCAAGCCTCGACCGGCGAGGGTGAAGGTGTGGCGCGAACCGATGGCGGAAGGCTGATGCGCTGCTCGGCGCCGGCGTTGCGTTCGAGGTGAAGACTGATTCGGTTTGAGATGGATTGACGCGGTCGCTGTTCGGGACTCTGTAAAAGTGGGTGCTCACCAGCGGCGGCCCTGCTGGGCTCCTCGGCAGTGGCAGGGGTAACTGTCAGCGGGACGGGCGGAGGAGGAGGTGAAGACGGAGCACGGCGTCTGCGAGCAGTGCCGTCGGAAGAGGTTGGTGTTCTCGGGGTCGAGTTGGTGGGGTTCCACAGACGGGCGGGCGAGGTTCGTTGGAGTGGTCGGTGGAAAGGGGTACCGCGGGTCCGGAATGGGGACTGATCAGGGAAGGATGATTCCTGGGCGCTGGGTCGGCCCCGCCGTAACAAACTGCTTTTTCTGCGCAACGGCCGGCCGGGCGCTACTGGTTCGAATGGCGGAGCGGCGGGCGCGGGATAATCGAAGGGGTAAGGGGGCTGCTTGGTCGGCGGAGACGACAGACTCGTGTTTGTGTGCTGGGTCGGTTGGGCGGCGGTTGACGCATCTAGGGCGGTATCTTGCTTGTGGGGGGGCGCGTGGGAAGCCGTCGGAAAGATGTTCTAGGGATGGCCGTCTCGGGGACGGCCTCCTCTAGGTACAGAATGTGTAAGTGTCTGGAGACGGTGGGCAGGCGCAATCTTCGGCTGGTGCAATCTTCGGCTGGTGCAATCACAATCAGCTCATCAAAATTACTAGCAGTTAGTATCCTCCCTGCTAGTAAATCTTGTATCGCGCCTGTGGATTGCCGACTGCCAATCTTGTCGGAGTCGTGGCCCAGGGGGATAAACGATTGACAGTGGTTGGCGGCGTGGGATGCGGACTTGATGGAATACTCTCTAGAAATGAAAACGATTGGACTACGGGATAAATTGGAAATCGCTGTGATGGCCGACACAGCGTGACGCCGACCTTTGATTTGCGACGACGTGTTGGAGTGCCGCGGCTTTTTACACGTGCCACCCGGCGGCAGCTGGCGGCTGTGTCTATCTTGGCAGCACGATCTTCATCAACACAACTTCACAGGATGGTCATCTTCGGGGGGTTAACTGATGAGTTTCATAGCTATAGCTTCGAGGCCAGAGACTTTTGAATTCATTGAGCCTCATTCACTTGCTAGGTAGACACTGCCTGATTTGTGTGTGTTCCACGTAGGTGGATCAGTCGTGTAATCGACATTCTTTGTCCGTTGTCTTTTTACGTAGAGGAAGAGTTCTTCTGCATCATTCTTTTTCATTTCGATTCTAGCACTTCAAGTCCGGGTTGATTGTTACATCTGAGACTCTATCGCGGAGTTGGTCGAGTCGAGTCGAGAGAAAACGTCAACTTCAAATTTGCCTGGAGAGCCAAACAGAAGAAACGTGAGCCATGCATGGCCTGGCTATAAGCCGGTCGACAATGCTCATAAAAAGTGATCCTAAAAAGGGTCTTGGAGCAAAAACAGAAAAAGAGTTCAGCCCTTGAAAGTGGAATCGAACCCGTCGGTTGATGACAGTCAGAACACCTACGTATCTCTTTTCGGAGTGATCTGGTTTCGTGGGTAAACAGAGCGTACCATAATACCACTTGACCAAACCACCCTCCGAGGCATTACCGCCCCGTGTTATATCTCTGCAAAATCCTAAACTATATCCCCCACGAGCCGTTCGACTGGCCGCTCCATTCCCATACTTGCTCACCGAGCAACAATTCTTCAACTTTGCAAGGGTATTTCTTTCCAAAACCTGCCCGCCTCTTTAATATGCCCATTCCCACGTCCATGATGCTTTAAAATACAATGCGCGCCTACCAAGTGCAAGCAGACAACCTGGAAGGAAGGTACATATCCAAAACTGCAACTAGGGTATCACCACAGAAATTCATTAGTGGGAACGTAACAGATCCCCCGCTGAAGATGTGGGGAAGGCGCCGGGAGGCCGGCACCTAACGCGGGACCCCGCAAAGCTTATTCGGGTGGGGAAAGAACGGGCAGGTCAATGCCGTCACCCACCTCTCTCCAATTCTCTCGAAACTCAACTGTTGGTTCTTGTTCTGTTTATTCCTGTCACCATTATGACTTCTCCAACCGCTTTTTGAAAAAGATTTATTTTCTTGTTGTTGTTCCGTTCTGCTACATGCGTCTTGCCAGTATAATACCACCCATCGCTACGTCACGCCCTCCAGCTGAACCGAGACACTGGACATCCCTGCCATCACATCAAGGGAAACATTTCTTCCATATCCCAGTCATGAATCATCGCCTCAGACTCACGACCTCGTTGGACTCATGCCCTGGTCCAAGTTCCCAGGGCATATCAACGGCCCTGGAAACCATGCACGAGGAGTCGGAGTCTGTCCACTCCGGGCCCCGGTCACCAATGTCCGGTGGTACCGCCCCCAGCGCTTTCGAGGACGACCACGGCCGACGTCGAAGCTCCACTTTCTCAGTGTACAGCTTGAACGAAGCCGGGCGTGGCCTTCACGATGAGATTCTCGATCCAGGGCCGTTTATACACCGAAGCGAGGTATCATGGGGAGCGACACTTCCCTTAGTATTTGCCCTCCTCCCGGCACTGGTCGGGCTAGTCTTCAAAAACGGCAGCTCGGTTATCACCGACCTCATTTTGTTGGGGCTGGCGGCCGTGTTTTTGCACTGGTCGGTAACGGTGCCGTGGAAGTGGTATCATGCGTCACAGCAGGTTCGGGAGGAGGAGGGGTCGTTTGTGGAGAGTGCTTTTCAGGACGACAGCGGGAGCGATGATGCTGTCAGCCCTCGGCAACAGAACCCCGGGCCGGATGAACAACAGCCATCACAGCCAGATCCCCAGACCCGCAAGATGGACCGCCGCGCCAAAACCGCCAGCCAAGCCCTCACGCTGCTCGGTCTTCTGGAATGTGCCGCCTTGTTGGCTTGCTTTGTCGCCCCCGGGTTGGCGGCCTGGATGCTCCACCACGGCCGGAACCTTTTGTCGCGAGGCTCGGAGGGGTTGGTGTCAAACTTTAACCTTGTCATCTTTTTTATTGCGGCGGAGATATCGCCCGTGTCACACTTTATGAAGCTTATCCAGGCCCAGACGCTCCACCTCCAGAGACTGGTCCACAGCAACTCCAACCCCTACCGGCAGGAAAAAGTCACGATGAATCAATGGAGGGAGTTGATTGCGAGGTTGGATGAACTCGAAACACGGGGACTGACCAATGCTCCGTCACCAGTGGAGGCAGACACGAGGCGGGTGCATGCCAGTCTTGTCAGGGAGGTGAGGAATCAGATACAGCCTGATATTGATGCGTTGAATAGAGCGGTTAGGAGGTATGAGAAGAAGGCTAGGGTCCTGGCGGTGCACACGGAGGGGAGGTTGAGGGATCTGAGGCAGAGGGTGGATGATGCTATTAGCTTGAGTGCTGTTGTTGCGGGGAGGGGGCGGAAGGGGACGGAGTGGGATTTGGTGGGGTGGTGTTTGGGGGGGGCGGTTTGGGTTTTGATGTTGCCTGTCAGGGAGGTGATTAGGGGGTTGGCAAAGGTGTTGGCGGGTGTGGGGTGGTTGATGGGGATTAAGGAGGAGGGGGGGGATGAAGCCATGAGGGGGAAGAAGAAGGGGGAGATGGATGGATCAGAGGTAAAAGGGAAAGGGGTGGAGAGGGAGACGAGGAGGAGCGGGAGGGCAAGTGGGAGTGGTGCTAGTGGGGGGAATGGCGAGATGGATGGATCAGTGGTAAAAGGGAAAGGGGTGGAGAAGTGGATGAGTGGTGGTAGGAGTGGAAGCGGGAGTGGTGCCAGTGGGGGGAAGGAATATCTTGGACGGAGGATGTGATTGGGGTGGGGTGGGGATATGTAGGTTAATGTATCGAAGCGGGTAAATTTCACCGGCGCCTTCA
>NW_001914854.1:3046419-3080180 GCF_000226545.1 Podospora anserina S mat+
GGGTGTGGGTTGTAAGCGGTGAAGCTAAGGAAGAAGGTGATGTTCTTTGATTGAGTGTTGGGTACATCTGGGGGGTGTTACACTGTGGGAGGGACTGGACTTTTGGATGATGTAAAGGATAGGAAAGAGCTTTTTGAGACACGGAGGTCGAAAGCGGGTCGGTGGAGTTATTTCTACTATTCTGGTGCGAAGATCTACCTTGGAGTATAGTGTTTGTACTTGATGTAGATATTAAAACGTTGCTGCAGGCGTTGAATGGGTGGGATAGCATAAAAATGTGAACACCATCTCTTTTTGATCCTTTTCTTTTCTTTTCCGTTTTTTCTTTCTCTTGGGGGGGTTCCAATTTGCAGAGATACTTGTACAAGCCGAAGATGTTGCTTGCCAGGGATATTGAGCGTTGATGCCATTTTGGGCCCCAGATGTTGAACCATAGGAGGTTGTCAGTTGTCAACGAGTTACCAAGGACTAACTAGCTTCCTGGATAGTTGGGCCTGGTGCAGATAGTATTTTGTTCATGGTCTAGTAGTCTTACTCGTTGCCGGGCTCACGCTGACAGTTTTGGTCTTGCCCGTCTGCGAGCCGGTAAATGGTCCAGATTCAGAAGGCAAGGATATCCTGGCAGGGTTGGGTAAGTCCAGCTCTTTTCGGCTGCAGTTATCAGATCAAAAAGTGAACATGTTCGTATCTGTATGTTTCCACTGTCTGTCTCATATTGCTTACAGTTGTGACGGTTGTCATTGTCAACGTCTTGGAAGAGGCGCCGAGACGGGCAGTTGAGGCGTCCAGAGGTGGACTGTCCTTCCTCATCGAGTCTTCAAACAAACACAAGCCCAAGAAAGGCGTGCATAAATGCATTGGTGCCAAATGTGGAAGGCATGATAGTTTAACAGTGGTCAGCTTCAGGTTCGGCCCATGGCAGCCTCGATGAGGGACGTGCACTTGTGGGGTGACATTCGCCCCTGCAAAGCCACTCCACTTGTTCTTTTCTAGCTCCAGCTTGGCGGGAGTATGGCGCTAGCTGAAAGTTAGCCTTGCGGGAAGAGTGGAGAGGCCGGAGCTTTTAACATCGCATTGTGACATCACCACTGCCAATTGAGAACGATAATTTTTCTGCATCAGAAGGAGGTTGGGGAAGGGACTTTTGGTATATGAAGTGGAAGGAACAAAACAACCCAAGAACAGAAAGAAGTTGACCGCTTGAAGAGGGGCCAATGTACTGACTGATAGTGTGTCCCCATTTGCCAGATCAGGGCAGGTCTTAAGCCACAGCAGGGGAAAATACCAGCTTTTCCTCGTTTTCTCATTCCCCGCTCATGCTGCTGGCTGTCGCGCTGGCAGATCCACATCCAATAAACCCGAGATCATCGACGAGCATTGTGCAGCGGAGGACGCAAGTCTTTCTTCTTTTGTCTTTGTTTATCGTGGTTTGTTTCTAGTCTATCTATTCATCCGCACGGTACGTGGACCGTATGATGGCCTCTGGATGGTTGGGCGCGTCCAAGTAACATCCCGCGTCTTGGCGTCGCAAACTGCTAATCAATGGAAATCAGGTACCGGCTATCTGTGGGGGAGCAACTACAACTTCCTTCGGTTTTCCGGCAGTCAGTCGGCCGATTGCATCTCGTGCTCTCGACATGTGAGACGGGGATAACAAACCAGTCCTCATCAGCCTAGCCAGAAGATGGCAAGTTGAGCCACGTTCGGTAACAACAGCCGCCATCAAATTAGTTCTTCACCATGCCTCCCGCCGCTCACTGCCGGGCTGATTCCGTACGGCAACCAGCGAAAGGTCGGTAATTTAGCCTGCGTCAACTCTGTCTCATCCGGAGAGACACCAGGTTTTTTTTGGGGACGAACTGCGTCTAGAGTGGTAGCGTAGACTACACGAGTCCACAAGGTTTCCAGCATGGGGGAGGAAAATGCCCGACGTTGGACTGGATTTCCACGAATTTGGCTATGTCAAGATTTGGGGTGTCGTTGAAGCGGAGCTCGAGGCATGGGCAACAGCACATCACAGCGAATCACGGCCGCACGATGCGTCTTGATCTGGGCAATCTTGGATGAAAGCGCCCACTTTTGTCAACCTCAGGTCCGGATACGGCACGCGCCAACCCCTTGGCGGCGTTGCTGAACCCTGTCGGCTCTGCGGAGGCCGGTCGTTAGCTTGGACGCCTTTGCCGCAGTCACACACCCCATTGAGCACCCCACGTCGAGTCGTCAACCTCGTTGACGTCCCGCTAGTCTCCTGCTTCGAGTGCTGGCCTCGCTGACCATCCACTCGAACTACAGCTTGCCCAGCACCATGTCGACGATGGACGTCTCCTGGTGTGCCATGGCCGGCCTCCCAACGGACGCCTTAGGTGCTCGTGCCGGCTCGTCGAGGCTCCTGCTGTTTCCTGGCGTCTCCTGATATCCATCCCGTTAACCGTACCGTGATCTGGACGAGCGGCCCCATCTCAGATATTGTTTCTCGTGGACGGGTTATGCCAGTTATTGTCGGCGGATCATGGACCAGTTCATCCTTGGGGCCTGCCTCGAGTGGCTTGACACTGGCTCCAACCCCCCCCCCCCGCCCGCCGGTAATCCCTGGTTTTTCTCAGCTACCTGTTATATGTTCTCCGCCTTGTCATATCGTTTGATCTGCCGCATGTCCCTCGTCTTCTTCCCCTCCTGTCCCAGGCAAGCGTCTAGACTGAGCTTCAGCACCCGGTGTTTGCTGCCGGGCCTCCTTCAGTCTGATCCGTTCCGTATCACCGCCATCAAGTCCACCCAACGCTGGCAGTATTTGTTGAAAGGCAATCCGGTGTCAAAGAATATCGCTGCTTCTTCACCGTGCTATGAGCTGGCAAACTGCTCCCGTCGGTTTCCAGTAGGGCCTCCGCGCAACTTAGGATAGCGGTCACGATATCGAGCGTGCAACTCGCAGGCTGGCCAATATGAAGCTTGCACAGAGCTCTGGAAAAGCTCTGGTTTGTCTGGGGCTTCTGGTTGGCTTCGCTGCCGCGGGTGGTCTCGGGCCAGCAAAGCGAGACGAAGTGACCCCCTCGACAACGGTCACGCCGACTCGGACGTTGACAGAGGCCGGATCGGAAACGACAAGGTCAATCGCCCCCTCTGGCTCTCCGGTCATTGGTACCCTAAATCCCTCGTCCACATTGCCGCCTTCTGCCAAATCAACTGTTGATCCGGCCTCTCTGTTCAACACCAGCGCCCTCGATGGTAAGTGGGATCTGGTCTGCCAGCATCTGATTGTTGAGCACCATAGCTTACCGTTCTCCAGCTCCGCTTCCAGATGACCAGCTTCCCCTACAGCCTGTCATCACCCCCGGATGGGCTGTTTCCGGTGCCATTATGCTCATCACCGGCTTCGTCTATGCTATCGTGGGGATCAAGACAAAATGGCTACACACCTTTTTCTCAACCGCCTACCTGGCAAGTTTAGGGACAACAGCGCTGATCTTGTACGTCATGGTGCCACCAGTCAGTGACGCTGTCCAAGGAGCATACGTGGTAGCAGCTGTCTGCACCGGAGCTGTTCTCGGTGGCCTTGCCATCGTTTTTAAGGAACTCACCGAGTGTCTGGCCGGTCTTCTGGGAGGCTTTTGTCTCAGCATGTGGCTGCTGACTCTTCAGCCCGGTGGACTTGTCCCATCAACTGTTGGCAAGGTTTTGTTCATTGCCTCGTTCACCTTCTCAGGCTTCGGGGTGTACTTTGTGCCATGGACGCAGATTCGGGCATATGCACTTATCGCATGTATTTCCTTCTCAGGGGCCACCGTGACTGTTCTCGGAATCGATTGCTTCACTCGCGCTGGTCTCAAGGAGTTTTGGGCGTACATTTGGGCACTCAACGACAAGCTGTTTCCCCTTGGCGCGAATACCTACCCACTCACACGCGGCATTCGGGTTGAACTCGCTGTCACAATACTCATCTTCCTCGCCGGCATTGTTTCTCAGCTCAGGCTCTGGCGTCTCATCAAAGACCGTCGAAGCAAACGTGAGGAGGAGATTGCCGAAGGAGAGCGGAACCTTCGTATCGAAGAGGAGATCATCGGCCGCCAAGTCGAGGAGATGACGGCTCGCGAGCTCCGTCGCTGGGAGCGTATCTATGGCGAGAACACCCCGACCCACCAGGCCTCCGACTCGGCATTGGGCGATATGGATGACGAGAAGCGAATTCGTCACAGCTCTGCCACTCTGGCCTACTCGAGACGCACCAAGTCCCCGACTGAGACTGATGGGATTGTAGCGACCGAGGTATATGTCGACCCTCTGGCGGACCCTACGCCCTCGGAGAAGGCCGACGTGAATGAGACTGTTATCGCCAGAGACGTCGGCGATGGGAGAAGATTCACGGTCAGGATTAGTGAGGACGAGCTTCGCGGGCGCTCGACCCCTGAGGTTACCTCTTCGCACACTCACGATGGTCATATGAGACGCGAGAGTTATATCATGATGAATTCCAGACGCAGCTCACAACGTAACTCTCAACGAAACTCGCTTCACACCCCTGAGGTTCCCATTCTCAGTCTGCCTTTCCAGCTGTCCAATGCTAAAAGCGAGGAGGATCGTTCCTCGTTTGCTGCAACCTGTGCCGACGAGGAAGCCCGGGAGAATGTGCCTGGACCTCGGATTAGAAATTCAACGGCGGAAAAGCTTGCCGAGAGACTGTCGAGTGGTTCGGCCAAGCTGCTTAGGGGCCTTTCCCGGCGGTCTGCCCACAGCAAGCGTGGGATCATCGAGGGAGTGGGCGAAAGCGCAGAAGACTTGGCTGTCGAGTCTGTCCAAAATAGGGACGACCTCGACTCTCTTGCTGCGGTTTTGGACGACTTGAGCTCTCTGGGAGAAGTCTCAGCGACACCATCGCCAACTACTGATGTGAAAATGGAACTGCCCGCCTGGAAATCAAAACCCCAGTCGGCCGAGTCTAGTACGCCGGGAGCCAAAAGGACAGAGGCGGCAGTCCCTGAGATGAAACAAGAGGAGGAAACGTCGCTGAGCTCTAGGGAGGTTGGTGATATGATTCCTGAGATACCCACAAGGCTCTCCGACGTGGACGTGCTTGCTATTGCCGAGTCACGCTCGGCCAAGTCCTCGCCGGCTCTTGAACAAGGAGGCTTTGTTCCTGAAGAAAAGAATCCTGCACCCTTACCGCAATTCCAGGCTGACTCCGAGGTCGAGAAGAAGATGGATCCTGCCGAGGACAGCTCGCGGGCGGACCCTGTGGGAAGCCCCAAGCGTGATGAGGACGGTGCAAAAGATGGGGATGATGCTGCGGTCAGAGGGGAATCATTGGATTCCGTTGCCGCCAGTCTGACGAGAGGGAATCTTCCACCAGCCTTGTCCCGAGTAGCATTGTGTTATCGTACAAATGAGTGGGCGAAACACCTGAGTGTGGCTGAGATCCCTGACCCAGATGAGCTCCAGCAAGAGATCGTTGCAGCACAAGACGGCTCAGACGAAGAACCGGCGCCCCTTGACGTTGTCGACCTTCAGCAAACAGCCGAGAATGCGAGCATTCCTCCATACGCCCCTCGATCGGCTAGCGCCATGTCAAACTACACAGGCCAACCTGTCAGCAGGAGCAGTTCCAGGACATCGTTCTCGGCGTATCCAGATTCGAATGCCTCTGCTGTCCAGCCTGGCTCTTCGCCTGACCTGCAGCAAGGAAAGTTGAACGGTCCCTATCGCTCCTCTTCCATGACGGGCGTGATGCTCAAGGGGCGAAATTCGAGACTTATCGCCGAGCCCATCGCGGAAGAGGGCGATCATGAGCCAACTGAACACGTTTCAGCCCATTTTCCCTCAGATACAACCTGGACCATGCCGAACACAAACTCGGCATCTGCGGTCCCTCATGGGCTGTTGTCTTCAACCTCGGTCCCGAACATGACACGGATCAGCCAACAATCCTTGTACTCTCCGCCTACTCTCATGGGTGTGCGCGAGACGCTCCTCCGCAATAAAGCGTCTGGGTCAATCTACGCTCAGACTGCTGAACCAATTCCCTACGGAATACCAATCTTTCCTGTCGCAAGGCCTTCCTCTGAATACGAGAGTCTGCACAGCCACTCTGCACCTAACAATGTCCCTAGCGATTGCTCCAGCCCAGCAGTCGGCGTCGACCTCGATGACCTGCCACTATCCCAACGCCGTGCGTTGATCCGACAGAGCAGTATGCCTATGCAGCCCCAGCAGGCGCTTATACGCCAGCGTTCAGGGCTGCGAAGTCCTACGCCACCTGCCACCTCTCACCCTTCCCCACGCGCAACACCAGAGTCTACCACTTTCGACTCACACCAGCCTCTCCGTCATAGCACAGTACCTACCGAAGCTGTTCGCCAGGCGCAGCTCGCCAAATTCCGCAACAGCGTTCAAGCTGACCTCCGGGTCAACGCACGGCCAAAGACGTTGGCCCGACACAGGTCTGTCGGAGGTGATGGCTTCCACCACGGCCCGCCTCTTTCGGGGGGGTTGCTTAATTTAGGAAGTACCACCTCCATGACCAGTCTCAAGGGTGCTTTCCAATCCGTAGGAGATCGGCACAGTGGAAACACCCCTGGGAGTAGTGTTGAAATCCAGAGGAACATTGACATTCAACGCGGGGTGATGATGGAGCAAAAGGAGGCCGAGGCGGCGAGGCTGGAGAGCACGAGGCTGGAGAGGGAGGGGAGGCAGAGGGAGTTTGAGGAGCGGATGAGGAGGGATCGGGGGATGTTGGAGGCGCACCGGGATGCCATGAGGAGGATACAGAGGGGTGTGAGGGATGTTTGAGATGTCATGACTTTTTTTTTTTTTTTTGCGAAAAAGAAAACAATGATGTTATGGGATGAATTGGAGAAATATGACGACGAGATGGCAAAACGTCGGACGTATAGCGTGAGACAGGCGTGTCTGTTTTGCCACTACTGTTGTATTTGGCTTGCGGGGGATGTCTGATGACTTGTTTGTTTTTGGAAACATGACCCGGAGATGAGTACGAGTACGATGACGGCATGGCGGTACGGTTTTACGGAAGATTGATGTATACAGGTAGCTTTTAATCAAGATTGGGGGGGGGGGGTTGTAATTACTTGCTGAGTCTTTTGTGCATAGCATGACGGTTATTGGGGAGGACAAGGTAGAAAGCGAATGGGATGGATGGGGGTATAGATTCCGGACTGGATGGGTTAGAGAATAATTAATAGTATATTGAGTAGTTGTTAGAGTCAGACCTTTTTGTGGGTTATGTTTGTTGGTGATGTTTAGCTATCCCCGAAAAAACGGCACGCACCCAGCATCATGATATATGTTTCCCAGTATTACAGAACAGAGTTGTAATAAAGTCTGCATTCCTGATAGAGGTAACCTTGTATTAAATCCCCTTTCAACTATCATTCAACGCCTTTGAACTATCCTCACAGGCCCATCGATACACATTCAACACCTAGAAACCATCTTCATAAACCCAGTAATTATCTTTAAAGATGACCTTTCTGCATGCAAGATTCGCCATACTCTGCCCTTTGGTCGATGCATGTTCGCCAACCGGGTCACCTTTTACTGTATTCTTGCCGGCGCTGCGCTTGATCTACTGACTATTCTCAAAGACATATCAACTATCTTTGACGGCCCGTTCCAAAACCCAGTCACCATCCTTTCATTCCACCTTGTACCGTCTTCGTCATCAAGGACTGTCTCAAACCCTTGAAGCCTTTCCAGTGTCTCATCTTATCTTCATCGAGTAAAACCCAGTCTTCCAACAACGGAGCCATCAAAGACATTACTCATTTGTGGATATATAAAGCTCGGTTGAGTCATGCAGCGCTCGCAAACACAGCTGATCCAAGGCTCGGATGGATGATATTAGGCTAGTAAACGCTGCTGATAATGTTCATTCGAGCCCGCGAACGGTGGTGAAAGAGAGTTTGGATGGAAAGCTGCCAGCTGCAAGCGCCGATAAAAAGATGCTGGGGTAACCATATACAATAGGCATAATAAACAGCAAGACAATATCAACGCTTACAAGCGCCCCAAAGCAAACTCCGAGAAAGGGTCCGTGTTGGGCTGGATCACCGACCATGACAGGTGGGTTGTAAAACCAAGGGATATGGAGAATATCGTGTTCGGATAACTTGGCCGCCTCGCCAACGATGGCGATGTCGCAGAGTATGTACGGTCGACCTTTGGTCTGGTGACAGCATAAGGAGTTGCCAGCACAACACCTGAAAACTGCTCCAGATACTGAGCGTAGACGTCCTTGATGAGCCCTCAAATCTCTTCGGTCATCGCACCGGTGCATGTATCCAGCGTCTGTTGGAGGTCTGGAAAGAGGTCCGCGCGTTCGCTCACGGCGAAGAGGTATTCGACATGCGGGCCCTCGCTTCTCGCCGGAGGAAGTACGATTTCGGACTCGGCTGCGTCTCGTCCTCGTGTTCCGGGGAGTGCTGCAGGTGCGCTCGCAGACGAGAGCGCCTGTTGAAGGTCGGGAAAGCGGTTTAGGTGATTCAGATAATACTTGTGAAGTGACTGATGCAAACCAAGCTCGGGATTACGTGCTTTGGCATAACGAAGACTGGTTGCATGCGCGTCCATCGTCATCTTCGCAGGGAAATAGAAGGCGAGGAGCTGATCAGCGACTTGGACAACGGCCGCTTGTGCGATGATTTGGGCATGAGCCACCATTTGTGATGGCAAACGCCGGATCTTGATCTTGAGTTTGTTGTCTGCTGCTGCATGAAGATGCTTCATCACGGCCTTCTTGGTGGTTGTTATGTCCCTAGCACCAGGAGTCCCAAGTCTAAAGTCAAGATGGGGAAAGACGATGTTGATTGAGAAGGAGGCAATCTGGGAAAGGGCAGCCTGGGATACGACAGCGCGGGATCGGACGAGATAGGTACTGTGCGACTTGATCTCATGAAAAGCCGGTACTATGCCCGAGTCAAGAAGATTGCCCGCGTCCCGTTGCTGAAACAAGCCTACAAGCTTGGCGAGGTGGGCGTCTGGTCCGTCGCCTTAGGGAGTGCGTCGAAGCCTCTCAATGTTAAGCTCGGCATTCCAAATAGACAAGTAGATGTCAATGGGTGGGATCAGACGGTCCCAGACAGGACGGAAGACCTCGTCCAGCTTCGGTGCAGTGCTTTGGTTGAGCTGTGGTAAGGTCGGGGACTTGAAGATGGCAAAGAACGGGTGCTGGTTCTTGCGCTCGTCAACCTCGAGAGGAGAGGAAACTCCTGCTGGAGAGTAAGCTCGACCTGTCCTTGCGCGTCCACGCGCTGCTGTGTTTGAGGTAATCGGGAGGAAACGATAGCTGATCGCTAGGAAGCCATAAAGAGCCGCGAGCACACCAGGCAGGTGGTCGTCCAGGCACGAAAGATAATACTTGGTTTGGGCGCGAGCAAGCCACACTTGACCGCCAGCAGGCGGGAAGCTCACCTTGTGCTGCAGAAACGTTAGTGATGGTCAATGAAACAACCAATGTCGAACATACCTCAATAGTAACCGTCTGAGAGCTAGGATAGGGAGGAAGCTCTGAGTAGGCGTTGACTTGGCAGTTGGAGACAGCCAAAGATGTTGAGATCAAGACTGTTAAGTTGTGGGAGAGTTTGAATCGATATCGTGTTTGGATTCATCACCATCTACAAACCCATCAGTGGCCGTCTAGTACAAAACACAATAAAAGTCGAAAACATACCTCGATATCGATCGCTTTTCGGCCCATCCTCAATACACCCCTAGTCGAGGTAGTGGGGGAGCTCTGAGGAGGTGTTGACTTGGTGGCTAAGCTGGGTTGAAGATGCTGAGACAAAGATGTTGAGACGAAAACTCTAATTGCGGGCAGTAGCAGGGTGAATTAGGGCTTCGATTTTTTTGTGCAAAACAGGTTCGCGTTTTAGGCAGGGCAACAGCTCAGGGAAGGAACGTGTGGGGTTGAGGTAGCGAGGCAGGAGCGATAGCCCACCTTCCCAAACGCTCCTTCCTTGTGAAGAGTATTGTCTGGCTTCGTTCAACTTCAATAATTACATATACGAGAGTGATGATATGGTATTGACGAAATTCCCATGGAAGGCATTTAAGATAGCCGAGAGGAGGTGTACAGAATAGATGCTTGGACACCTTAGATAGCAGATCATAAATAGGACATACTGGCAGGCAGGACAATGACTGGAACCACAAGGACCTTCAAAAAAAAGATGACATCTGTGTCAGACAAATTTTGCCCTCCCCAACCGAGATGCTATCAATGACATGAAGCTGCTCTCGAGGTAAAGAGTCACAATTAGACAACCAACTTTACAGACACCCCATACTCAGTCACAGCCCCCTCAGTTACCCCGTAACGGTTTTTTGGGGGGTGGAAAGAGATGACATATCACCCCATCTCTTAACGCTGTATTGAACAAAGCTGATGATTTATACAACCTCATAATTCCTTTCACCCCCCCCCTCCCCTTGCTGCCCCTCTGTCACCCATAAAAACAAAGTGTATCCCATAAACATATATACTCCTTCCCCATCCTGAACCCAAACTCCAAGCCACAAAAACGCCCATGTCCAAATGCCTATGCTAGTACGCCACACAAAAACAAATGCTAACGATCTTTAAAGCCAAAGTCTCCTTCCCAATAAACACACCCACCTACCCACCCTAAAGAAAACAAGCACAAACAATGCTAGGTCAGGTTATAAAGTCTCCACACTATTATATCCCCTTCTCCCCTCCCCCCCCGACGTCCTCGCTCTAGCCAAAACCCCCCCATCCTCTTCACTTTGAGAAGCCGCTCTTGACGGGGCAGCACTAACACCCAGGAACTCCCCTAGTGTATGACTCAAACTTCTTGCCCGCCTTCTGATAAACCCCGTTTCATTACCAGTACTTTCCACCCCCGCGCTGACAGTTTGTTGACCCTGGCCCAGACCCTGTTCCGTGTCTGAGACCTCTTCTGACGGGACAAAAAGGCTGTTTCTGAGAGAAGGTCGGTTTCGTTTGTGGGTTGGGAGGAGTTGGGTTGGGGACCCTTCCAGATGTGATAACAATTTTGTCTGTCACCACTGCTGGTCAAGGTGGTGGAGAAGGGAGAGGGGGAAATAACTGGGTTTCCTCCCGCTGTCACGCCTACTGTGGTGAAGATCCTCGGAATAGAGGGTGGCTTCGGGGTGTGGTAGGTGGGATGGTGGTTATTGGTGGGGGCGTTGAAGACAAAGTCACCAATGGGTTATGGTCTGTATCTGAGACTGCCGCTGACGGTATAACGGAGGGAACGGAATCCGAAGAAATGGTATGTGCCCCCATCCCTGGGTGGCGGAAATGGTTATGATTAGGGGGCGTGCTGTCCCTCCATGGACCTAACAAAGGCGCATCCTCGTGGTCTTCATCGTAATCGTCCTCGTTGATGAGAGAGGGTTTCTGCTTGGAAAGGGCGGCTAAGGGTTTGTTTGTGAAGCTCACGCGGGAAGACCGCCTGGATCGTCCTACAACTGCCGAGTCGCTACCTCTGCGGGAGGAGGTCCGGGCAAGGGAGTTGGTGCCGGGATCTTGGTTGGAGAGACCGATGGTTTCTTCTATGCCTTCGGCGTCGGAGAGGGCGGCTTCGTCTTCGTCGTCGTGGCGGGGCCGGCCGCTCGTGATGAGGAAGACGCCGAAAAAGGTGAGGAGACAGCCACCGATGAATTTGGCGGCGCGTTCCTTGGTAGTGCGCTCAAAGTCGCGGTAGAGGACAGCGCTGCCGATGATGACGGAGAGCGTGAACAGGACGAATTGGATCGGGATGACTTGGGTGGAGTCGAATCTCTGGAGGGCCTTGTTGAGGAAGCGGACCTGCATGATGGCCGTTGAGAGGAGGACGAAGAGAAGGACATAGGTGACTGGAGTGGTGAAAGCACCGAGGAGGGTTGATGAGAGCATCGAGGATACACCCTTGGTTGAAAGCGCTGTGTAGCCTCCAAACAAGCCAACCAGGCCCAAATCGATAAGAATGGTACGATTCCCGTACCGAGGGCTGAGATACATCAACAGCGCAATCAGACCGCAGCTGGCGCCCATATAAATCTTGAACTCCATGGTGGTGATGGCATCCCACACCTCGTGCGGCCCCATCTTGGTCTCCTCCGAATCTGCGCTCAAGACCACCGTAACCGCGCCTCCGATAGCAATAACGACACCCCAGAAGTCGCGTTGGCGGAATATCTCCTTGAAAAAGATGGGCGCTATCACACAATTCGAAACAAGAGCAACCACGCCGAGCGGGCTGACAATAGACGCCGGCGCAAAGCCATAGGCCAAAAAGTTGCCCATCTCACCCACCGTGATGAGAACCTGCCCCAACCACCAGTAAGGGTCCTTGAGATACGTCGAGGGGACCTTGGCTTCGTCGCTGTCAGAGCTTCCGCTCCAGCGAGAGTCGTCGGACCGGAACGAATGCGTGAGGGGGTCCGTCTCGGTCGAATCACGGGTTTCTTCACTGATCTCACTCAGCACACCGTCCAAGGGGGATGTCTCGGCCGCTCCATAGCCCCCTAGTCCAGAGCTTTGCGACGCAGAATTGGCATGCTTCAGTGCCTGCCTTGCGCGCTCCCGCATTGCCACTTTGTGTCTGTGTAACCGAATATGCGCATACCGCTGGACGTTGAGAGCCAGAGCAATGAGGACATTGCCGCAGATGGCGGTTATTATGCCGATTAGACTCGACCAGTTCTGGAGATCCTTGTCGGGATGGTCCCCATCGTCATGCCCACCGCCAGCATCGTTGGAAAAGGAGGGTAGCCAGCCGGGCCAGGCGCGGCCTGTTAATGGCGGACTCGAAGCTGGGTGGAGGTACATCTTGGTGTTGTTGTCGTCCCCCGGCAAACTGAAGCGCACCGGTGTCGCTCGGTTTCGAGGTTGGTCATGGGTGGTTTGTGGGAGTAAGTGAGTTGGTCAGTCGGTCGGTCGGTCTAGCTGTCGGGTTCCGAGTAGTGCTGAGTGCTCAGCACTCGGTACTCAGTAGTAAATTTGGTTGTAATTTCTCACACTAGATATGGGTCGTTGGTTTCGTGCCGCGATGCGAAGTGGCGCTGGCGCACCATCGAACATGGGGGAGAAGTGGACCGGCCATCTGCCTGCCGCTCTTGTCATCCTACCCCAGTCCAGCTGGAAAGGCCTCTGATTGGCTGGTCGATCAAAACCAGAGAGACATATATCAACACCACATTTCATTCATAAACATATATGCTTAACATCTCCGATTCACCTCTCAAGTCGAAAAGCCTCCCACATGATTGTCGACAACTTAGACTCTACGGATCAGCAGGGGGGCTGTATAAAGCCTCTGTTGAGGAGTGCCACCCGCCCTTGATATTCCCCAAGCATGCCCAGATCACTGTTTCTCGGTCCGAGACAGGCCCCGATGGGAAGCCTGCTCTTCCAAAAAAAATGTCGAACTGGAGGGCATCGACACTGATGTCTCCAGCCCAGTCTCTCTCGGTGGAACTGCCAAAACTCATAGCCACCTTTCTTCACTAAAGTGTCTACTCGCCCGTCCGTCTCGCCAATGAACAAGGCTGGGAACCCACCCCCCGTGGCTACACACCACCCAAGTCCTTCGCTCTCGACGGTACTAACCCGCTCGATGTTACTTATCGTCCCGAATATGCAGAACAAAAGCCAATTTTCGGCTGGCTCGATGCATTCGAGGACCTGATGCGAGTCCACTCTGGTCTGGAGCTATCAGACTTAGACACGAAGCACGCCACCGTCCACAAACTATGGCATCTTTCCTGGACGAATAGAAGCGACCTGGAGTTCCCCAGACTTCGCCATGTGCGAAACATGATGTTTCACATCAACACGTGGTCAAACAACTCTTGGCATCTCTGGTTTCCCTTATTTCTTCGCCAGGGGGGGAGACATCACCAAACACTCCCGAAGAGTGGCTCAAGGCTCGGGAACAGGAGAGGGAATTCTGGGCTTCCCGGGATGAGCTGACGGAGCAGCGCAAACGGTTTCAAAAACTGCTCGGCATGGATGTGAACAATATTATCCAAGCCCAATGGTTTCGAGGGGTGCGCAATCCCCCCGAGGAGTACCTGGCCGTGGACAAGGACGGCTCGTCTTTCTTCGGCGCATTGGCTTTGTCTCTTCCATTGATGCACTACCAGCTCCGAAATGGAGACCTGGTTGAGCATGAAGCGGCCTTGTCTCAACGACCCCCCGATCAAAGTTGGCCTCTCGCCACCATATTGACCCTCATAAGCATGTTCACAGATCATCCTGTTAGGCCTGCCCGCGACTATAGCCTGTTGGTTAATCAGGGCCGTTTTTTCCACTATTGGGATGGCATAGTAAAAATTAGGGATAGGGTGGGCGAGGGGAAAGAATGGTTCATCAAGGATTTCTTGGGGAATCTCCATCGCCACCACTCCCTGATGCTACAAGATGTGGAGAACCCTCACAAACCTGCTCTCAGGTGGCTCTGCCAACAATTTAGCCCCAAGAAGGAGACACTCGAGGAGGGCACACTCGAGGAGGGCAAGGCGAAGTGGGACAGGAAACTGGAAGAACTTTTCGTATCGTAGACGATGTGGGAAACTTTGCGCGTCGTTAAACAAGGCTTTTTTGAGGGTAAATATGCTCCAAAGGCGTATTTAGCTCTAGGATGACGCTCTAATAATGCGTCACTACCATTGGCGACAGATTTTGTGCAGGTCATCATTTCATCTGCAGGCTGATGAAGCCCAGGCCATATTTCCATCGTTTCTCCGGGGGTATCAGGGCGAGGTAAGGGTCTGCTCAAAGAAAAAAGCGAGCGTGGAGTATCTAGCATGGAAGAAGAAGAAAAGGGAGCTAATCCTGGGGATATTTTGAGCACACGCACACACAACCTGACGAGCAGAAAGGACACACAACAACCACAGTAAATCTCCCTCTTACAATACACAAACACCCACAAGAACAGCGCTTCCCAAATACCCTCAAAAGATAGGACGACAAAAACACTTCCCCAACCCCTCACATACAGCTCCGCCTTTCAGAAACTATAAACATCAAAAACATAAACCTACCAGAACAACAAACCAAACACCACATGCCTAACCTCCCAAAACACATATCAAAACCCAAAAAACTAAAGGTCCTACCCGGACTCGAACCGGGGTTGCCGGAAGAATTTCTCTTACGTACTTTGTATGATGGAGCACGAGAGATTGTTTTCAGAATCCGGAGTGATAACCGCTACACTATAGAACCAATTTATTGGAACATGCCCATACAGGTCAGACAACTGCCATATCACTCAACATATGTGGTGGCGGCGTGGAACGGGATACAGAAAAGCACTCGCCAACATCCCAACACTGAAACACCTCAAGGTCAATTCATTCCGAGGGGAAAAAAAAAAGAAAGAAAAAAACCAATGAAACAATCCTGTTGTATCTTTGGGTGTGGTATGTGCAATTCAAAACTATGGAATGAAATTGAACAAAAAAGTGCAGTGTGACAGACGATTGTTTGAGAACCAACCGTCAAATCATACACAACTGGCGAGTTCACAGTCCTTAATGCGAAGTCATCATAGTAAAATCAAAGCAAAGCCCCCCCAATGCCTCAAAATTCATAATTACCCCTCTCACTATTTACATTTTTTATTTCCCAACCCATGTCATTATCTTACGTTTTTATTCTACCATCTCATTATCCCCTCATAACTAAGCCCAGCTCTCCAAATTCCTCAACTCACACCCATTACCACCCTCCGGCCTCTTCGTCAACCTACCCAAAGTATACACCTTCTCACCAGCCTCCTCCAACCCCTTAACAACACCCTCAACACCCTCAGCAGCAACAGCAACCACCATGCCAATACCAGTGTTGAACGTCCTGCCCATCTCGGCGGGCTCAACGCTCTCGGCAAGCCACTTGAACACAGGCGGCAACTCCCACGCCGCGACATCAATCTCAGCAGAGAGGTGCTTGGGCAACATGCGGGGGACGTTCTCAGTCAGACCACCACCAGTGATATGCGCCATACCCTTGACAGCAGCAGCACCGGGCTCAGAAGCCAGAACCTTGAGCAAAGGCTTGACATAGATCTTCGTGGGGGTCAAAAGCGCCTCGCCGACAGACTTGGAGCCGTCCCATGGGCAGGCATCTGTGTACTCAAGGCCACACTTCTGAACGACCTTGCGGACGAGGGAGAAACCATTGGAGTGAACACCAGAAGAAGTAAGACCGATGAGGACATCGCCTTCAACCATGGCATCCTTGCGGGGGAGACGCTGCTCAGCCTTCATGACACCAATGGCGGCGCCGGCAGCATCGTAGTCATCGCCAGTGTAGAGGTCAGGCATCTCAGCCGTTTCACCTCCAACAAGAGCACAGCCAGACTCGAGGCAGCCCTTGGCAACACCCTCAACGAAAGAAGCAGCAACGGACACATCAAGGCGACTGCAGCCGTAGTAATCGAGGAACATGAAGGGCTCAGCACCCTGGACGACAAGATCGTTGACGTTCATGGCGACGAGATCAATACCAACGGTGTCGTGCTTGTTCATCTTCTGGGCAATGATGAGCTTGGTGCCGACACCGTCGATGGCACCGACAACGATGGGCGCACCGGGGAAACCGGCCTGGGAGAGATCGACCTCTCCACCGAAGCCACCGATCACAGCGTCGGCGCCAGCGCGGCGGGTGGTGGCCACGGCAGCCTTGATGCGGTCGACAAGCTCGTTTCCGGCATCGATGCTCACACCAGCTTGGGCATAAGTGAGCTTGCCAGAAGCCTCTGACTCACGGAAAGCACGGTGAGCAATGTCGTTGCGGTAGTACATGCCATCAAAGTTGATGAGCTTGACGCCCTCATACGCCTTGTCAACAGCAGCACGGAGAGACTCGCCAACAGCATTCGCAGCAATGACACGGCCACCATCAGTGACCAAAACGTCACCAGTGAGCTTGGTACCAGCGTGGAAGATGGTGATATCTTGGGGAGCAGCTGACACCTGCATGGGGATATTCTTGGGGTATGACTCGGGGTAGCCAGGGGCAGCAACCACCACGGTGGTGGAAAACTTGTTGGACACCTTGACGGGGACGTCCTCGAGGTAGGGGATAGGGCCGGCGCAGGCGTACATGATCTTGGCGAGATCGGACTCGAGCAATGGCAGAACCGTCTGGGTCTCCGGGTCGCCAAAGCGGACGTTGTACTCGAGCACCTTGGGGGTGCCATCAGGGGCAATCATCAGGCCAGTAAAAAGGCAGCCCTTGAAGGGGAAGCCATCCTTGCGCATACCATCAATGGTAGGCTGAAGAATCTCGCGCTCAACACGAGCGAGGAGCTCAGGGGTAGCGAGCTTAGTGGGCGCATAGCATCCCATACCGCCAGTGTTCAGCCCAGTGTCGCCATCGCCAATTCGCTTGTGATCCTGGGCAGCAGGCAGGGACTTGATCGTGGTACCGTCGCAGAAAGACAGGATGCTCAGCTCGTCACCAACCAAAAATTCCTCAATGACGACCTCGTTGCCAGCATCACCAAACGCCTTGTCCTGCATGATATCCTTCAAACCCTGCTGAGCCTCCTCCTGAGTCTGGGGAAGGATAACACCCTTGCCAGCAGCCAAACCAGTGGCCTTGATGACAACATTGTGCTTGACAGTCTTCAGATACTCGCTGGCCTTTTCGTAGTCGGAAAAGTTCTCGTAGGCGGCAGTCGGGATGTTGTGCTTCTTCATAAAGTCCTTGGAAAAGGTCTTGCTGCCCTCCATGCGCGCGGCCTCCCTGGAGGGGCCAAAGACGGGGATGCCGGCCTCGCGGAAGTAGCCCTCGATGCCGTCGACGAGGGGCGCCTCCGGGCCAGGGACGACGAGGTTAATGTTGTTCTTCTTTGCGAACTCGACGAGGCCGGGGTAGTCGTTGGGCTTAACGGCGGTGGTGTTGGTCACCTTGGGTAACCCCGCGGTACCGCCGTTGCCAGGAACGGCGATGATGGATTCCACATATGGCGATTGGGAGAGCTTCCAGGCAAGGGCGTGCTCGCGGCCACCGTTGCCGACCAGCAGGATCCGAAGAGACGACATTTTTGAGTTGTGTTGGGGGTGGTTGTCACACTTGCGTGACTGGAGCAAAGTGAGTCGTCCCTGACCCAGCAGCGCTCTCGGATTGCCCCTCCATTTCTGTCAAAATGAAAATCCGGGGCAGAGAAATTTTACCCCTCCCCCGCGCTTGTTATCGACAGGGCACCGCTGATTGGCCAATTCCTGTCTGATTAGCGGATAGGGACGGAGTACGTACCTTGAGAGAAAGAGAAAAAAAAAAAAAGCTCAGCATGTGAGTCGGGCTGTGGAAAAGCTGGACGCAATAGCTGATGATAGGGTGAACACTGGAGCTCTCTGTGAGCTGTCGCTGAGTTCTGGCTCTCACCAGCCTTAGCGTTATGCTTCAGGGCGCGCCTTGCTCTCAGTACCAACCGAGCTGTCCAATTTCTGATCTTCACACTGCTCTATTGTGAAACCAGGGTTCCCGACTTGTTCGCCAACACCATTTTGAAACTCTCAAGGGTTGCATGAAGTGAGGAATGCAAAAACTACAAAAATGAATGATGAGAGTGGGATTCGAACCCACGCCCTTTCGGACCACGGAATCTTTTGAGAAGATGTTGATTAAGGAAGACCTTAACGTGGCGCCTTAGACCGCTCGGCCATCTCACCGTACTGATTTGTTGAAAGACAAGCCCAAAGCGACGGCTCATGATGCTGCTCAAGGTCAACCGACCAAGCGCATGTTCAAGACCAACCGTCCACAAGAGCTCCTCATATGTCCCATAATGCACGAGGTCTTTCAAAAGATAACATCAGTCTTCAAATCATATTCATAACATGTCAAACAAAACAAACAACCCAGCCAGTCATGCTATCCTTCCAGCCCGCCATCCCATATGTTCATCCCTACACCACTATCCAACACCATCATCCCCGGGCATTCACAGAGTGTCCTCACCCTCATCTTCCTCATCCTCATCCAGCAACTCACTGACCAAACTCTTATCATCTCCATCCTCCTCCGCATCATCTTCCTCAATACTCTTCATCACCGGCTCCGTCCTGCTCAACACAACCGTTGCCTCCTCCTCCTCTTCATCCTCCTCCTTGATGATGCTCCCTGCCCTGGATGAAACAACTGAGCCCTCCCTTCCAGCATTGTTTCCAGCACCAGCACCGGCCACACTCCCCAGCCCAACAGAACTAGCCCTGCTAACGCTCCTCCTGTACCTCTGTACTTGACCTTCAGCCGAGTTCATTTGCGCCGCCACAGCAGCAGCATCAAGCTGGTTGACAATCTTGCCAAGCCCAACATGCAATTTGTACAGAGAGTTCCGACTCGTCGCATCAGTCAAAAGACCATTCTCAACAGCCTCACAAACCAGGGCATAGATGTCTCTAGTGAGCTCCTCACTTGAGGCCGGAGACACATAAAGTTTGCCAAGCAGCGCAGCAATAATCTTCTTTTCCTCTCCTGTCGTCTCGTTAGCACTCTCCACACGGCCAAACGTGAGAGGGAAACGGATCAAACTTACTCGGCACACTGCCAGACAACCTCTCCAAAATCCCCCTCGCAAACTCCAAATGCACATCCGCATTCACATTCTTCCTCTCCCCCTCCACCCCCTCCTCCTTGCCCGGGTAGTAACACTTCCTCGGATCCGTCCAGTCCACCAAGCAAGCGCCAATCGTCGCCAAACTCACCATCTCCTCATCCACATCCGCGTCATCATCCTCCAGCCCCTCCCTCACATTATACAACGTGTGCAGCGCATCCAGCGCAACAATCCTCATCAAGTCCTGATTCTCCGCCCGACTGTAGCAAAACACCGGCAGGAAATAATTCAGCGCCTGCCTGACAGACTGGTTGTCACTGCTCGCCGGCTCAAAGTACGCCACAACCAACGTCTTGAGCAGCTCCGCAGAAAAGTCATGATCAGAAATCACCCTCCCAAGCAGCAACTTCGACACCGCCACCGTAGCAGAAGCCTGCACCTCAGGATGCCTCGCCCCCGACCTCAAAGCCTTGATGTAGACCTTCAACAGTGTAGGGTTAGCAGACAACAGCTGTGACCCATGCACATTCAAAATGTCCGTCAAGATGTTCAGCGCCGTAATCTGCAGCGCCGTATGCCCCTTGCTAAAAAAGTGCATAAACAGCGTCAAATTCTCCTCCGCCAGCGACCTATCCAACAACGAACACAAACCCAGACAGACCAGACCCCTCTCCCGCACAGGCGCCTCGTGGGAACGGACAGCTGGCACAACAAGATTGTTAAGCATTGAAACCAAGTGGTCGTTTTGCTGGAGATCGCCCGTCACGTTGGCGAGCATGCACTGCACGATATGCAAGCACTTCATGTTGATCATGATCTCCTTGATCGCCTTCTTGGCCGCCTCCTCCTCGGACAGCGCAGGGACGTTCTTGTTCTTGGAGGATTTGGTCGGGGTGGTGTCGCCGTCGGGGGTGGACACCTCTGACTGAGCCGAGTGGAACGATTCATCGTCGTTATCGTTCTCGCTCGCGGGCGGCTCGTCGACGATGGTGTCGTGCACGTCGGCTACGGCTTCGAGGACGATGGAGCAGAATTCTTTTTCCCCGGCAGCGTCAGGGGCGCAAATGTCGCGGAGGACGTTGACAGTCAACTTGGTCACCTCGTCAGGGAGTTCGGGAATCGAGAGGGTCTGTCGGAGGAGGGAGAACATCTTGCGACGACCGACTTCATCAGAGTAGTCGAGCGTGAGGGCGATGTGGAGGAGCTGTTCTGCTATGAACTCCTGCTCCACCGTGTCCTCCTCCTCTTCCTCTTCAAGGTCTTCCTGCTCTTCGGCACGCTTGATGGCGTCGATCAGGACCTTGATGTAGCGCTCGAGGTAGAAGGCTACCTTGGTGACTTCGGGGAGCTTCTCCTCGACGAGCTGCTCAAACTTGCCGTTGCCCTCGCTGCGGCAAAAGTCGTTGAAGGTTCGGCAGACAAAGACGGACTCGGCGCTCAGAGTCTCGAAGAAGGTGTCGTCAAAGACCATGGCTTCTCTGTAGTCTGGACGACCTTCCCAGAAACCCTTCATGGCTTCAAGACCGATGCCGTTCTCGCCACCAGAGTTGATGACATCGATACGCTCCAACAACTCAAGGAGCGCGTCGAGGTTAGGGGGTGAAACCTCAGCCGGCTGACCGGTCTCAGCAGGCGGTGGTGTCCCCGCGCAATCCTCGATCCAGCGCTCACGGAACAGACGACCGGCCGCCTTACGGACGTTCTCATCTCTGTCGCGCAAGCCCCATCGGAGCAGCTTCTCCCTCATCGAAAGTGACAAGTGCCTAAAATCACCTAGCGCGGGAAGCAGCCGCGAATACACCGACCTCCTCGTCGCCGCATCTTGATCCCTCGCCCTCTCAAGCAGAAAAGGCAACGTCTTGGGCAGAATAGGCAGATTCACCAAAAGCGACCTCCTGACATCAGCGCTGGGATCGTTCTGCAACACCTCCAGCAACTTATCCAAGAGGCCACTGCCCGCACCACCCCCCTCGCTATCCTCCGAATCTTCTTCAGCCTCGACCTCATTCCCCGCCAGTCTCCCCAACCCGAGCACAGCCTGCACCCTCACCATGGCCTCCTTGTCCCGAATCCTCTTCAACAACCCCGACCTCAGCTTCTGAAACAAATCATCATCAATCGCATCCAGCGAGCTGATAATGTGTGAAATCAACTGCGTCGACCGATACCTCACAAACTTGTCCTTCGCCTGCAGCAACGGCAAAATCGTTGCCATCAGATACGTCGTGAGTCTCGTAGCAGGCGTCTCAGGCATAGTACTAGTATCCATATCCGCCTCGCCCGTAATCTCATTGTCCTTGTCAATCGCATGCCGCAAAAACAGCCCAATGAACCTGACCGTCTTCTCGCCTACCCCTTCCGACTTCTTGACGGGCATGACGCGCAGAACGCAGCGGACAAACTCGGTGTTGAAGTCATCCTCGTCAAAGTCGCCGAGGTTGGTAGTCGTGGCAGTTTTCTTGGTAGCCGTTGGCTCATAGCAGCAGGCTTCCTGCATCTTGCGGAGGGTGACGGCTAGCTTGCGGTGGGAGGCGGTGGTGCGCTGGGCGTCGCGGAAGACGGCGGCGACTTGCTGTCGGAGGGCGTTGTCGGGGCTTTCTTCGGGGATGTTGTAGTTTACGGCTGGGGAGGAGCGGGAGGTGGCTGTTGCTGTTGTGCTGGCGCGGGAGGTGGCGCCGCCGCCGGCGGTGGAGGAGCGGGTTGATCTTGTTGCTCGGGGGGCCATGCTGGCGACGGGGTTTTGTGCGCGCCGTGGGCTGGTTTCTAAATGTTCAAGTTGTATTTTTGATCCGGTTCAGGAATCGCATTGGGAGTGTCGTTGTGAAGGGTGTCGTCGTGTCGTAGGAGAATGGCAGTGGTTGTTACAGAAAAGGAGCCTGACAAGTGAATGGCGACTTTGCGAATGTTGTTTGTTTACCCAGCAATTTCCTGTTCGAGATTAGCGCGCGAAAGTTTGGAGGGGTATGACCCACAGCTTGGCAGGGACGTCTCAAGGCCTAACAAGATAACAGCGATACCGTCGACCATCTTCAACAGCCTTTCCAAGTAATATTAAAGGCCTTCAGACTATCTTTGGAGGTTTATTAAAAGTGTAAAGGCATGTTAACATCATGAAAGGCTTATTGCACTCTATGTAAGGCCTATCAATCATCTTTTAAGGCATCACGACTATCTTCAAAGGCCGTGATTCTAGCGGCAAGGAGCACGAAAGCCCCCACTTTTCGCACGATAAGCTTCTTATCAACCCACCTCCCTGGGGTTTTTTTTTCTTTCCAATTGTCAATTGAGCCAGGGACCAGCTCCTCGGAAAAACCACCAAAAATTCACATACCAAATTCGCAACAATGGGAGCAGATAAAAAACGCCAACGCGAGGACGGCCCCGTCGAGGCCACCACCTCTTCCACCGACCAATCCTCCTCCAACCCTAACAAAAGACCCAGAGTCGACAAAAACCGATCCCTCTTCGTCCGATCCCTCCCCCCATCAGCCACCAGCGAGTCCCTCACCAACTTCTTCTCCCAACACTACCCCGTCAAACACGCCACCGTCGTCCTCGACCCTAAAACCAAAACCTCCCGCGGCTACGGCTTCGTCTCCTTCGCCGACCCCGAAGATGCCATCGAGGCCAAGATCAAGCTCAACAACGAGCTCCTCGACGGCCGCAGGTTGAGGCTCGACATTGCCCAGCCCCGTCTCCGCGATGCCGCGAAGGTTAGCACCGAGGTCGCTGCAAGAGTCGTCACCGAAAAGCGCCAGCGGGAGGAGGAGCTGGCTGAGCAGAGAAAGGCGCCCAAGCTTATTATTCGTAACTTGCCTTGGAGCATCAAGTCGTCGGAGCAGCTTGCCAAGCTGTTCCAGCCTTTTGGCAAGATCAAGTTTGCGGATTTGCCCAATTCGAAGGGGAAGCTTTCTGGTTTTGGGTTCGTCACGCTTCGGGGTCGCAAGAATGCAGAGAAGGCGTTGGAGGCTATCAATGGCAAGGAGATTGACGGGCGGACGGTGGCGGTTGATTGGGCGGTTGATAAGCAGACTTGGGAGCAGCACAAGGAGGAAGAGGAGGGTGGTGAGGAGACCAAGACTGAGAAGAAGAAGGCCAAGAAGGCGAAAAAGGAGGAGGAGAAGGAAGAGGAGGAGGACCCGAACATGACACAGGAGGATCGCGATCTGGCGAATTTCTTCAAGAATTACGGCAAGAATCTCGAGGATGAGGTGGAGGATGATGATGAAGATGTCAACAGCGAGGACGAGGACGAAGATGATGACGAGGAGAAGGATTCAGACGAGGAGATGGACGAGGATGGCGATGCCGAGTTTGAGGATGCATCAGACGACGAGGAGGAAGAGGCAGAGCCGGAAAAGAAGCTGTCCACTGACAACTCCACCACCGTCTTCATCCGCAACCTCCCTTACACCGCCACCGACGAGCAGCTTAAGGCCCACTTTGAAACCTTTGGTGCAGTCAGGTACGCTCGCGTGGTCAAAGAGCGCGGCACCGACCGGCCCGCGGGTACTGGATTCGTCTGCTTCTTCAACCACGACGACTATGTCTCCTGCCTCAAGGGCGCTCCCCGTCGCCCTGCCCCCACGCTGGCCAAGCACTCCGTCCTGCAGGACGAAACCCTCGACCCCGAGGGAACGTACACCCTTGACGGCCGTATCCTCCAGGTTGCCCCTGCCGTTGACAAGAGCGAGGCTGCGCGGCTGCAAGAAATGAGCGCGTCCAAGAAGGACAAGGACAAGCGCCGTCTTTTTCTGCTTCAGGAGGGTCAAATCCCCGCTAGCTCGCCCGTTTTCAAGACGCTCTCCGATCAGGAGATCAAGATGCGTGAGGCGAGCGCGAAGCAAAGGAAGAAGCTTATTGAGAGCAACCCGGCGCTTCATATCTCGCTCACCCGCCTGGCGGTAAGGAATATTCCTGCTAATATGGACTCTAAGGCCCTGAAGGCGTTGGCCAGGGAGGCGGTGGTGGGTTTTGCGAAGGATGTCAAGGAGGGGAAGAGGGCGCCGCTTTCGAAGGAGGAGAATCTCCGGGGTGGTGAGCAGGATAAGGAGGCGGAGAGGCACAGGAAGGAGAAGGGGAAGGGGGTGGTTAAGCAAGCCAAGATTGTGTTTGAGACGGTGCAGGGGAGCAAGATTGATGAGAAGAAGGCGGAGGGAGGGGGGAAGAGCAGGGGGTATGGGTTTATTGAGTACACCTCGCACCGCTGGGCGTTGATGGGGTTGAGGTGGCTGAATGGTCATGCGATGAAGAATGAGGCGGGGAAGACGAGCAGGTTGATTGTGGAGTTTGCTATTGAGAGATGCGAATGTTGTGCAGAGGAGGAGGCAGCATGAGCAGAAGATTCGGGAGGAGGGGCCGAGGGCGCCGGGGTCGAGGGCGGAGAGGGAGAAGAGGGAGAGGGAGAGGGAGAGGGGGAGGAAGAACAGGTGGGAGAGGAAGGAGGAGAAGAAGAGGCCGGATACGTGGAATAAGAGTAGCAAGGGGAAGAAGAGTGCTGTTCCCAAGGAGGAGAAGGGTAAGGCGGAGCCGCAGACGAAGGAGGGGAAGAAGAATGCGGAGGCTAAGTTGGCCATGAGGACGAAGATTGTGGCGAGGAAGAGGGAAATGAGGAAGAAGAAGGCGGAGCTCAGGGGTGAGAAGTAAGGCTGATGGAGTTGTTTTGTGTATGGGCTTGAGAGAGATAGATTCGAGCGGTTGTTGTTAGCATTATCAAAGGGGTGTAATTCAATGAGGGTATTATCTGCGCCAATACACCGTCGTGTGTGTGCTCTGTCTACCATGAAATGGAGGCTTTTTACTGCTCGGGAGCCCAACTGAATCACATTTATTTTCATTCTGCCGTATTCCAACCGTTGGAGGTTATTTTGACTCGCATGATGATCTGACTCCTACACAAAATGATGCCAAAAGTATCTCTACTATATACCACCCTTTTCAGTCCGACACGACAAAGGTCCCAAGTATTATTGACAGAATGCGTCTTGTGATCATCCAAAAGGGGAAAGACGACAAGGTGCCCATCTTCCAGAAAGTCCTCTCTCCCCGTCCCCCATTTCACGCCTTCTCCCTCCCACTCCCCTCCCTGACTCCAAGCCAATACAACAAACCCCCCATCCCGACATTCACCCCCAAATGCACCCCCCCAGCCCAGGCAACGACATAAAGATACTTTGGGCTGAAAACCGTCCAAATAAACAAATGATCCCTCAACACCCCACAAGCCCCCATTACCGCAGCCGTCGCCGCGGCGATAAACACCGTCATGAGGGAGACGTGCAACTTGTACACATTTCCCTCTTCCCCTCCCCGCCGGCGGCTCAGCAGATGTTGTCGTTTGCTCAGCAGCAAAATCACCGTCGCCACCGCCCAATACACCGGCCCAGCCCAGTTCGACAAGAACGTCAATATCCCCACAAATGTCGCGTTGTACGTCGCGATCCCATTATACGCCGACGATAAATCGATCGAGCTGATGGCGTTGGAGCCGCCTTGTGCGAAGAACGAGGCGTACTGCAGCAGTAGACTCGACAGCGTAATCTCCCCCAGCTCCAACTCCGGTACATACGAGAGTAGTAGCCTGAACTGAAGATTATAAAGCAAAAAAAGCGGGATATCAGTAACCCGGCTCTGCGTCACCAAAAAAAGCGTCAGCACCGTCAAAGCAGTGAAAACCCCCGGCTGCCCCTGGCTAATCTGCTTCTTCGCCCCCATGAATCCCAGACTAGCAGCCATCAGAATCCCCAACCCGATAAACACCGCCCGCGCTCTCTCCACCAGCTCCCTCCCCCCACCACTGAAATTAATCTCCAGCAGTTTCTTCACAAACTCTGTCAACAATTCCGGCGCATCCTCCACCACAAAGGCAACCTTGAAGGTGAATGCCGCGAGCACAAGTCCAATCGACGTCGCAAAAGAAAGCCAGATTGGCAGGCTGGAGAGGCCAAAGGTGAGATGTTGCTGGATCCAAAAGTATGTTGCCCCGACTAGACACCATAACAGGACTGGGGACGTCTGGAGGTAGAGCGTGACAATGTCAGGCTCTCCAGCGAATTTCTGACCGGTTTGGTTCCAGGATCTGATGATGCGAGCTGCGAGGAGGATCACACCAAAGGAGACAGCATGGGCGATTGGGTGGGCTGTCTTGCGGTTGAGGCCCCGGACGAGGAGGTAGCCGAACCAGGCGGTTGTGCCCCAGTACCAGAAGTGCTGCTCCTCTTCGACGTAGCTGCTGGCGAACATCATTGCGCCGTAGGCGAGAGTGACGAGGGAGAAGGGGATGGATGGGAGGGTGGGGGAGGAGATGAGAGCGAGGACGAGGGCCGAAAGGGCGATTCCAAAACCGAGGAGCATTTGTGGAGTGTCATAGTTGCTCGCCATGCCGGAGAGGAAGGATTGGGCTTCGTGGAGCCACTGCTTTTGTTAGTCAAGGTAGTTGCGGGAAGAGACGGGGGGAACTTACGTTTCCTGCTTTGGGGATCATTTCCTGGTAAAGATCAGGACTGGCTCCTCGGTAGACTTGTTGATACAACTGCTCAAATTCCATGTAACCGGCAGCTAGCTTCTCATCGTCTGTCTCGGGCTTGCCGTCTTCCTTAAAGGACCACTCATACATCTTTTGGCCAAAAGCCGCGTGGGCCACCTGCATGATTTGATCCGCGTTGCGCATGAGAATCTCGGCCTTGACTTCACTGCTAGACCAAAACGGCAAAAAGTCAGGGATGGTCGCGCCGAGGTTGTTCTTGGAGATTGGAACGCCCATCAAGGCGGCAAGAGTGGGCGCCAGATCGGACTGCTCGACGGTGTCGTAGTACTGGAAGTCGGGGTTCTCTGGCAGCGGTGCTTGAAGTCTCTTGTTGAGCTTCTTGAGCTTCGGGGAGAGGAACAACAAGGCTGGGGATGTCTCTCCAGCGGAGGAGGCGCCGTGGTTGCCGGCGTCGTTCATGCCGTGGTCTCCGCAGACGACAAAGAGGGTTGACTTGAGGTAGTCTTTGGACTCGATGGCCTGGTAGATTTGCTTGACGATGCTGTCCATCTCGTGCTGCTTGTTGAGCATATGGGGGCTGTAACCGTCAGTACCACCAGCACCTGTCCGTTCACCAGCAGTGGCTTACCTCCTCGGCCCGCCCTTGTGCCCAATATGATCCAACCCAAGATAATGCAAAACCAGAGTATTCCAATCCTTCCTCTCCAGTTCCTCTGGAACATGCCTCGTGACGTTATTGTCGACCTCGGTAAAGTCCTACACAACCCCTCAGTCAGCCCCCTAAACCGCCTCTCACAGAGCCATCCCACCTACCGAAACAAAAAAGCTAGTCGTCCCCTCAAAGCGGTCAAACATGCCCGGAAACAGCTTCAACCATGTATCATCTCCGTACATGACCAGCTTCCCCTTCTTCTTCCTCTTCATCTGCGCCAACCACGTATCCTGCGACGCTAAGCTTGAGCTCTCATCCCCCTCATCCAGGTTAAGCACCACATCCAGGAACGAAGGAATAGACCCCGTGGTTATCGCCTTGAGCCGTGGCATCGTAACAGTCGGCGAAGTGGCATGTGCCGTGAACGGTAGAGCACCCCCATCGCGAATCAGTCTATTCCCTTCTCGGTCAGCCTTCCCCCCCCCCCCCATTTGCGCCGGACAGTATTCAGAGACGTACGATTGGGTAAATTTGAAGCCGCTGTTTGCTGTGTAGACAAAATCACTGTCGCAAAAGGGTCAGCATAAAGCGCACACTGTATGAAGAGGGGCTAAGGGGGGAAATACCTCCGCAACGCATCAACAACCATAAACACCAGCTTGTCAAACTGCGCCTTTGGTGGCTCGCCATAAACGGAGCTCTCGCCATACGTCGCAAGACCAGGGAGAAGTGGCTTGTAGGGAAAAAACCCCTTGCCAAAGACGAATATGGCGATTGGAACCAGAAGATTGGCTGCCACCAGCAGCAGAGTGCTCAAAATGCCGCCATCGCGACTGCGACGCGGCGACATGTCCAACTTTCTTACGCCGGTATCTGAGGCGCGCGTGAGCAGGAATTGAAGCTTAGTGGGGTATGGTAAGAGATGTCTTTTTTTCTTTTCCGAAGGAAATTCCAGTCTATTGCGTACAGCAGGCCATCCCCAAAAACTCCAAGAAGAAGAAAAAGAGACAATTGTCAACTCAGTTTTCAGAGATAAGGTTGAACATATCCATCTTGGTGCAGTTTGACCCCATGTCTTGGGATTTGGACCTTCTGGAATGTCTGAAGCAGCAGGCGGGGTTCGTGATTGGACGGAACCCTAGTCCAAGATTGGCCCCAGACGTCGAGGCCCCACACTTTGTCGCAAGCCGTTGCACCAAAACGGCAGGTCTGAACACCATGAGGAAGGTCTTTGATCAATCTTCGCAAGCTAGCAAATGGGGGAAAACTGTGGCATGACACAAATGTATTTCTCACGAGATGGTGCCCTCCTCTTCCGGGTCATTGCCACCGAGTGACTGTTGCTTTCCACCGAGGGTATCAGAACTCGCCTTGAATCAGACGAGCGTCGACTCCAACAATTTTCCACGACCCATTATTAACGCCAGAAAAATGACCAAACGCCTGAACCAGTCCAATGTTGCGCTGTCTCCATGCTGCGTGTGCCTCCGCTCCGTCAAGGCAATGACCCTTGGCCCCTTGTCTCTCCTCGCCCATTATAGGCTCAGAGCTGAGTGGCCAACTCCAAGTCTGAAGCTGGCCATGGCCCCGATGTGAATATTGACCTGTTGGGTATCAAAAAAGTAAAGCCTCTGAAAGACCACAAAACTCATTTCTTCTTGCTGTTGGTCTTGGGGCCCTTCTTGCGGAAGACAATGTTGGACTTTTTGCCTCTCCGCTTGCGCTCCTTCTCCTTGTATGGCGCCGCTGGCTTCTCATCAACCTCCATGGCAGCTGAATTATGTCAGTTTGAAATTCACTTGACTTCACTCCGAGAGTCAAACTCACCCTCCTCCTTCTCAGCCTCGACCTCCTTGGCCTCCTCATCCACGGGCTCTGCAGACAGTGTTAGCACATATTTACTCAGTTGTGTTAAATATTTCCAGACATACCGTCGTTCATCTCGACCTCCTTCACAGGCTTGGGCTGCGCAATGAGCTCTGCCAACTTGGCATGTAGACGCTCAGCACGAGCCGCCTCGACAGGCCCGAAGACATTGGCCTTGAGTTTCCGGTTGTTTTGTTTGATAGTGCTGGCTCTCGAACTCTTGCCCATTTTTGCGGTTTGTGTGTGTAAAGTGAAATTGCTGGCGAAACGGAACTAGCAAAACTTCTTGGTGGTGGTGGTGGTGAATGGGAGCAACTTGGTGAGTGAAGATGGGGCCAAAAAGTCTAGGCACGGATAAGAGCATGGGATCAAAGTTGATTTTTTTCGACGCCTCGATAACCAAAACCCTGGTCCAAGCTCCAAACTTAGGATAAGTACTGGTACTTTTTGGTGGATACCAAATTCCCCTGTCGAACTCTATTCCCGCACAACTTCAGGCAGCCAAGACCTCCAGACCAAATCAACCATTTGTACCCGAGACTTTCTCCGCACTCGGTCGAGGATCCGACGGCGACAGTGGCAGTACCCTTGCAAAAGGGCAACAGTGGACGATCGCTGGTCGTGGGCTTATCTGCCGCCCAACTCCGCCTTTTTGTATCGACGACCACCCTAGAGTTTCGCGACAGCGCAGAGCTGCCGGTGACGAGGGCGTCAAAGTCTAGCAGGTTACACGCGTCTCCGATACTTCATCAGCCATCACAGCATCCAGGATATCGAGTTTGAGCAAGAATCGCTTCAGGGCATCATCAACAGGCTGCGCGCACCCGCTTCTTACCCGTAAACAAACGGGACCTAGAGACCCCGGAGACCGGGAGAGAGGTGCGGTGCATCACTCCTTCCTTCCCTCCTTCCCGCGCCCTCGCCCCGAGAACCCTGGGGTGGCTGCCCTGTTTAAATATTGGAGGTCGGCGGCCTGAATTTGCCGCGCCCTCGCTCTCAAGGACATCGGGCCATGGCCGACAAGACAGCCGAACTGCAGAACCTGACCCGCACCGTCCAGAATCCTGCTCTGCAAAAGACGGTGCTCCAACAGATATGTCAGGTCAATGGCCTCGCTAAGACGGGCAACAAAGTCGATCTACAAAGGCGGATCACCCAACGTGAGTCCCTTCCAGTTCTTTTCCGGTTTACTTGCTATTTATGTACAACCCTACCTATGTTGCGTTTCATCCCACGCTTCAATCGCGCAGAGTGACTAACTGCCTACCTCCAGAATTATCCAGCGTGTCTGAAAAGCAAGATTGGCAGCAGTTCAAGGAACTCCGCAAGAACATTCTGGCGCGTGCCACTCCTCCAGCATCTCGTCCTATAGCCACTCCTCCAGCATCTCGTGCTATAGCCACCCCGACAGCCAGCCTGCGGTAGTTGTTCCGCAAGCTGCCCTCCCAGCTGTATTGTACAACAGTCAGTCGCAATACCAACCACCACGACCGGCGACCCCGCCCCAATATGCTACCATGGCGTCCTCTTATGGCTCTTCGGGTTATCGGGCGGCATATGGCGGCTACAACTCCCACTCGGCCGGGATGCCCATCCAGAAACCACCACCTGCTCGACTAATCGAGCATTTTGCCTTTAAGTCGAGCCCTTTCTACGAGCTGAGGCACCAGCTGGGCAAACCCCGAGAGTTGGAGGGTATGTTGAATTATATATAGAGTTACTGCATCTGCTGACAACGCAATAGTAATGACGAGTCATAGGAACACGGAAAAGATCGAGTTGAGAGGGTCGGAGATGTCTGTGTGCGATGAAAACCCATCCATGAGGGTTCTGGTGTTTTGTGCCAACGGGACAACGCCAATTCAGGACATTGCCTTTCCTTATCAATGCGAACTACGGGTAAATGGCGAGGAGGTCAAGGCCAACTTGAGAGGGTTGAAAAACAAGCCCGGCTCGACGAAGCCTGTCGATGTGACGCACCTGTTGCGCTTTCGACCTCCGAGCTATACCAACCGCATCGAGGTGACATATGCCCTGACTCAAAAGGTGCCCACGGTGCGGCAATCCCTGCGTGGTGACCTTTGGAAACGCTAACATTTTTGCTGCAGAAGTTTTATCTGTCCGTGGTCCTCTGCAAAACGACCACGGTGGATGCTCTGGTGCCGCAGATCAGGCAGAAGATCCGGAAGGAGCACGTTATTGATGAAAGTAGGCACACGGTTATTGTTTGTGTTTGTGGATCATTGCTGATATTTGTTCGCACAGTTACCAAGGCGGCCAGTGATCCAGATGTGGTTGCGACATCGCAGAACCTGAGCCTCAAATGCCCCATCACATACATGCGTCTGACAAATCCATGCCGCGGCGTCAAGTGCAACCACATTCAGTGTTTCGATGCATCTTCCTATCTCCAGATGCAAGAGCAAAGCCCATTGTGGGTGTGTCCCATTTGCAACAAGGTCACCCCGTTTGAGCAGCTGGCGATTGATGAGTAGGTATCCCTGCGGTGGTTGTTCTGCATGTGGTTTGCTGACATGTTATCCAGGTACGCGCGTGACATCTTGGCTCGCACATCGGAATCTACGGAGCAGGTCACCATTGAGCCAAATGGAGAATGGGCTCTTCCTGGTGCCAAAAAGGACACAGGAGTTTCGAAGAGTCAGGAGGCTAGCTATATTGACGACGATGATCTCGTGGTTTATGAGAACCCCAGCAAGCCAATTTACAGCTCTGCACAGCATCCGTCGAGTGCTGCTTATCTGGGGACGCCACAGAGTGGTGCTTCCAGAGACACCTCTGCTGCACCCCGGTCCTCCAGCAAGCGATCCGCTCCCGAGGTCATTGACCTGATTTCCTCTGACGATGAAGATGATGCCCAGTCCGCAAAGCGCCCGAGGTACTACTAGAGGCAGGATATTGATGAAGTGGGAGCACTTGGCGCAACAGTGTTGAGACGAAAACGCTTCCCCCAGAGCCGGTCGAGAGGACGTTACCGGGACTGATTTGCACCGTAAAGAGGAGCATAGCAGGTAAACCCGGCGGTGCACAGATACACAAATCGGGTTTGGTTATGCGGTGTGAATCTGGTGAGTTGGGGACAGGTCTGCTGGTGTGATGTTTTTGATGTGTATAATTACAAAACCCCGGGATTTTTTTTTTTGCATTTCCCGATTGTGGCTGGGCATGGCATTGGCGTTTTGAGCGGGAGCAGTTTTCATTTTGGACGTCATCACAAACGGGCAGCCGGGACGGAGCGGGAGTTGACTAGGCTGCGGGCTAGGGAATCTTGTGCAGCAGGTATTCTTTTCTGCTAGGGAATGAGGGTTGATATACCCATGGTTTGTGGATTGTTTTTAAGCCATTGGTTGCTTTGCGACTAGAAATTTGGTAAATGCTTTATAAAAGGTGGTGTGATTGTGGTGATGTGGTTGTGAGAGTGGACTGAAGTTGGGTGAAGCAATGTGATTTTGTTGAAATGTAACAGCTGGCTTTGGGAGATAGGCATTGAATGTTTCAAGCAGTTGGCATATTTTTTCAGAGTTTAGAAGCACCCAGGATAGATGAGATGGTTAGGATTTGTTTTGTCATCAGGCCCCTGAGATATACGTCTTAGTTGCATATTTTGTATAGTTACATGCGTCTGGCCCCACAGTCCCTGGCTTGGCTTGGCTTGGCTTGGCTCTGTGCTTCAAGCTCCCAGGGAGCAACTGGCGGGGATCACTTCTTGTTCAACAACTTGCATCATCTCGAGCTCCAACTTGCAACAAACAAACCCGCGATTTCTAAACTACCACCTCACCTCCCCGACGCGACATCCTACAATCACCCCACCGCGAACTGATTGACCACATCCAAAATGTCCTTCGACCCCGTCCCCCCACCCTACAACCACCTCGATCCCACCGCGCGCTTCCTCTCGTCGTCGGCGTTGGATTTTTTGTTGATTGAGGTTGTGCCAATGTCGTATCGGATAAACTCAGAGATTTCTGAGGGTGAGGGTGAAGAAGAGGAGGAAAGGGAGGCCGCGTTTTACCGGTTGGAGGGGATAGGGTACCGGGTTGGGCAGGGGCTGGTGGAGAGGTTTGCGAAGGATAGGGAAAAGTTTGGGGACGCGCTGGATGTGATCAAGTTTTGTGTGTAAGGATCTTTGGGGGTTGGTTTTTAGGAAGCAGGTGGATAATTTGAAAACTAATCATAGGGTGAGTTTCTT
>NW_001914854.1:3080237-3084853 GCF_000226545.1 Podospora anserina S mat+
TTTTTTCCCCCCCCTTTTTCTCCCCATTTTTCACAAAATACACTGGATGGAAACAGTTCCTATGGGTTCCTGTGGCTTCGTGAGGGGAGCCTCGCGGCGATGGGGATACAAGCCACTGTTCAAGCCGAGACGACGGAGCTGCCAGGGGCGGTGTTTCAGATCAAGACTTTGCCTGCGAAAATAGCTGGCCTCTCTCTCCTTTTCATCGTTGATCATAGCTGGGCCTAGAGACAGGACAAGCATTGGGTTTTGAAACTTTATGAACAGCATCATCCCGGGTTTAAAGGTGCATATGGGAGTTTTGGAGTTCAAAGGAACGGGCGGGGTAGTGATACCTAATGGATTCTTATGAGAGGGGGTTTGACTGAATTATAATTTTTTATCTCTATATCTAATTTGTTGTGTTGCTGTGACCACCTGATGACTTTATATCATGGCCTCAAATCTTTAGAGACGATATCAGTGTGAAATTACAATGTCTTTGCGAGAATAGTATCTACCTTTTGCTTGTCCACACACACACGCACACACACACACACACATACAAACACCTTTCACATTGTCTCTCTCCTCACCATTATTTCCTAGCCCCGTTCTGTCAAGCTAGATAGGATAGACTGAAGAGTGTATACAGATATAGGATTTGGAGGACCAGGAAGAGGTCAATGTTAGGGTACTGAAGAGGTAGAAAATTCGAGATATATGCTCCATATTTGACCTCGATTATCTACCAGCCCCTCTACACATGTACCCGCAGCTGCATACTCTCTCATGCATGTCACCCATTTGCTGCCATGCCAATGCTTGGAATGATCCTCTCACACAGTACAGACTCGACAGATCCTCACCCCCCATACCCACCCATATATGACTACCAAGAAAAGACACCCACACCTAACACTGAACACCTCCTCATCCACACCATGTTCCCTAACTGCAGACAAGTTCACACTGTGCTCAAAGAGGAATAACCGCGTATATTATGTAAAACTAGCAAAGACTACACTCTATATGCTCCCCCCAACCCCCTTGTCGACTCCACAACCTCCCCCGTCCTTCCAACCGTCTAGAAGGATCTCAAGAGTTCACAAGGCACTCCTGCCAGCCTTATCGCTTAGTCATGAACGCAGACGATGCCCTTTACAACCTAAAGAGAGAGAGAAAGACCAATCAGCTACCCTGTTTCTGTTACAAATTCAAACAGTGCATTTCTATTTGTTTGCTCTCTATCGGGGGGTCGTTGTCACACATTCATCACTCTGAGCTCCAGCACAAACAAACAAAAGCCACGAAAGAAGTTACTTGGTAAACTACACATGGCTTGTCGCGCGCGAAGAGAGGTAGGAAAGAGAAAAGAAAAAGAAACTTTTGGGTATGGGGGTTTGTTTACTTCTGGGGAGGGTTGTGGGCGAAGGTGACACCCTTTGAGATGTTGCCCTTGAGACCAGACACGGCGGCCGCGAGGAGGGCCTTCTCCTTCTCGGTGATGTCGCCAAGGATGTCAATAGCCTTCTCGGCACCGTTGGGCTATTCGCTTGTCAGCATAAGAGGTCAAGACTGGGGGGGGGGAAGACATACACCGAGCTCAATGGGGACGGAGAAGAAGTCGACACCAGTCTTCTCGGCAATCTCCTTACCGCCGGGGACACCGGGGAGGTAGACGTAGCTGGGCTCAACGAGGCCCTTGGCACCAGCAGCAGCCTTCAGGAGCTTCTCAGCGAATCTGGTATGTGTGTCAGCAATAGCCCAACCTCTTTCTCTGATGATTATGCTCACCTGTAACCGGCATAGGCCATGGAGAGGGTGGCAGAACCGGCACCATCCTTGGCCTTGACGACCTCATCACCACCGAACTGGACGCGGTTGACAAGAGCATCGTACTTGTCATCGGGGATGGTGACGGAAGGAGTGACCTTGCTGAAGAGAGGGACGATGGTCTCGCCGGAGTGACCACCAATAACGGGTACGGTAAGCTCTTGAGGGTTGGCCTTGCCGACGATCTCAGCAACGAAGGTCTCGGCGCGGACGATGTCGAGGGTGGTGACACCAAAGAGGCGCTGGGCGTTGAAGACACCCTTGGACTTGAGGACCTCGGCGGAGATGGGGACGGTAGAGTTGACGGGGTTGGAGATGACAAGGATGAAAGCCTTGGGGGCGACCTCGGCGGCAACCTCGATGAGGCCCTTGACGATACCAGCGTTGATGTTGAAGAGATCGTCACGGGTCATGCCGGGCTTGCCTAGAGTGGGGGGTCATCGTCAGCACTTATGCGCCGGGACAGCAGCACGGCACCAGTCGGACGTACGGGGAATGCCAGCGGGGATGACAATGATGTCGGCATCCTTGAAGGCGGCCTTGGCGCCGTCATTGGCGGGAAGGTAGCCGGTGGTTTTCTGTTTGCGGCAAAGGTCAGCCGGAGTTCGCGGGCTCGCGGTTCGCGATTGTGTCTGTCACTTACCGCCTTGGAGGAGATGTGGGACAAGTCGGCAGCGACACCGGGAGTGTTCACAACATCGTACAGGGCGAGCTCGTCAACGAGCGGGGAGAGGCTCAGAAGAAGGGAGAGCGGCTGCGGACGTCCGGTCAGTAATGCCGCTCAAACATGACGGCGATGGTAGTGACGGAGGAAGCTATACCTGACCAATACCGCCAGAGGCACCAGCAACCACTATTCCCAATGTTAGACTCCCGTCTCGTTTTCCATGCCAGTTATGCGCGCATGTTGCGCTGTTCGGGCAAACACTTACCGGCCTTGACCATCTTGAAAATATAAAGGGGATATAGAGGGGTAGCTGTTGAGCGCAATGTGATTGTCAGCTTTGCGGTGTTTCTGAGAAGGAGATAAAGGGGGTTCAGACTCAGCAATGAATCACATGGGAATACCTACAATGAAGGCGAGTGCGTAGGGGCTGTTAGAGTTAAAATCTAACGGTCAATGGATTGGGATGGTGGGAATCTGGTTGAGCTGGATCCGGGAGAAGGGGGAAGCTTGGGGGGCTCAAGCTTAAGTAGAGTTGGCGGGGTTATGCTTGGCTGACCGCGATCCCGTGTCGTCAGTTGCCCCGCGTTCCTCCCCCTCAGCCGGCATCTTGCTGGGGTGCCAGGGAGGGGTCCGTTACTATTGCCGGAGGGCCAAGTGTACAACAGTGTGTCACAGAAACAAGAGGCGAGCAAAGACGCCATCGGCCTATTCGGGGAGACTCCCGCCTGGAAAAACTCAATTGACGCATCCCCTTTTGCTGCCCTCCCTCAGTTACCACAGCTACCACAGCCGTGATACGTCTCCGTCGGTCAATCAGTCCTCAGTCGCGAACAACTCGCGGCACGGGCCGGCCATGACTGCGGGAACTGGCCGACATGTGGGTTCCGAGGCCCGACACTCGGGTACTGGACTCGGGCAAGATCGGGATGCATTCCATGTTTTGAATCCCAAACAGGCTCGTGAGAACCCGCCGGCGGGTTCAATGGCTGTTTTCATAAATAAATACCCCTGAACCAAAAGACACCTTTTACACTACATATGTCGTCACTTGAGCTCGTCGATTCCTCAGCGAATGATCATTATGAATGCCTCGTATATTGACCGCAACACCGCCCGTTGGCTGCAAAACAGATCCCGACTGAGTGGGTGATCCTCTGTTTGTGGATATCAAACGCCATGCCCATTCCTGAATGCAAGATTTGACAATCCGTCCCTGTCCCAATTTTGCCCCGGCATCCCATTCGTGTCATGCAACTCTCTGTCTACCCGAGGAGTTGCGGACTCAACATCAGAGCTTTATAAACGTTTTCCCTTTTTTTCCCGTTTCCATCCTTTACTCGGACTTCTCGGCGGCCTTCTTGGCGGCGTTGCCACGGAGCTTGGGCTCGGGGGAGGGCTTCACGGGTCTCTGAGAAGCACGGATGGCGGAGGCGCGGGCAACGGCGACCTGGCGGAGATCGCCACGGTACTTGGCGGTCTGCTTGGCAATAGACTTGTAGGTCCTGTAAATCCATCACTGTCAGCATGGCTGGCGATACCCTCACTTCGAGTGGGTTGCTACTGACTTGCGGTTGGCCTTGGAGGCGCCAATGGTAGAGACGGTTCTGCCGGAGGCGGGCTTGTTGCCAGCGGACACCTTCTTGGAGATGACCTGGATAGTGTTGTTCTCACCGGCAACGACACCGATAGCCTAACCCATGTATATATCAGTTCCTGTTGACTCCTTCACTCGTATCTTATCGTACCTTGTCGTTGACGTAACCAGCGTACTTGCGGGAGTGGACGTTGGTGAGGTTGAGGGGGTCGCGGGAGAACTGGATACCACCGCTCTCCTTGCGCTTCACGAGGAAGGCGTTCTGGAGGCCTTTGTGTGTGCATTTTCGTTAGCTGGGGCTCGCTTCAAGGTTCGTGACGGATTCTCGGGCCAGACATACGGGTAACCTCCCAGATGAGATCAGCAGAGACGTTGGACATTTTGGCGGTGTGTGGGTGGTTTGGGGTTGGGCGAGGCGGTTCGAGTGAAGTCGTCTGCGAAATCGTTTCGTGATCTTCATATTCGAGCATCCTCCCCCACGGATTATTAGCACAACATAGATCGATTGTGGAAATCCTTTATGAAACAGGCCTCTTTATT
>NW_001914854.1:3085003-3086956 GCF_000226545.1 Podospora anserina S mat+
GTTCAAGGGGAAATGGTTTGGAAAATCGGTTTGGGATTTTGAAAGTCGAGATACAACGAGACGGATTTTTTGGCCGGGTTCCAAGCAAAGGTGGGCTCGCCTAACTATCCCGAAGGGGTTTAGTCCATAATTCCTTATCGCTTCTTATCAGTTGAGAGCAAACTCTTGGCGGCTGGCCCGTGCTTTTTTCTCCCAAGCACCGCATCCGTCATTTCACCTGCTGACGAAGCTCGGGCCTTGGCCCCAAGCCCCAAGAAATGTCATCAGCTTGATCATCGCCTCGTTGCCCATTCGGCAGCAAACCAAACCATCCGGAAACCCGGGAAGTTGTCAATCAACCACCAGTCGCATTAGCGCAACTGCAATGTCCAGAACCACATTCCTCTGACTGCTGCTGTCTTGACCCCTTCTACATTCATTCACTCTTTTTGTTTCTTTTTCCTTTTGCTTTCCGACGCTATCACCACCCCTCCATAACTATCCCATCACGTCAGTGCTTTACGCCGCATCTCGAGATCTCCCCGAAGTGAAACGAACCGAGGCCTCCGCCGCAAGACTACATCCACCAGATCTCCGGCCGCAAACGCAACCTCTTTTTGCCCCGACGACATCTCATAAACAAAACACACTCGCCAGGAGGTCGATTTACACGTTTTCTCTCAACCTTTCCCAAGGCGGCGCACATCAACTTCCATCACGATATACCGCAGCCATGACCTACCTCTTCTACTCAACCCTCACCCTCCTAACCTTCATCCTCACCACCCTCGCCTACCTCTTCCGCGCAACCTGGCTCCCCCACCTCTCCCAATCCCGCACAGCCTCGTACCTCTACTCCCGCCTCCCGGGGAACTCGTCCTTTGAAGCCGACATGGAAGCCGGTCTCTCGTCGTCGAATTTCGATTTAAACACCAACCTGGCAGCGGGCGATTCCAGGTCGGGGCTGGATGAGGGCGCGAAGAGGGAGATCTTGCAGATCATGAAGAAGAGGAGATTGAAGTTTGACGAGGCGAGAAGGGTGTACATGGAGCAGAGGTTTGCGGCGAATGGGATTGGGGCGGATGGGAGGCCGAGGGATCCAAAGTTTGTTAGTTTCTCGTGAGGGGGGAAATGCAAATCCGAGAGTCTGTTGGGGGGGGGGGGTTGTTTGGTCTGGTTAAGGTTTTTCCTGTTCGCTGCTGCTGTTTGGAAAACAGAGCATATATCATGGGTTTGGCTTCATAAATCTATCGTTAATTACTTTTCCTTCTTTTTCTTTATCTTGATTTTTTTTATTGTTTTTTATTTATTTACATATTCCCCTGCTTTTTACTATTTTTGTTGATTTTTTCATGTTTTGGAGCGGGATAATCTGCGAAGGCGTTTACATGGGACGGGTTTCCTTGGCCGGACGGATTGCACATGATGTGGCGAGAAAGGGGGGGGCGGGAAGGGGGGTAAGAAGGAAGGAGGGACATTTGATACCACTGGGGAGGAGGGAGTTTGAAGGTTTTTACATACGCAGGCGAAAAATAAAGAGATGTATCCCGCTCGATCAGGTTTCAGTGTTGTTTTCAGGGTGAAGAAGCCTGATGACTGGATGTCTTTTGGAGATATACCAAAATGTCTTCAAAGAGCTATCCCATTTTTCCAGTGCTTCTCGAGAGCTTCTTGCCTTTTATATAGGCCTCAACAAAAGATGGGAAATGTGCTTGAAGGAACAGTCATTAAAACTAGAAGCATGGTTCTTAATAAAACTCGGAATATAGTTGCTAATCTGTGCAATTTCAGGTTGACCAGGCGATCGTTGATACTTACTATAGCAGATATTGAAGACCATATCCCAATCTTGACATGTCACGGCCAGACCCTTATATCCAGACATAGTGTTATGCTTCAAAATGGACACATCCATTCATCATTACTAATTAAAAGCGAGGCCTCCTCTACCATTACTCTCCAACCACAAGCTTG
>NW_001914854.1:3087145-3096534 GCF_000226545.1 Podospora anserina S mat+
AGATGCCAAAGTCGGTGAAGAAGAGGAAGAGGGGGATTTGGAACCAGTTCCACCACGGCCAGGGGGCTTCGTCGAGCGTGTCGTAGAGGAAGCCGTAACCCCGGACCTCGGCGACGAGGAGGGGGGCGGTGCAGAGGGCCATGATGGGCATGGCTTCGTTGGCTTGCTTGATTTCGAGCCAGATTTGGTTCTTGAGGAACTTGGGGTGCTCAAAGGTTTTCTTGTCGAAGACGAAGAGGTAGGAGAGGGAGGCGAAGACGAAGTAGACTAGGAAGCCGAAGATCCTGGGGAGGGAGGGTTAGTGTCACTTGCGGGTGGGCATTGCGTGTGAGAGGGAAGGGGTAAACAAACCAGAGAATGAGGAACAGCGACACTCCTTGGCGCCAGATGTTATCTCTAGCCCATAAACTGCCATATGCGGCTTGTGATGGTGTCAGGTACAGGTACTCTGTCGCGGGCTTGTACTGCCATGTTGACATGGAAGTGCCATTGGCAAAGGTCTGGGATGTGAGGCCGGATGGAGCTGGACGCGCTGGGAGCACCCATTGGTACATGTAATCGAACAGAAAGGTATCGCAAACTTCGAGGACGACGTCCATCTTGAAAGAATTGTGCGCAGTGGAATGCGCAAAACGGGAGAAAATGAGAAGCAAAAGACAAAGTTGACGGAGACGGTCCCTCTCCCACGCGACGCGAGCTTGCTCTAGATAAGAGAATGGGGGGAGGGGGGAAGCAGGCGAGAGAAAAAGAAGCAGCGGTCGAGAAAATTGCGTGAGCGAGAGGGCGACTCCCCGGCTTGTTCTAGTGCGATTTCCACACCCTTGGCAACGACCTTCGCTGGCAGGGACGCAGGGGGCAATCTTAAGAACGGTGGAGCCTCTGATTCTTCGGCCGCGCTGTTTCCGAACGGGACGGGGATGATTGCACAAAAACGGAACCCTGCAGTGTGAAAGAGGTGTCTGGAAGATGGGGGCCGGTATCTTTGAGATTGGAATTGATCGGGCTGGGAATGCTGTATACACATAATATACTTTTGCTGATAGACATTGAAAAAGGGCAGTGGGTTGAGCTTCCTAATCAAGAAGCTGTCCATCATCGTCCGTCTTGGACCGCAACCCCTGGACCGAGCAGGTCTCGACAAGCTGGAATGGCACCAGTTGGGATGAAGAATTGGGACAACAGCCGTCAATCCAATTCGCTTTGGCGGTGGTCGTGCAACCAAACTGTCGAGTTGCATGATCCGTTTGGCTCTCAAGCTTTTGATTCGCCCAGATCTGGCACTAACTCCCGGAGATTCGAAGCTGCCATGCGGCAGAAATGGCGTGAGCTCTTCATTCGATGGGATGGTGTCCGTTCAACGACCCGAGGCCGAGCCTGCTAACCAGACTGTGGTTTGGCCAATCGCAGACTGATTTGGCTTAGATCCCCCACATAGATTGATAAGCACCTGCGAGATCAAGCGGCCTCCGCGCACCGACCACTGTCTGTCTAGCAGCGACACCGAGCCCGAAGCCACCGAACCCTGCCAGGCACATCTCTGATCCCATTGGGGCCCAAGCTTCTGCCATTCTCACGGGCCATGTCGCCCGGAGATCTCGGCATGGTCGGGATGCCATCAAAACCTCCTACAAATCTTGTTCGACGGTCGCTCTGTCTGGTTTGTGATCTTGTGATCTGCCATCCCCGTGTACGTACCGAAATGCCCAGATCCCCGTGGAAAAGTGATCCCCTCTCGAAGCAAATTCGACGCGATACTGAACTAACAAGGCCGTGCGGCAGTTTTCTCTGCTTCTACATACTGTCTGCACGACCATTTAGTTGGTAACTCCAGTCGAGACAGATGCTGGATATCAACGTGGCTATCACGAGAGGTCATGTTCAGCCTAGATCACGACCGTCTTTATGAGGGTTGGTCTTCCCCTCATCTTGATAGTTTGAGTTGTCCAGCCCCAAACAAAAGTTGCAGCTCGAACCAACAACACGAGGTCTCATCTCAGAGGTACTTGTCAGCCTTGTTTATCGCTCTATGGCCAGCTCATGAACACTGTCTGTCGACACAATCGTCGAAACCTTCTGTGTCACATGGGACGCTTCCAGTATAGTTGACCAGTCGCCCGGAAACCAGCGTGCTGGGTGCCCATGGGATACCATTCCGGACTCTACATGCCACCTTGAATATTACAAACCTTTGGGTCCAAGGTAGTTGATCGATCAGGTGCCATCACATCCCTACCATGCACGCCCTGGACATGAAAAGTTTTACTGCAAGTCAGTAAAACCTGTGGTGATCGTCTACTTACACCTTTTGAGATAGGAAACATACTGGGTCACTGCCCTTCAACGTCTATTAACTATCTTTCGAGGCTTGTTGATTGTCTTTGGAAGTGTTTTAACAGTTTTTGAGGTGGGTTTGAAGTAATATTCTGCTTTGGCTTACTTCGCAGTGTAGTTATTCCATGCAAAGCGTAGTTATCAAGGTCGGAAACTCGCCTACAAACACCAGTGTCGCTGGCGATTTTGAGGACCTGTTCACAAAGAGTCAACCATCTCCAATCATTCGAAACCCTTACCCCTGAGAGAGACTCCAGATGTCACCTACCCTGATGTCACAGATGTAACCTAAGCCAAACCGGGCATAATGAAACCAAAGCACCCTCTCAAAACTGCCAAGATAACAGGGGATGTCTCTGAAAGTTTTGTTTGAGATGCCCATTTCGACCACCGACTCCTGAGCTCCGGTAACGATGGAAACAATGCGGTGACCTTGATCTCCTGTAAGGCAGATCATGAGCATCATAGCAATCTCCTCCCACTTTGACCGTACGTGCTCTGAGATCCTCCTAGTAACAGAGTGTACAATAAAATATGAAGTGTCACTCAACCATCTTGGCGTAGCGGCTATCAATGTAGCAACCCCTTTCTCACCTCTTGTTCCACCAGCATGTGACACCTTCTTCTAACATCCCAAGCAAACACACACAACCATCTTCTAGAAATGCTGCCTCTTGGCCTTCTCTTATTTTTAGCCGTGCCTCATGATGCGCGAAGATCATAAAACACGCCAACGGCGTCAACAGCCGACCTTACCCACGGCCTCCCCTGAAAGCGGCGTCATTCTCGGCAACCTCTCGCCGAATTTTGCACGCCAAAATGACTGCCGACATCCGAGTGGATGGATTTGGTGACATCTTTTACGACCTTGAAATTCTTGTCTCTGCTTCGTGTTCATCGCCAAGTGTTGCCATTATGGGAAGGCCGCCCAAGAAGCCAGAAGAGGGGACAGTCGGGATAGTTTATATGACTGGAGTAGACTACCTCGTGGCCAAATCTTCTTATTCCTGCCGCAGTTTCAGTGAAGACCTTCCCAACAGAACCAAAACGACTGCTGAACAAACCACCGCCATAATGCTCAAACACACCTTTACATGCTTCTTCATCATTTTCGTCTTCTTCTCCCCGGCCCTCGCCATGTCCCGCCGTTGTGGGATTGATGGCAGATGTCCAATATCGCGGTTCCCCGAGATGGAAAGGCCCTGGTTGAGCATGATACCAACTGGAAGATCACCCGAGCATATACGAAAAACCGCCCCATTGAATCCAGATCAAGCAACATCTACCTGCGCTTGGAAGTTGCCAAAAGGCTGGACGCTTTCAACAAGGCTAGGGAATACAACAGCCAAGAGAGCCGGTGTACGGCGGAGACCATCATCAAACAAGGGGTCAAAGCTGTCAGCGGTAGAGACACCAACAAGGCGGGACAACACAGACAACACGGGGCTGTCACGAAGGAAATATTCCAGAGCACGACTGAATGGGTTTCTGTCGAGTTTGGACCCGAAACGAAGAAATAAAAAAAAGAGAACCAACGCCAGTATGATATAAAAACTATTCCCCCCTCCCCACCTTCAAAACAGAAGTCACCAACCAGCTCGAATTCCAACCATCTACCATCAACACCACCTAAACCCTCGCCTTCAACGACATGACTCCTCTCACCAGTATCATCTTTCTCCTCCTCACAACTATGATCCCAGAGGCCCACGCTCTCTCATTCATACCTTGCCAACCGTATCCAAGGGTACATACACCCCCCTTTCCCCCTTAAACCAAACTCCAGCTAACCTCCCCCAGCCCGAAAATCCACACACATTCCATATCCCCGCCCAAGCGACTTCCTACCCGATTCCATACTTATCACACCACCAACAACTGAACAGCAACTTTGCATCTACTGCAGTCTGCCCAAACCCGGCAATACAAGACGTCTATATGTGGGAATTCCCAAAATGTTTGCGGTTCGGGTCACGGACCCGCAGACAGAGAGCGGCGTCAAGCAGCTCAAAGCCGTCATCGCCAAAAAAAAAAACCAACACGCTGGGCCAACCCGGTGAGATGACCAAGGAAGTTTGACCCCAAACTCTGGCCCAATCCATCTTTCTACAGCCCCGATGTCATACATGATTTTTCCATGGAATACGAGAACCAAATCCAATAGAAGCACAGACGATCCGCGTTCTGCCCGAGCCCGGGGTTGCCAGTTACCTGTCCGTGGAGGTTCCCGAAGGGGGTGACGTTGAGGGTGCCTACACAGTTCAAACGGGGAGTGATTGAGGAGGGGTCGTCAGCAATTTCGGTGGCGTGCTCGTGAGGGGGCTTAAAGCGGGTAGATGGAGGCCCGGGAGACTCTCTCTCTAGCTACTTGTTAACAATAACATATACCGACTATGAGATGATGAGAAGAAGAAGGATGCACCTCGCTATCTCTGACATGAATGAGATACCTTACGCAAGAATTTTTGTTTCAAGCAAATACCCAGTGTCCAAATCGAGAATGAGATTCAAGACGTAGGAGTGCTAGTAGTAAGCTTCCGCAGGCCTTTCTGCGGTCAGACATGCGGCCGGCCTGTGATACAAAAAGAGGGCTGCTGCATAACAGGCGTGAAGGAGGTGGGTTTAACTTATTCCGAACGATTTTGATATGACGGTTGTGACTGGATGGTAAAGCAGGTGTGATGTTGTTTGTTATGGGAGTTCGTGAAGCAGAAGGAAGCCACCATATTTCCATGTTGGAACTGACTAGTCACGAGATTTAGCGGCCTCGCTGGATGACCGTTGAGCTTGAGCAACGACAACAAGATGTAGTGGTTCTCGATCACATAATCAACAAGGCTGAGCCGGTGGCTTTGTCTCGGCCCGCACTGGACAGGTTCCCGGCTCGGCCTAGCTGGTGCGGAGATAGGGACCCGCTTCTTTTCTCTCCCTTGGAATGTGCGCCCCCATCTCCGGGGGAACTTTCCGTCATGGCAGAGAGCTTCCGAGTATCCTCCAGGTGATGACCCCGAAGCCTGGGAGTGCATCGATGCAGATGTCGATCCCCATCGGCTACGTCGGGTCAGATTTCGTTATATCTTGGGCTTTCCTCGGTGGCCACCTATCACGGCCAGGTCTAAAACATAGGTAAAGAAAAGTATGCTGGTAAAAATGGTCGGACCACTTCCCCGCATTGACATGGTGTTAACTACTAGAAGACTGTCAGCCGACGGTGAGCCTCTTCGGTGTTCCAGGATCCAGGAAGCGTTGGAACAGGCAAGATCAAAACGTTGCGGTGATAAGACCTCCGTTTCCCTCTAGGCAAACCAGACTTGGGCAGATAATGTGCAGACATGTAATGCAGACATGCTGCCTGCTGTGATCTGTGCTCGAGACAGAGCCATGACGGCACATGTGCTGACAGCGGGGCTATTCTCGGGTGCGGAACGCAGGCTGGGGGTCATCCCGAACATTGGCAGGAGAGCCCAAACGGGTAATCCTCACCACCACCACCACCACGATGCCGATGCAATGTGATGAACGAGATGGGATGGATGGGGGTGGATGGCAAGCGGGGATGTTGCTTTGGTTTGCCGAGGGCCACTTGTTGCAGCACTGTGACGAACCGGATAATTTGGACCCCTGTTCTTTGTGCTCGTTTTTATTTTCTTACCACACAGGTGAGATATCTCACCCAACCCTCGAAACTTTGTGTTTCATTATCGGAATACGGATGCCTTGTGCTTTCCCTTCAGAGTGGTTTGCTGCTTGTGTTGTGCATGGTGAGAAGTGAGGTGGGAGGGTGAGGTGAGGTGAGAAGGAAAAGACAAACTTGTGTCACCCACAGAGGCACGAGAGGTTGACTTCACTTCTGTCACAAATTTCCAGGAGCCCAGGCTTTTGCTGAAAATGGTTGGTCTCTCGGGAAACAAAACGTGTGTGCTCGATGCTGCAGCCACCCCATCCCTGGGGCCGCTGCAGGTTGCTGCACACGCCCCCATTTTGACCCACTCCCCCACTTGCCTCCTTTCCACTTTCCAGAACGGCGCACGCTAAGACAGCCTGCGCGTGCACGGTCCCTGGTCCACATTGGGGTGGGTCTTCTTGAGCAGGAGCGCCGCATCTGCCCCCCGGTCCTGGTCCCCTGCTGGGACGTGGTACTTGACTCCAGCGCTACTGCCACACGTCGGCAAAGGTACCTTTTTTTTTCTGTCCTGCTTGACCGTCCCAGGTAGATTCCAGCCGCCCCTACGCCCCCCTCCACTCTGGCGCCTTTCCTTCCCTCTTGCTTGCTCTTCACCTTCTTTCCATTTCCTTTCCCTGCCTCTCTGTCTGCAACCACAACCTCCACCAAAACACCTGCGTCAAAAACATCACCACTCACCCGACACCCGACACCACCCGCGCCGTGTCTTTTTCTTTCTTTCTTTCTTTCTTTCTTCGGAACGCGCGACGGCCTCATCCACACCATCGACGGGGAACCAAGAGCTCACAGCCCTCGACCGAGCCGCCGCCGCAATCGGGCGACGTGCACCCATTTCTCGCCAAGACTTTTGTCTACTCGTAAATTCGTAAATTCTCTGGTGCATCGCCCCCCCATCAACCCAATCCACCCCGACATCATCGTCGCCCACTGCACACAATGTCGATGTATCCCGGCCATCGCGGCATGGGCGTCGCGCCCCCTGCCAACCCCAATGGCAGCCGCCAGAACGAGCTCCTGGAGGGCATCCGCGCCGAGTTTGAATCGCATCAACGACAGATCGAAGGATATGAACACCAAAGTAAGTTTTGGTTCGACAACACCGCCGTGCCTTGTCCCATCCCGACAATGCTGACAGTCTTTCCGCCACAGTCCAGGCCCAGGTTCAAGAGATGCAAATGATTCGCGAGAAGGTTTATCAGATGGAGCAGCAGCATGTCCAACTGAAGCAAAAGTAAGCTTGAAGCATGTCTTGGACAAACTACACAAGCCTTCTAACGCGGCGCGCGCCTGTTCAGATACGAGGATGAAATCAACCTCCTTCGTCGTCAGCTGGAAACTCGCGGCGGTGGCCCCCCGGGACCTATGAACCCGCCGCCACAGCATGCTGGCCCTTCCCAGCAGCCCCCTCCTCAGATAGGCAACATGGGGGGAGGTGGTGTCTTCAACGGGATCCTCTCCGGGCAGGGCGGACAGGGCGGCCTGGCCCCCCCTCCTCATCCTCCTCAGGAGCAACAGCAGCCTCCCCACATGCCCCCCGCGCCACCGGGACTCCAGCAGGGACCTCCTCCCCCTCCTCCCCCGCCGTCTCAGCAGCCCCCTTTCCAGCAACAGTACCAAGGACCAGCCCCCGGCGGTTTTCCATCTCAGCCCCCCCAGAGCACCGCTAGCCCCGGCCCCGGCAGCAAGAGAGGGCAGCCGATCGGGAGACCCCCTGCCGGCGGTCCCGCCACCCCCCAGATCAACACTCCGGTTCCCTACAACGGCCCCGGCCAGTCTCCCCAGGTCCCGACCCATCCCACCCCCGACCACCCCCGCATGGTGCAGCAGCAACAGCAGCAGCACCAGCCCGTCCCGATTTCTTCTCAGAGCAACGCATTGAGCGACCTGGACCCCGAGCGTCTCCCAAGCCACATCAAGAAGGTCAAGGACGATTGGTGGGCCATTTTCAACCAAGCGGTGCCCCGTGTTTTGGATGTTGATTTGGTTCACACTCTCCAGCACGAGAGTGTGGTCTGCTGCGTGAGGTTCAGCGCCGATGGCAAATTTGTCGCGACGGGATGCAACAGATCTGCTCAGATCTACGATGTTCAGACTGGTGACAAGGTCTGCATTCTCCAAGACGAGAGTATTGATCTCAACGGCGATCTTTATATCAGAAGCGTTTGCTTCAGTCCAGACGGGCAGTACCTGGCTACCGGTGCTGAAGACAAGCTCATCAGAGTCTGGGACATCAAGAACAGGCAAATTCGCAACACTTTCGCTGGTCACGAGCAGGATATCTACAGCTTGGATTTTGCCCGTGATGGCCGCACCATTGCTTCTGGCAGTGGCGATCGCACTGTCAGGCTTTGGGATATTGAGACTGGTTTGAACACGGCAACGCTCACCATCGAGGACGGCGTCACCACCGTTGCCATCTCGCCCGATGCCAAGTATGTCGCCGCCGGCTCGCTTGACAAGAGTGTCAGGGTCTGGGATGTCAAGACAGGCCTCTTGCTGGAGCGTCTCGAGGGTCCCGAGGGCCACAAGGACAGCGTTTACTCTGTTGCTTTCTCGCCCTACTCTCGTGACCTCGTCAGCGGTAGCTTGGACAAGACCATCAAGATGTGGGAGCTTGCCGCTCCCCGGAATCACAACCAGATGCCCGGTGGTATTATGAAGCCGGTCGGCCGCTGCATCAGGACTTTTGAGGGACACAGGGTATGTATTTCTAGGTCTTGAAGCCGAGGCCTCGTTGCTAACTTTTTAATAGGACTTCGTCCTCAGTGTTGCGCTCACCCCCGACAATGAATGGGTTCTCTCCGGTTCCAAGGACCGCGGCGTTCAGTTCTGGGATCCCCGCACCGGACACACCCAGCTCATGCTCCAGGGACACAAGAACTCGGTTATCTCTGTGGCTCCAAGCCCTGCGTCAGGAAACTCGGGCGGCTGGTTTGCGACCGGTTCGGGTGACATGAGGGCACGCATCTGGTCGTACAGTCGTATCCGCCACTAGAAGGAACAAAGGATGCGATCAATCAGACGGAAGCTTGCTAACTTCGCAAGCGTTCTACGAAAGCTTGAAGCAGAGGGGTTGGGACCTTTGTAACTAATCCAAATTCAAACGGAAATGGAAAGTTGAATAACGTGTGTGTGGGATAAAATGGAAAGGAAAGGGAAAGGAGTATGTGGAACTTTTGAAGCAAGTAGGAAGCGGAAATTCGGGTTGTTGAACTTTTCTTGTTTCCTACTTTTTTTGCTTTTTATTTTCTTACTTCTCTTTTTTTGTCTGTTTGATAGGGTATTTTTGTCTGTTTTTTTTTACACACACAACTTTGACAACATAACAAAGGGTATTATTAGTTGGTGGGCTTTATGGTAGTGGTGGGTTCCG
>NW_001914854.1:3096580-3109518 GCF_000226545.1 Podospora anserina S mat+
GGGGGGGTGGGGGGTGTATTGAACTGAAAGGGTTTTCTTTGAAAGGATCATGGTGAATTGTGATTTGGGTGACTTGAATGAGCATGGGGCCTCGGGTAGGGGGGTGGTGTGAATTTACCCCTGAGCCCTGTTTGTGACCTACCTTGGACAACCATCTTCCAACACTTTCTGCTGCTGTTCTGACGTTTCCAACCAAGGCACACTCTGACAACCTCGACACACACACACACACTCTCTCTCTCTCTCTGTCTAAAGTCAAGGAACCCCTTTGGTTTGCTGTCAGTATGTATGCTCGGTCAGGGGTCTTTTTTTTACTACCTTATGTGCTGAATCTATCAAGAATTTTTCCCTCCAAACAAAACATGAAAAAGGGATGGATGCATGTAAGTTTACCTACCTACCTGGAAATCAACACATCGCCTTCTGCGCGGTTGTTGTTCCCAAGTTTGTCCTATCAAGAAAGGTGTGGTGTGTACACCAGTCAGGGGGGAACAAGAGTGCCATTGTTGTTGTTGTTGTTGTTGTTGTTGTTGTCTCTTTGTATGATACACACACACACAAGTCTCAAATGGACATGGCCATTTCATTTCCCATTCATTCTAACCCCCAACATCAAACAAATCATACAACCAACCACCACCCACCACCCACCACCCATCCTAGATATCTATCTCCCTTCTAGATTAATTACCTAGTCACCCCCCCCCCCCCACATCTACCCTTTCAAAAAACAAAAACAAAAAAAGAGATCCCCCATTTCTTTCCAAAACGCCTGTTGGTAAAATACACGCTTGCTTCGCTTTCGCTTTCCCCCCTTTCCACTTACGCTTTCCCTTTCTTGCCCCCCACTCCACCCACCCATCCATCCCATCCATCCCATCCATCCCATCCATCCATCCTCTTTCTATTAGATGGGGTATCAAAATGCCCTTTTCCCGGTCCTTTCCTTTCAAACATACACACACACACAACACATACACCTGGCACGGCGTAGTAGTAGTATCGTCGTTCGGTTTGCTTGTCAGTCGCCTCGTTGTGCCGTTTAGACATCACAGACCCGCCCGCTTGGCATGGCAGGTTTTGTTTTTGTAATCAACCCTCTCATTTGAGGAGAGGAGGTTTTTTACGCAGCAACGCGCATGTCTGTCCCGCTGACCTTGACGACGCCGTTTTGTTGCTTGGCGGGGACCGTCAGAGGAACCGTCTTCCCGCGGGCCTTTTCCGTCAGGGCAATCATCTCCCTGAGCATGACCTCACGGGTTTCGCGGGCGAGTTCGTCGACGTCGGCTGTGGTGAGACCGGCTGTGGGGATGGGATCGAGGACTGTGGTTGTGTCAGCCTGTTGCGGTGAAAAATTCAAGAGGAAAATGAAACAAAACATACCCTTGCACGGCACGCTCCCCGACTTGAAAACCATGTCCTTGAGGGAATACACATGGCTGTAGTTGGCCACAACCACTGGAACAATAGGCACCTGCGCCTGGACAGCCAAGTGGAAGGCGCCCTTCTTGAAGGGGAGCATGGTGGGCTCCTTGGTGTAGCTCCGGGTCCCCTCGGGGAACATGTACACGCTCTGCTTCCTCTTGGTGATCTGCTCGCCGGCTCCCTGCATCGCCTGTCGCGCATCCTTGGAGTTTTTGCGGTCGATGAAGACGGCGCCGCTCAGGGTCATGAACCAGCCCAAGAATGGGATCTTCTTGAGCTGAGTCTTGGCCGTGACGCTGCAGTACTGTGGGAACATGGTGCCCAGCATCAAGAGGTCGACTTCGGTCTGGTGGGGACCGATGAAAACGGCGGGACGGACGGTGCCGAGGTGGTTCTTTGGGTCTTCAATGTCAAACTTGACGCCTGTGCCGAGCAACATGCACAGCTTGAAGCACCGCCCAACCGCCCATTGTGAGAGACCGCGCTTGCCTATCAAGGAGAGAAAGACAGCAGCGCCGAGTCCGTATGCTGAGGCGATGAGGATCGAGATGTACATGGCCAGTGAGCGCGCCCCGAAGGCGGCTTTGGAGTTGACTAGACCGAGGAGGTGGAAGAACATGATGAGGGCGGCGTAGTAGGCGAAGAAGTAGCCGGTGTATGTTATAATTGCCGCCATAGCTGGTGTTGAGAAGGAACGACGAAGGAGGGGCGGGGTTGAGCCCGAAGGACGGCGAGGGGGAGGAGGGGACTCGGAAGGCCGACACGGGGGGATGCGCAGTCGCAAGGCTTTGAGTCGTTTTTCGGCTTGGATCCTGTGATGATGAATGGGCTTGCCGGACCGGTGCTCAAGCGGCGGGTGGCCGGAAAGTTTTTGGGGAGGACGGGGACTGGCGATGTGGCGTCTGGATGGGGATGCTACAGGGCTAGTGGATGCTGGAGAGACAGGCGATCCCAGTCCAGGTGGTGTCGTTGTGCGTCGAGGGGTTTCTAAGCCAAACGATGGACGGTTTGTTGGTGATTAAGGATATGGAATACTAAGAAACAAGCAATCATGGGCTCCGTGGCACCAAAAAGGTCTTGGTTATTGACTTTCGTTCTTCATGGCCCGGGCCGGCACTCGAAGTTGCAGCCCAATCAAATCAAAGCCAGAATGCACTGTGAGAGTGTGGGGTGTCCGAGGTTGAGGAATCGTTGAGGCTAAAATTTGCGGGACGTGGGGCAGGTGCCAGCAACCCTTGCAGCCCCTTGCAACCCTTGTGACCAGAAAACTTGGCAATCGCGGGGATATCGTGACAAGACTGAGAAGTCAAGCTTCACTTAAAAAACTCGGGTCTCGCCGCATCATCTGTCGGTTAGTTGGGCACAAACAAACATCATCCAACATGTGCATGTGTTGCTGAATAGTATCTGGTGTTTCTATCCTCTCCTCATCACTGAATTGCTACAAGTCTCATCTCATGGCCACAGTGTCGTTTCACCTACCCCCCCCCAAGTATCTTTTGTTGGGATCGTGCGGGGACGGGAACGGAGATACAAAAAATTGTTTAAGTTGGAGAAAAGAAAGCATGTGATAATTCCCACCATATGATCATCCAACATCGCTAAACCTGCGACGACACCACCGTTGCGCGTACCTGCCGTTTGATCATCTGGTCATCGCCGAAATCATGGGAAAGGGTTGTTGTCTGTGTTGACACCTCCCGGACCTTTGTGTCCCGTCTGGACAGAAGGAGGATGGATTCAACCGACTCTCGAAGTCCAGCCAGCTCATACATGAGGATAATTCGACAGATGGAAACACTAGCCATGTACCGTCCCACGATGGATAGCGCATCCTCCACGCCCACGAAGATGGTGCTTGAAAAGATCAGGGTCCCGAAGATGATATGAAGGACGGTGGCCATGGATCCAACCCAGGCCGCGACCAAGAAGAGCTTGCTCTCTTGGAAGGTGACGATGCGCACGTCATAGCCTTCCGAGGCACTCGGTATGGGCTCTGTCTTGAGAAGGCCGAGCAAGCGCCTGGGAATGCTCGAAATCCATCCGCCTGCCGGCGCGAGCCTCTCTCGAATATGAAAGGCCGACTCTTCCTTTCTCTTGGCTGCCTCTTCCTTTCTCTTGACTGCCTCTTTCTTTCTCTTGACTGCCTCGAGAACCTCTTTCTTTGGACCTCGCCAGCCGCAGACGCGGAGCCGCAGACCTATGGTTCCGAAAATGTGTACGACCAGGCCTAGCAGTGCCCATATCGTTGGCCCGAAGGTGCGATTCGTCCACAGGGTGCATGTGGCCTTGACGCCGAGCTCCCAGTTGAGAGTAGCAATGTTGGCTATGGCAGCCAGGGCGATGATGTATTCGGCCATGGAGATGGACAGCTTGTAGTACCACATGCTTGGGCGCCACTGTGGGAGTCTGCTCGGGTGGTCGTGGAGGATCTGGGCGGGATCATGGTATTCAAAGGCCCGGCTGAAGTACACGCTGGGCGATCCGGCGGCAAGCATGAGTGCGAGGAGAGGTCGCCGTGCTACATTCGCGAGCATGCTCATTTCCTCGGTCGAAGGACCCATCACGGCGAGGACGGTGGGCATGACGCCGAGGAGAACCTGGGCTGCTGTCATGCCATTTTTGACATACTCGCTCGTGTTGTTCAAGATACATTGGATGACAGGCTGTGTCAACACACTGTTGGCTCCACCCCCACCGAGAATGTCACGTTCGACGGCAGATGTGTTGCCAGTAAGGTATTGTCGGTATTGGGTCATGCAGTACTTCTGCTTAAGAGCTTCGAATATGTGGCCATGTTGAGGGTACCATTCGCGAAACTGGTTCGTGTTGGTGCCTCTCCACGCTGCGATGGGTTCGAAGTATATGAAGAGGAGGAAAAGGATACACCGAGACGGTGCGGAGAGTCCACCCATTGTGCGGTTCATGATGTTGATGATTTGCTGATGACTGTAGTGACAAGAGGCTGGCTAGCTTGACAGAACGGAAACTGGAGTTACTTTGTTCCCTCAAGCTATATACCTGACTGAGGGCAAGACGGGGCCAACATTATGGCGAGGTTCTCGCGGGATTCCATCATGGGTGTTTCAGCCTCTCAGCGCTAGTTGTGCAAACTGTGGGTGGCTTTCAGGATGAATCGCGGTGATCCAACCAGTTAGTGGCCGTCTGCAGCCACGCGCTTATAAATATCACATTTCCTCGGCTGGTCTTGTTCATACGCACACTGGAAGCAGGCAGGCAAGTTAGGGCTTCTGTAGAGGTCTAGTGGGCGTTACTCAGCCATGACGGTGATACTCCTTCCTGGTGTTCTTACACCCATATACATGGGTATGGGCGAGGCTCTGGGTTCGGGTACGATGTTAATGATGACACATTGAGCTTGGCCAAGGCCTGCCTGAAGCCAACTTCGAATAATACAGCCCCAATGTGGTGTTCTTAAGCGCCCTGTCATCATGAAGTTCATGGTTGGCTTTTTGTTAGCCTCAGCCAAGATCATATAATCATCCTTGTGAACACAACAAGGCTCAGATCAGCACGGACGAGGCTCCGAGACTTGCCTTTACACAATACAAATATTTACCAAGGTTAGTTTTTGGTCTTGAGAATAGTTCGAAGGTCAATCTCTTTCAATACCTAATATGGAAACACAATACACACTGTACAGGTACGTGTTCATGTCTCGGGAGACTCTACAATGAATGAAAACAAGATGTGGTCGTAGCGCCCCCTGCTGTTCTAGAAGCCCCACTAATTATGGCCTAGGCCAAGGGAGCCTAGCGCATTAGCCATGGTTCATCCAACTGCTTGATTCGACGTCCACTGAACACCAACAAAGCTCACCAAAACATTCCGGATGGCCGCAGCAACACAGCAGCTTCCCGCCTACTTCACCAGCTACACAGCAGCATAGGTTCGAGCCTCTTGCATCAACAGCCTCCGGTCGCCCCTGGGCGCCAATGATGCTTCCGGTCCAGCGATAGCCCCTCCAATTCACCCCAAGCGCATGTCTGTCTCGGACAATCGAAGTCCCATCCCAGCTATCCTCACCATCGAGACATCCCCAAAGTCACAATGGCCGAATCCCGTCGCGGACACCCGAACCTATCCGTACGGCTGCCGCAGCCCGGCGCCTCGGTCGCTCTACCCGATCTCCCTCCCGTCTCTGCTCTTTTTTTGATCGATTTCGACGTCAAGGCCGGCTACACCATCGTCTGGAAACGGGCCGTTCCCGGTCTCGAGCTCGAGGGCGCTGTCGAGTACAAGAGCTTGCCGTCGGGCTTGCACACCGTCACCGACGACCTCATCTACTTTGTCCACGATGCCAGCCACGCCGGGCTCAGCGCGTTTATCAACACCCCCACCGATGAGGAGGAAACACGTCATGCGCGCATGATTGCTGTGGGTGTCTTGGTGCCGCTAAGCTATGGCCGTCTGGGGAGGGCATGGCGCCATGCCGAGGGCTTGAAGGAGATGGCCAGCAAGCTGGTTCAGGATCGCAAGCAGACGCAAATACTGGAGGAGTACTGGGAGAGAAACGGCGCGCGCGAGACGTCGGCGCCGCAGCCATTGAAGGATGAACCTCTGGCCTCCCCCGCGCTTAGCTTTAGGGCTGTCCGTCCGCCGCTGGGGAGAGGCCATGCTAGGAATAGGTCTGCTTCGGATGGCACCGCCTTGATACCTCCCGGACACAGGCTGTCGCCTTATCATCCGGCGTGGAGTTTGACGTCGTTGCTGGATACGTTTGGGCCGCTGATCTTTCCGGTTCATCGCGCCGCCCTGTTGCGCAAGCGCATTTTGATTTCTTGCCATGCACCGGTGCATGAAGTTTGCAATTTTGGTATGTTTACCGGACACTCCTTGGTATTTGATAGCTGCTGACGAATCTTAGTGTATGATATTTCTGTCTTGTCCAATATTCCCCTGTCCGTCTGCGACGTGATAGACCCATCAGCACCTGTACAGCGTTTACGACCTCTTTTTACCATCGGTGTGCATGATATCTCGTATCTTATGGAACACCAGGCCGCCATGAAAAAGCGCCCTAATCAAGACGATCAGCATTCTGATCCGTCCGAGGACTCTACCTCGGGCTGGGTAGCCTGCACCACAGACAGCATTCTCGCTATGAAGGGGGATCTCTGGGACATGCTGATCACCCTGCCCCCAGTCTACTCGAGCAACGCCAAGGAAAGGGCATGGCCAACAATCGAATGCCCCAAGGGCGTCCCGGTAAAGGCCACCCAGCGCGACCTCCGCCGTTTCCGCACTCTCCGAGCAGGCCTGGCGCACCTCGCCGCTGCAGCAGAAGCCTCTCACTCTGGGTCACAACCCCAACCAGAGGTGCAAACCCCAGACGAAGCACCCACCCCCTCCACGCCAGCCATCCGCCTATCCAAACCCGCAGCTACCTCCTCCTCCTCGAGACCAGGGACATCAAGTGGCAACTACCCCCGCCAAGCAATGATCATATCCGACGAAGACGCCGACCAAATCGTCGAACCAACCACCTGGGCTGCGTTGGCCTACAACGGCTTCATGTGGTGGGCTTCGGCCGGTGAAAAAAGACACTCTGATGAAATCGACGAGCAAAGCCACGACGCCAGTCTGCTTGCTGATTTGGGACCGCCCATGTCGCCTTCCATGACTGCTGTGCCGCAACGGAGGCCGAGTTTTGGGACGGCGGTTTCGGGGACAATGATTGATAGTTTGTCGTCCTTGACAGCAAGAAAACCGGGGGAGGACGCGGAGGAGGATGATGAGAAGGCGGGGGTGGAGCTGGCGATTATTGCGTATTTCCACAGGTTGACGACGGGGATTTTGAGGGTGTTGGCCGAGATTGTGGATTCGGGGGATGATGATGATCTGATGAGTCTGGATTTGGATTATGGGGAGACGCCTGGGGGTGGGGGTGGCGGAAGGTTAGGGGACCCCCCGGATGAGAGGGGACGGTTGCTTGGGGGTGAGAGTGATGATTATCAGGAAGAGGGGTACGAAGGGAGGGGAGGGGGGTGGGTGAGGGTGGATAGCGATGCGCTTGCGCAGATGGGGTTGGATGTGTGGAGTCTGGGTGATGCTGAGTTTGTGAGGGAGGTGGTGGGGAGGTATTTTGAGGGGAAGAGGGCGGCGGTGGTGACGAAGGGGGTGGAGGTTTGTGGGGTCAAGGTTTGTTGACAAGATGAGAAGGGGGGGATGTATATACTTTGCATGGCGTTATGATTCGGGAATTGGGGGAATGGTAATTTAGGGAATATGCATAGGGATATTGGTTTGGACTATTCAAATAACGAAGATGGGTGTTGCAAGGTGTGAGGCTTATCTCCGGTGATGTGCGAGTGAGATAAGATAACCCTAACCCAGCTTATCTCCGGTGATGTTGTGTTGACAGCGCTAACCCTAACCCAGCTTATCTCGGGGAGCTTGGACCTTCAGTTATCACTTTCACCATCAAAAGCCATCAAGGTTCATTCATTAGGTTTCTTTCAACGCTAACTTGACCTACACGCTTTTGGAACAACCTCAGCCCTTGCACCACCATTTCTCCCCCCGCAAAATCTCACCACCCACCAGTTCCAACTATTCAACTGAACTCTCTCTTTAAATCTTGGGAAAAGAATTCACAACTTCCCATCACCCCCAGAACCATTTCACAATGGCGGAACCAACAGCGATAATCGACCCCCCCTTATTGGAGTCATCACTCGAACGTCTCTATCCGCTGAGGGAAATCCTCCAGCGGCTGCACCACCGCAACAAGAACCAGCATTTTTCGTCGAAGTGGTGGTCGGCGTTTGATATTTTGAGGAGGAACACGGGGAAACTGATCTTCGAAATCGAGGACTGTCTTGATTATGCCCCTTCACCACCATCGTCAGGCCAGTTGGCAAAGGGGAAAGGCAAAGGGAAGGGGGAGAAAACGAGGAAGTGGGAGGAGGGGGTGGAGAGGGTGCTGAAACGGGTGAGGTTCATGAAGGAGGGGGTTGTGGTGAAGGGGTGGGTGGGGTTTGGGAGGCTGGTGGGGGATAGGCAGTTTGCGCAGGTTGGGTTGGGGTTGGTGGGGGTTTTGGGGGGGGTGAGTATGGTGCTTGGGGGGTTGGTGCATGATATGGATGGGGAGATGGAGGGGATGGAGGGGGTGGAGGGGGAAAATGAGGGGGTAGAATATGGGGAGGGGGAGGTGGATATAGGGGATGTGATTCAGCGGGAGGATTTGGGGGTAAAGGTTCAGAGGGAGGAGGTACTGCAGAGTGTGGAAGGGGATGTTGATACGGTACAAAAGAGGAAGGTGGTGATGAGAGGAGTGGGTGAGGAAGGGGGGGTGGTGAAAAAGAAAAAGAAAAAGAGGGTTGCTGGTGGGGATGAATTCGATGATATTTTTGGCTCTTTTGAGAACCAGAAATCCGCCAAGAAAAAAGCAGCCGAAAAGAGAGATACACCATCCAACGAGGTTAACTGCCCCAACAACGACAGCGATAACACATCCCAACCATCAAAACCAGCCAGCAAAAAGAAGAAGCCAGACGATGAGTTCGACGACATCTTTGGTGGCCTAAGTGAGGAGACACCCCCCAAGAACAAGAAGAAGAAAGCGGCAGGAGACGAGTTTGATGATATTTTTGGTGATTTGGGGGAGGATAAGCCGAAGAAGAAGAAGAAGAAGAGAGGGGATGAGTTTGATGATATCTTTGGCGGGTTGGGAGGTGAGAAACCAAGGAAGAGGGTTGGTGGGAGTGGAGTGGTGGAGAAGAAGAAGAAAAAAAAGAAGGGAGATGAGTTCGATGATATTTTTGCTGGATTTTAGGAGTGGGTGTGTAGGGAGGGAGAAGGAGGGAGATCGAGAGACCGAAGGAAATGATACCCCCAACTGCTGGTTGGATGTAGTTTGTAGCTGACGTCTTGCACTGGGCTTGGTGACTGCATAGTTGGCTGTCTAGATATGTGGTAATATTAATTGGGTTCGATAGTCGGAAATGATCGAAACTGAGTCTTTCATCCTGTTGATAGCTGTATGATGTTGTCTCGGTCAAAGGCACTGTATTTCGCTCCACGCCAACATATTGTGAAGGTATAGGCACTAGTGATATTTGACTTTTTTGTATATATAGTTGCAAGGTGAGAGTATATATAGGAGGTCATTAATAAGATTCGATTATATGATATACTAAGATATAAACCTCGGAGTTTATTCTTTTTAAATTAATTACTTATAGGAGGGCAGTAGTAATATAGAATTATAAAATAAAAGATTTAAACTAGATATATAGAGGAAAGGACTTAGTAAACATTAAATACTTTCCCTATTCACGTCTTTATCGTTATATTTTACTACGGTATTTAGCTTTTATCACTTAAATCTAACGTATTATTTTTAATTATTATTAACCTCCCCCTTCAAGTTTAAATATTTCATTGCCTCTACTCTCCATGAATAATAAAAATACTACCCATCATTATCACTAAATTCCTTTATATCTCACAATCGCATATCTAACATAGAGTTTACATCCATGATAGTCGTAATATATAGATAAGTATTTATATTCCAAAGCCAATTGAGCTTATTACCCATCTTTAAGGCCTTGCAACTATCTTTAAAGGCCCTGTAGCTACCTTCTAGGGCCTATCAATAATATTCAAGGCCTACTCACTATCTTTAGAGGTATGCTAGCTATCTTTAAAAGCCTTTATTCCTGTCGGTGATCTCTACTTCATTTTATTTTTCCTAGAAACGTAACAGCTTTAAAGGCCCATCCAGTCCCCAATTGGCATGGCACCCCACCCAATCAGTCCTCTAACGCTGGACGCTAAGTAGCCAGGTTCGACGATCCAGCTGGAAATTACTCGGACGTGGTTAACATACACCCCTCTGACAAACCACGAAAACTACTCCCAATCATAAAACCCTCCCTCATCACCCCCGTTGTGATCATCATCGTTGGCGTCCGAGGTAAGGTCATCATCATCCCTCGCCATCTCCTCCCAATCTTCATCCTCATTCTCCTCCTCCACCACCTCCTCCTCCTTCTTTCTCTCCTCCTCCTTCTTCCTCTCCTCCTCCTTCTTCCTCTCCTCCTCCTTCTTTTTCTCCTTCTCCTCCCCGGCCGGAGGGGCTTAGCGGCGGGCAAGTCGGCATCGGATGATTCTGTCATCACAAAAAAGTCAGCCCACCGGTCAGATTCACACAGCAGGAATACAACAATCTACTGACGACGGGAGCGGCGAGTTCCAGCCACATTTTTCTTTTTTTTGAAAAAAAAAAGGAGGGCGTGAGGGAGGGGGCGAGGGGCGCGAGGGAGCGAGACTGAGGAAGCAGCAAGAAAGGAGGCAGGGCTTGCGGGTGCCGGGGAAGAGGGCCTGCGAGTGCGAGTAATGGTTGGCTGGCGGTGGTAGTGACGGCCTGCTGGCGGTGCTGTTGCTACTGTTGCTATTATTGTTGAGGGTAAAAGATAGAAGAGAAGAGCTGGAGGAGATAGATGGATTGAATACATATTAGCTGGGCGGCGCTAGAAACATCATACTCAAAAGAGGGAAACAGCATCAACCGGGACCGACGAGTAAGTATGAGTGGTAAAGGAACAGACCAATGGGAGGAGGTACGTATACCAAGCACGGTGTGGGAGACGACCGTCGATGGTTGGGTGGTTTTAACGTTGGGAAGTTGGAAGGCTGGAAGGCTCGCGACGAAGGCAACGATAATATCGAGGTACGATGGGGGGTTGGACTGCTCAAGCATATCGCTCTTATCTTGGGAGGACGCACACCAAGAACCCACAGGCATATCCATCTCTATGCAACTTCCGACTTATGGTATCGACCGACCAATCGACAATACGATGTGGGGAAGTAGTGTTGATGTTTGGGTGGTTCCGACCTTCAGAAGTTGAAAAGGCCCGCGATGAAGGTAATGATGATATCGAGGTACGAAGGGAAGGGGACTGGACTTTCCAGGATATCGTTCTTGACTTCGAGTAACGGACAGGCCGTGCGAAAGAGACATTGGTTATCTTGAGCTGTGGCAGCTTAATGTGCCAGCGGATAGACATGTCGTACCTGACATTGAGTAGCAGGATGCGCGATTAGGGAAGGTTAGGTGCATATTGTGGTAGCTGGCTGGTGTAAACAGTCTGCGACGAGGTCCAGGATGCACGAGTCTTGCCGAGGTTCGCATGCGCAAGCATCCAAAATGCAATAGCAGAAATAACACGACTCTAGTGACCGCGAGAGAAGGAACAGGCTGATTGACAGTGACTGACAGCGCAAGGACTCAGATGGTGAGGGCTCTAAATGTCCCCCTGAAAGTAAACCAACCCCTTCCGTCTTGACCAAATGGTTGCCATGGTGACCCCTGAATCTGAGGAGACATGAATAAAGAAAGCGATGATCAATTGGAGTTTGGTGCAACCGAGTAAGATGGTCTTTGAAATTATGACTCTTGCCTACCTTCCAGCCTGTGACAAAAACTACGTACACCTTCCTCGCCGCAATCTTCCATGTACCGCATTGATCTACCGACGCGGCTGACTTCCATGGGACCGCGTGTCTGGGTTTGGAAAAGCAGAAGGCACGAGATAATTTGTGTCTATCCAGGTTGAAAAGAGACTGCTCAACCAGCTACTTAGCCACTTAGCTCTTTCATCATGGTTGTCTATACCGCATTCTTTCCACAGTTGGGTCCAACGTGTCGCGCATGCGCAACCTCGGCAGAACTTGTCCATCCCAGACCACGTCGTGAACGCGACTTACACCAACCGACCAATCATCTTCCATCAGGCTCATCTGGGTCAGGTATGATACTCCTTTGAAAGAACCCAGCCTGGCATGTTTTCAACGGCCCAAGCATCCTTCAGTTTGTTCTTCCCATTGTCGAGAGTCGCACCACTTAATTTCAGGTACGACATCTCTATCACCTGTCGCCAATGAAGCTGAGCTCTCCGTCAGCTGTCACATATTGCTCACCCACGATCTCCATATTCCACGGCCCATCCGTTGCTCAAAGCCAGGACGTATCTCCTAAATCTACAGGCCCCATCCTTTATTCGAAACGCCTCCCTTCGTGTTCGATGTCGTCGCTGCCCCCTCGTAAGCCTTTATCGCTTCCTAACGTCAAAGCCACCCAACCACGGACACTCTTCAATACCGTACTGGCGAACAGTCCATAAGGTAAACAGGAAGCTGCGTAGAGATGGATGTAGAAATGGTTCTTGGTATGCGTCCAGCCAAGTCAAGAACGATATCCTCGACAAGCCTGGCCCCCCTCCGTGTTTTATGTCGCCGTTTCCTTCGTCGTTACCTTCGTCGTGAATCACCGCAACCACCAACATCTCGACACTTCCCATACTGTGTCAGTAATCTCCTGCTATCCTGTACCTTCTCGATTATCCTTCGTTGTCTTCGAAATGACGTTTCGTACGCTACAGCTAGTACGTGTTAAATCTCCCCAACTCTTCCAGTTCTTCTTCTCTTCTCTTCTCTCTCTCTTCCAGCACTCGCGCGTCGCAAAAGTTTTTACTTTTTTA
>NW_001914854.1:3109668-3119209 GCF_000226545.1 Podospora anserina S mat+
ACCCTACCTCCCCCCAGCCGCCAGTTGTCAGCACTGGCGTCCCTTGTAACTCCCTTTCCTGTGTTTTTTTCTCTTTTTTTATTCTTTTTTTTTCTCTTTTTTCCTTCTTTCTGGTTCTCTTTCTTTCATTCTCTCCCTTTTTTTTCGAGCTATTAGATAAAGATAACTTTGGGGGGTTATTTATAGTTATCACGCTCACTGCCCAGCAAGGGCCTTTCTATTTCGGCCCGGAGCAGACCATGAAGAGGAAGTGGTGGAGGAGGGATGATGAAGAAAAATGTTGTGACCTTCCGGTAGGGGGGTCCTGGAAGTGGCTCGCGGCGTAGACACCGGAGGCGCACGAGGGTGAGGCTTCTCTGGGAGAGTCTCTGGCGGAGGAGGATGCGGAGTAACTCGAAAGAGCTGGTTTCACTATAGGAAAAGTAGCTGGGAGGGTCACCGGGCATACTCTGCTGCCGTAGAAATGAAGGAAAATATAGACGGAATGAATAATACAATGTAAAAGAAACAATATAAACTAAGGTATAAAGTGAATGAAAAATAAGGAGGCCCTAAGAAGCGTCCCCAAGGCAAGGCCTTTTAAACTATGGGTAGTGAGGGTCCCAGACCTAGTGTGATCCTCCCAACTGTGGCTCGGAGGCTCACAACAAAGAAGGGGAATGATTCTTTTTTTCTTCTTTTTATTTGAGGGCGGGGTAGCTGGGGAAGGTGGTTTTGTAGTTGGATTTTTGTTTGGGTTTTTTTTGGGGTTTTTTTTGTTTTTTTTTTTTAAAAAAAAGGGGGTGATGGGGGGTTGCTGGGGTGATTGGGGTGGTTTTTTTTTTTTTGTTTTTTGTTTTTAGGACCTGGTTTCTTTTTGGTTGTTTTTTGAGAGGGGTTTTATAGGTAGTTGGAGGTTGGTTGGATTGGGCCTTGGGCCATGAATTAGGTTTTTGTTTAGTTTTGATTATGCTCTAATCTTTGAAGTCTGGTGATGCTTACCTGCGGGAAATCGATGGTGGTAAATGCCTTCCTAATTGAAAGAATATTTTACCCAAATTTTGCAAGCTTTGAAAGATAGTTTAAGGTCTTGGCAACATAGATGGAAGGGTTTTTAAAGATAACTGAGGGGTGTTTAGTGGAGGGGCAAGGGGGGAGAATACAGGGAGGGTATGTCTTTCTGTGACTGGCGGGGGGTGGTGTTTGGGGTTTGTTCTTGGTTGCTTTTCATGGAATCTTCTCTCGGGTTGTTTTTTTCATGTTACAGAAGGAAGGGGCTGCGTGGTTCGTGGGCATGCGGTTCTGGATTGATGTTTGTGCAATGGCGCCCCTAGCCCACGAATAATCGGTCCTGCAAGTCAGCAAATGTATAATACCCGTTAAATTATGCCTTTCAAGATGATAGATAAACAGGCCCATCAACTATCTTTAAAAGTGTAATTATTATTTTTCAAGGGCGTTTAATTGTTTTTAAGGAGTTTTAACTATCTTTCAAGGGGTCTTGACTATCTTTTGGGGGATCTTGACTGTCTTTTACAATATTTTGACTATCTTTTAAGGTATGTTGGCTATCTTTCACAGTTAATTCAGCTTACTTTACAGTAATAGTACTTCCATCAACAGATGAAAGTGCCAAAAACCCCCGAATTTGGGTTTCCAACACAATTCCCTATCCCGAAAGCGTGAGTGTAACTCGTTGATGAGCTGAAATCTGGACAATCCGCTTAGAATGTCCTTCTTGAGAAGAAGCCAGGGGACCACAGCCACATGGAGGCACGATAGTTGGTAGGGCCAATCCAGTCCTACACCGACCAAAGGCTTTCTCTCAACTTTAAGCTGGTGGCCGGTATGCGACGTTATAACCTGCCACTTTTGAATCAAATCCGGGCTCAGCACGAGGTCCTTTTCGGCTGGCCAAGTGCTAGACCACGTTACCATCGGTCCATCCCTCTCGTTGAAGGTGTAGCGAAAAATACAGGCATGTCCCTTTTCTTCGGTCCACTCCCCGCTATTCCCAATCTCCATTATCTCCAACTTTGGCATCCAGCTGACCGCTTGCATGGGTAGTTCAAGTGACCTGTTCATTGTGCTATTGAGTTTCTCGGGATGAAGTTCGGCTGTGGTCAGCGCGAGGCGACGGAGATTGGGCCACTGAGGGGACAGTTCTGGTCCATACCGAAGTTTAGGGGGCTTTTCAAAGAAAGCCTCCGCTTCTATATATCAAGGACCGGCCAGAACTTCAAGTTCGCGGCTTGCTTTGTCGAGGACGCGGCCCAGGGCTAATCTTGGTGGCCTTGTGAAACTTTCATGTCGTCGGCCAAAGTCTTTGAATATACTTAGCCGCCTAAGCATACTCGGGAAACCAGTCTTAACAAGCCTTTTGAGCTCTGAAAATAACACCGGATTAGTTTCGGCCTTTTCACATGTATAATTAATGTAAAAGAAGAAGAAGAAGAAGAAGAAGAAGAAGAAGATCCCCAAGATAAGCCCGAGAGTGGCCCTGCCCAATGTGAGAAGACAAAAGAAAAAAGGCTGGAATGATTTGATACAACACAACATACCTTTTTGATAATTGGAAGATAATGACGTTAACGAAAGCTTGAACTCACTCCGCATGTCCTCCAAACAGACAAAACTTTCTGTGATGACTTTACTGACGACATTCGGAGATAGCTTTCGGTGACACTGCCGCCGAAAAGCGAGGCCAGTCACGATCTCGACCCTTGGGAATGTCTTGCGTTTGCGACGGGTTCCATGACGGGGAGCAATCCTGTAATTGAGGTCTAACAAGTTTCCACACAGCCGTAGTGTCGCCCCATCAGGACAATCCGAGTATCTCAGCGCACCGTTACGAATGCAATGTGTCTCATCAGTGTTATGCTTGATGGAAAACTGGCTGTCGACAAAACCGAACCAGTCGCCAAATCGTTTCTTGAGCCGCTTCCCTGGGGGAAACGGATTGTAGGGATGACATTCCCGCAGAGAAAATAGGTGCTGAAACCAGTGTTGGGAATCACTTGGTGACTGTATACTAATCTCCAAACTCATGCCTTCGGTACCTGGTCGTGGTCGAGCGCATCTTTCCTCTCCCACCGCGTTAGGATATCCAGCAATAACAGCAGAGCTCTGATTATGACGGCATTGTTGGTGGCTACGGTGATAGCACCCTCTGGCAAGGAGCACGAACTGCAATCATATGTTGGGTAACAGAATTCGAAGCCAAAGTCCACGAACATAGTTCAGCCTGTAGACATTTCGGCCAGCCATAATGCAATGGTGCATGCCGGCTCTTTTGAGGCTACGGCAAGGCCCAGGTTGTTTGTGATCGAAAGGGAGGGAGGGGGCTTGCTCTGCCGTATGCAGGTTCAAAAGCTTTCCTTTTCTCTCCGCCCTTGGGCTGCGATGTCTTGCAGATGGGAAAAACGCATAGCCAAGGGATGAAACGAAACAGACCACCTTGAAGGGAGGGCAACTGATCGGGACCAGCCAATCGGCATCGACACGCAGAAAAGCTTTGAATCCTCATGTCTTATGAAGAGTCTATGGTGGATTGGTCCATGATGGAATCACCAGCAAAGAAAGTCGTCACAATAGTAGTGTGAATATTCCCCAATCTATTTGTTAAGTCCCTATGCCTACCCTGAAGTAGGCTATGTACACGAAGAAGTTAGGTATTAAAAATGTGTGTGTTGCCACCCAATCACTCCCACCACTCCTGATCCGGCCGACCAATCATCCCCCTCCCCCTCCCCCCCTTTCCAAGCTATCACGCCCCCAAACCTTTTCCTTTTTGTAAAAAAGAAGATCCGGGTCTAGGGGTATCAGCTTCGCCTTGGCCCTGCGTTTGCGTCTGTTTGCACCACACCGCATCGAATGGTAGATAAGTCAAAAAAGCCAAAAGAACTCCGATAAGCCGACCCCTTTTCCGCGCAGTGAAGTGCAGTGTGTCGTATGTCCGATCCGATCCGATCCCATGTGTACCTCCTAGGCAGAATGTGCTCCGTATATGTGTGCGTGGTGCGCCCTGTATGCGCCTATGTGGTGTGGTGTGTCCAGTGTATCCGGTATGTTCTCTTCGCTGTTCGCGCAAGTGGTATCTCAAAAATGGAAGAAATCAACAGCCCCGGTGAGCTGAGTCGAGCAAAAAGGTGCTTCGCTTGGAAACCATTGTGAAGTGAAGAAAAGAACCGAACAGCTCCTCAATCAAAGGATCGATAAGAATGTCAAGCCGAAAACAGAAAATCCCAGTTGCCGAAAGCTCAGAGCATGGCAAGAGCACCAAAGAGACCAGCAATGAAGGCCGCGGCAGGGGCCTTCTTGTTGGCGTTGGCACCGGCAGTCTGAATGGGGGCGGTGCCGTTGTTGGGAGTGGTGGTAGGGATGGGGGCAGCGGTGACCGAGGTGGGGATGATGATGGTGGTAGGAGGCAGGGGCTCCGAGGTGTAGATGATGTTGCTGGCCGAGACGACAACGGTGGAGTAACCGGTGACAGTCTTGCGGTCAGTGACGGGAACAGTCGCAATGTAATCGACCTGCTCCGTGATGGTGACCGGGATGATCTCAGTCACGTAGTGAACATCGGTGACAGCCTTGGTGATACTGTGCAATATGTTAGAGTCGGGCATAAACAAAAGAACGGAGTGGGCAGCTTACGTGTTGGTCTTGGTGACCTTGACAGTCTCACCCTCGATGACAGTGGTGTAGGTGGTCTCGGGGCAGGTGACAGTCTCGTAGACATCAGTAGTCTCATACTCGGTGACCAGGGACGTGGTGTAGACAGTCTCGGTCTGGGCAACCTTGGTGACAATGGTCGAAGTCGAGGTCCAGGTGATCTCGATGGTGGAGCCATCGACAACAGTGGTCTCGGTGACAGGGCAGAGCTCAGTGAGGGTGGTAACAACGACAGCAGCGTTGGTCTTGGTCACTGGAGGAGCAGTCTGGGTAACAACAACCTCGGTGGGAGCAACCTTGATGATGGTGGAAGTGGAGGTCCAGGTCACCTCGACAGTAGAGCCATCGACGACAGTGGTCTCAGTGACAGGGCAGAGGGAAGTGAGGGTGGTGTAGACGACCTCATCGGCAGTCTTGGTCACGGCAGGGCCAGTCTCGGTAACCACAATTGTTGTGGGCTTGACGGTCTTGACGGTGCTGGTGGTGGTGTAGGTGGTGGTGTATGTGTGACCAGGCTTGGTGTAGGTCTCGGTGACGGGGCAGACGGTAGTGTAGGTTACGACAACCTCGGTGACCACGGTCTCCCACTTCTTACCGCGGGGGATGTTGGCGCCAAGGGTGGTGGCCGCGAGGGCGAGGAGGGAAAGAGCTGCTCTCATGTTGACTGAGTGAGTGGGGATATCAACAGCGACTGACTGGCTTGTAGCGAAGGTCGTAGAAGACGGAAGCAACGAGGGTCTTATAAGTAACCTTAGCGAACGAGTTACTTGATGGCAGGGAGAAAGAACCTAAGAAATAGCCGGTTGGTATCACGAGTGACTGCGAGGAGGCTGGTGATGGAGGTAGAGAAGGAAGCACGAGGGAAACCGGGAGGCAGGATGTTTATACACAACGAGGGCAACACCCCGGTTGAGGTGGTAGCATGGGAGCGAGGGACGGCGGAGATGCCATGACATCCTGCTGCTGTCCAACAAAGACGCTTGAGACAAGCCCACTGGACTGCGTGGTGCCGGCCATGGAGGATGGAGAGTGGAGACTTGGAAGGTCGCAAAACTGGACAAATGGATGGAGCCTCTCCTCCCGGGAACTGTGAGGTTGGGCAGATGCCCGCACTTCCGCCCTAGTTGGAATACTGAAGTCGAAGTACCTGAGCGAGCACCACCCACCACAGCTCTGGTTGGCCAGTAAGGCCACTTACTGGGTCATGCAGGAAGAGACCGCTCAGTCCAGGAGGAGGCTAGCAGCAAGATTCTTGACACATTGTACCCAAGTACATAGCAGAGTCGCATGTATGTAGGTGCTTGCGCTGCATGTGCAGTGCTTGTGTCTGTGCCAACCACCCCCCCCTCCTCTGCGCACCACCTAGGAAGAGCATACAAGTAAGTAATCGCGAGAAAAAAAAAACCGATTTCGGCTGACTCGAGCAACCAACGGATAGAGGCGGCCACAATGGGTGCCCGTAGAGCCCTCAGGCAAGCATAGGGAGAAAAGAAGAAAGCTGCACTTGTGCTTGTTTCAGAAGACAGAGCTGCAGCGGCACGGCAGCTTACAGCCATTGGGATTCCCACAGCTTTGCCATCTGTGCTTATTCATAATGTTATCGTCCTTTTAGGGTCTGGGTCACCAACGAGGCCCAACTCTTTGCGTGAGAAACAGAAGCGAGGGTGCTGTGCTCTGCTGTGCTCGGCTTAGCGTGGTAGCGGGTGGTGTAAGTCTGGAAGTGGCCGTCAAGGCGGTTGACGTTGGGGGGGGGTAACGGGACTCCACCAAGTGATGGCAGGGGTTGCGGCTGACCCCTGACCGTCTGTTGTCTGTGGATTTCTTGGGACGATCTCGACCCCTGCCAATGACATCGTTTCCCCTCGGGGCGATGACGGTAGCTCGCCAAGCCCCTGCGTCGAGACTTGGCGCTCTTCTTGGTCTTCTTGGCCCTGCCTTGACGTGTTTCCGGCCATGACCAGACCTCGCTGTCGACCGGGCCGACAGTTGACCGATTCGGGCGAAGCTTGCGTCTAATCTGGGAAACAACACATTCTGTCTTGGAGCTATTGACGCTGTTTATGTGCCCTTCAGCTTTTGTTGTCAGAAATCGTGTCTAGGGTGGCTGTCTGCAGCACAAGCTCTTGCATGCCCAGTCTGTAGTGTAGGGCCCTGCATCTCGTCCATGCTGGAAGGGCGGTGATGGACGGGAAAAGCTGGCGATGGGCAGCCGGTTCTGATGGCACAGAGTGCGGGGCATTCGACCGCGCACCGAGCGGATCAGGGCAGAGGGAGGAACGGACCTGTTGCCCTCGTTGACTGTTAACCGTCCTGTGGTGCAGGTACAGTACTTGTCGTGGCCGACCGCTCGCTGGCTGATTTGTTGCCCGGCCGAATGCTTGTAGATCAGGCGTGTGCTTGTCTGTCATGAACCTGCTTCTCCAGAGGATGCATGCCGCCACGGCCGCTTCTCTGTTCGTGTTGAGAGAGGCTAGTGCGGGCAGCTCCTCGATCTGCAGGTTCGACAAGTTGACGTGGGAACGGCTCGCTCTCCCACACGTAATTCACGGCTCGTGCGATATTAATGCGACCAAACCTCCTCCCCTCACTATCGACCCTTTTCGTGCCGAGGGGTCAGAGGTGTTCATGGCGTCATACCCGGGAAACCAACCAGCTGGACCACGGACGCTGGCTCGGTTTACCGGCACTGGGGCGACAACGGCACGCCATTGGACTGTGGGGTCAACCCCAGTAAACAGATCCCGATCGCACATGGGTGGGGCTGGACCTAGATGGACTAAGACCTAAGAGCTGTCACAGAGCACATCCCGCCTTTGTGCAAGTCGGATCCGAGTTGCTTGTGTCCAGGTTGTATGCCCTCGGGAGGGCTCACTTGTGCCATGTTTGCTGCTGCTTTGTCAGATGGTAGTTGCGAGATGTCCGAATGCTGCATATCAGAACAACAAAATCAAGGACAAGACTCGTCGACTCGAAGTTTCCACTGCATCGTGTCTCCAACTTGCTAGCAATTGGCTGGGCTTCCTGGGTGCATATGCAAGGTGAGTCCCCATGTCGTATCTCGAGCCCCCAAGCGAAGAGGCGTGTTCGTCGGACCAATTCCGTGGTCAGAACGAGAGACAGATATTGCGGGTGGTGGTTGACGAAGTCAGTCCACCTCTGCTTATCTCAAGGTCGGCCATTGTCAACAGGTGCCAGCGAAGATGATACGATCCTTGGCGGCCAAATAGCGACGACCGGCCTGGCACAGTAGAGTCGGCCACGGGAAGAAGGGAGATAGACGGGGACCACCCTACCTTTCAACTGTTTCCCTTGCCCCTCGAGGGTGACGGTTCCGGCGACCTGGTGATAAAAGTTTCACGAAGATGCTGGAGTCACACCACAGCATGGTTAGGTTGAAATATGTGCTGGCTGCTTCACGTGCCGTTCTATGGTGAGGTGCAAAGTAGCTCGAAATAGGTAACCCGTTGAAACATCACACATGTGTAAGTTGAGAGTCGGGTGTTTAGGTAACTGGAGAAAGCTGCAAGTTCCAGAAGGCTGCCAGAAAGATGGAGTACGAAAAAGGGATCCACACCCCCACCAGCCTCTCTTGACGATAATCTAATCTCAGCCACTTCCCCAGCCACCAAGCCACACCACTACCACCATCGCTTCCCCACAGCCTGTGGTCCAAGCTTTCCGTTAATGCAACGCCAGAACAACTTTTGTGAGACCCAACATCAACCTGTGCCCGACCACTTCATCCGACCTCTCTCTTTTTTTTTCTCTCTGACAGCATCGAGTTATTTTTTGCACCTCCTCCAGCAGGGTCCCCAACATGGCCGTGACAAGAAACCTCTCAGGATTTTAGACGGTGATCCTGAGGCACATGTTCGATTCATGATGCAAGATTTCCAACGGCTGTCCAGGCCCACACACACTTGCAGCAAAAACCGGTATTTCTTTGAAAGATCAACAGTGATATCTCACATGAGGAGCCTCAATTCTTCCCGTTCGAGCCGACCTCGTATTTGTCCAGTTTTTGACAGCAGCTCTATGCAGTCATCCACCCATATTCGATGGCTTGCATATCGGAGAATGTACATTCTGGTCCAATCATTGGTTATTGCAGGTCGGTTCACGTTCCATTTCTCATATGGCCTATGATGCATTCTCACCCAGCCTCAACAACTCGCTATAATGCTCGGGATCTAGCCACACTCTGATGCCATCAACATCTGAAAGATTGTCAAATCAGAGTTCCTGGCGTCGTCCGGTAACAGGATAAGCTTCCAAGAATTCTGAGCTATTATCACCTCTTCGGATTGAAATGATATATCTCCCTGAAATTCTTCAAAAGTCAGACAAAAAAAAGGCAAAGACAGATTAGAATTCCCTCGCCAATATGCCGCAAGGCCTACTGTACCATGGGAACCACACCTGGAAAATGTGCGTCCCATTAGCAACTCTGCTTCACCTCCATGCAGAACTGCCTGCTTGAATGGAACTTATAGCTTATACTTGAGGATGATACTGTTCAAAGGTTACGAGCCCATCCCTAAGCTGCACCCGACCCTGCAAGAGGACTCGTTCATGACCTTGCGAGCCCCGTTCGTACACTTGACACCTTCTTAATTGTTTAGAAGTGCCAAGCAATACATTTGCGGAGTGCTCATGTATCTGCTGTAATGTACAATTCCGTGGGGCCTCAACCTATAGCACCACAGGCGTTCTCACTTAACCCTTCAACTATATTAACTGTCAACCCGGTGCTCCGTCCACTTCCAAATCCATTCCTAAACCCACAACGCACAAAGCCCAACAAGCACGTCACAAACCAGCAGCATTAGAGACAAAGTGTAGCCATAAACAAATGGTTATAATATTGGGGTCAAGCCCCCTGCCCACCGGC
>NW_001914854.1:3119297-3127312 GCF_000226545.1 Podospora anserina S mat+
TGCTGGAGGAGTGTTCTTGATCCTGTCCTTGGGGTAGTCGGCCGGGTCTTGCATTCAACGCCGAGGCAGCCGCGCTGGAGGTGTTGGTGGTGCTGGCGGTGGGGGTGCTTAGGACAGGGCAACCTCTCAAACTCGGGCTCCTCGTCTATTTATATTGGACCAAGTTAGACGAGTACAGACGACAAAGACACACATCAACTAAATGGCTTGGCGCCGCGAGCGGCAGGTTCCCTGGGCGGGCGCTCCTTTGGGAGGCATTTTTTTGATTGGAAAAAACAGGGGCGCGAGTGAGCAAAGAACCAAAAACCGGGAGTGCGTGCAAGCGAGGAACAATAAAGGAAGGGGGGGCTTGTGAACGATGATGGTGGTGGCTTGGGAACGGTGGTGGGTGGTACGCGAGGAAGCGAAGTTGAAAATACAACGAGAAAAGGGGCAAGTCTGGCGGGTGCACGGGTGATGGTTTGCTGACGCAAGGATAGAAGGTTTGCGAGCGCGGGAGGTGGTGAGTAGCACTCTCGATCACTGCAAAGAAGCCCACGTTCGTTGTACTGTTTCCGCATAGATCTGAAATGCTGAGAGTAAATGGATTATATCCGACCCCAACTCAAGCTCAGTTATAATGGCCGTATTGTTGCGCCAGGCATGACATCCTTCATCAAGTGGAAGGTCATCCTCGCCTATGAAGGGCGTCTTTCTCCTTGAAGCTGTAGCGAAAGACGCAGGCCTGCGACGTCTCAACCGTCCAGCCCGAGCAGTTCCATATTCCATCATCTCCAGTTTTGGCATTCTGATGGCAGCGTGGGCGGCCCAAAGGAGCAGCTGATTCTTTCTGATGTGTGAGCTTTCGGGGTGAAGGACCCTTGTTGTCAAAGCAAGACGCTTGAGGTTCGACCACTGAGGCTCCCACCCCACAAACCCATCTTCTATGCGAAATTCATAACGGTGGTGGTGAAAAAGATCAACGTCGATTGGCGCAAAGAAATCCTCGGCGTCCGAATCCCACGAACTCGCCAAAGCTTCGAGGTCGTAACTCCCGACATCCAACGCAGCTCCGAAAATGTTAACTGCGTCTGGAGGCTTATGGAAGCAATCCCACCCGTTAATCAAGAGGTTATAATCCACATAAAAAGAAAGCTTGATGACGCGGGTTTGTTGGGGCCTTCTGAAGACTTGAAAAAGGACGAGGTCGCACAGCTCTCTGAAGTGCCTTTTGAATTGCGTTAGTTGACATAACTTTTAAAGCTGTGGGAGGGACCAAAGTAGGTAGAGGTAACATACCGTAAATTCTGCTCGTGTCATCATAAACTCCGTCCACCAGATTGAGACACCAAAACTCGAGCCTGAGGCGCTGCATACAAACAAAGCTCTCCCCAAGCAGCCTATAACGAACATATGGGTTCACTGCTCGATGAAACCGCCGGCGGAAGGTAAGTCCTGTGACAATCTCACACCGAGGGAGTCTTGATCGCCTTGCGTCGGCCACCGCGCAACGGGCTGTTCCTAAAGTTCAAATACAACGGCTCTGTACCCAAAAGTCGCGATCTAGCCTCAGCAGAGACGTGTCTGAACATCAGAGCTCCATGCTGATGATGATGAAAGTAGTCGTTGAGGTGTCTGAACTCGAAGTCTTCGTAGTATTTCATGAAAAAGTACTTAAACCGCCTCCGGAAAGCCCATTGACCAGGTTGCGGCTTGTAGGGGTACGTATCCTTCAAGTAAAACATATGCTTCCCAGACACGCTGCGGTCACTTACCGAGTGTGCGCTGAGCTCCAAGGTCATGCCTTTGTTGGGTCCTGGTGTTCCACGAGTGCGTCTTTTCTCTTCCACCGAGACAGAATATCCAGTAATTGAATGAGAGCCCAAGTGAATGTCGCGTTGTTGTTTTCCTGGGTAGTTGAGTCTTCGTCCTTCTGGCAGACATCGCATCCCTAAGTTGGCAGGAGCACACGCAACCAGAGGTAGCGAGTGCAGCCCAATCTATGAATGCGTCGGCCAGATACAAGCCGGCCAAAGTCGGGGAGGTCGTGCTGTGAGAGCGCCAGGTGGCGGAAGTTGATGGCTTCAAAGAAGTGTTGAAACTCTCTGTTAACAGCAGCGTATTTAGAACGATCCTTTGCAGGCTTGATGATTTGCCAGCCGGGTTATTGGATGGATCCCACTGCTATCGGTTTCGATGGGGTGATTTAGTGAAGCGATTCCAGCACAAGTTGACGTATTTCTGCTGGTAACCGGGCCCAGTAGGGCCATACGCATATGGAGGAGGACATGGTATATTCGCAAGCCTTTATCTTTTGGCAGGTCAAGGTGTGTTTCGGGCTGCAGAGTCGGATGTTAAACGTAAAAGGGAATTTATGGTAAATCGGAGGCGGTGTACGCAGTCCTGACAAAATACAGTTTGGCTGACCAGAGCGGTTGGCTACGAATTTTGTGTTGGCTATGCCGACCATGTGGCTTGCTCTGCCATAACTTGTATTCTCGCGTTCGAGCGTCAAGACTGCCTACGAAGATGTTTGCGTTCTACTAGCCACAACCGCCGCCCTCTTTGCCTCATGACATCTCGAGCAGCACCAACAACAAGCCCTGGTACCCTCGCCTACTGCTACTACTCAAGCCTCAAGCCTATATTGCATGTTGATATTGGCTGCCCCCGGAGCATAATGGTTTTGTACGGTGCTGAATGCTCTCTTTAATGAGTGTAGACGTTGTTAAACCGGGCTCCAAAGCCGAAAGGCATCCAAGGGAGGCTTTCCACGGCTTGGACGGTGCTAATATCTCAAAAGGCCTCACTACAATGAGAGTAGACACTATTGAACCCATATGGTGTGTAAGGGTGCTGGTGTTGATGAGGTTGTTTTAGATGAAAGATCATGGTGGTGAAACACATCCCAATAAACCATCGAACAGTAGTAGAATGCTTTCTCTCTATTCCCATCTCCCATTAATCCAAACGAAAATGCAAAAATGCGACGATGCCCATGCCTACCCACCGTCAACACATAAGACAGGCCTTGCGAAAATGTAACACTACAAGTACACGAATAAACTTTCAATATTCCGACGAGCTGCCGCCTTTTCGAGCACGTCCGTTATATCTGTTCTAAAGAACATCGTCTGTTGCTGTTGTTGGTGTTGTTATTGTGGTTGTTGTTGTTGTTGTTGTCCTTTTACCCCACCTCCCCCTTTCACCACCATCCTTCTTCCCTACTTCATGTCCACATTATATACCACCTTCCCTTCCTCATTACTCTCCCCCCCCCCTACCCAAAAGAGATAATCTATTTCCTCCCCCTCACCAACTTAGCCTCCTCCTCACTATCATCATCCTCATCATCACTCGAAAACTTATCCCCATCCTCCCCAACCGCAAAAATCGTCTCCCCATCAAACGAGTCCCTCTCCGGACTGGCCTTCCTCTGCTGCTGCTGCTGCCCCTGCCCAGAAGACGAAGAAGCAACCCCACTCTGCTGAGGTGGATGCAACACACCACCAGCCACACTCGCCCCAGCAAACCCTCTCTCCTGCTGCTGCTGGTTCTTCCCAATCCTCTGCTCCTCATCCTCATCATCGCTCTCATCCGGATTCCCAATATCAAGATTGGCAATCTCAAACGTCCCGTCGTCCTCCTGCGCAATCTCGTCACTCATGGCGAAGCGCTTGTTGTTCGCCGTCGGCCTCCAGACATAGGCGATCCAGGCCACGTCGGCAAAGTAAACAATATTAAGCCAGCCGTCGAGAATGAACCACCTGCTCTTCCAGTGGAAGGGCACAAAATCCGGGTCGCTGGCCGAGGCAAAGGTGAAGGAGTTGAAGAAGAAGAAGGCAAAGATGACAATGATGGAGATCAGTATGCCCCACCACAGCTTCTTGTACATGGTCTCCTTGACGTGCTGCTTGCGCTCGCGGAGGTCCTTGAGGGTGAAGTTGAGCGAGTTGAGGGTCCAGACGTAGAAGGCTGTGAGAGTGCCGGCCAGGGGGAAGACAATCAGGAGTACGAAGGGGCCTAATTGGGTTAGCTTGTGAGCTTCGACAAAGGGGTAGGACTCCTGGCTTACCGGCGTTATCGGGTGTTATGACTAAACTTGTCACCGCATAGACAATGCCAAAGACAAAGTGCGCAATGGCGAGCCAACGGACATAGATCATGGTCTTGCCGAGTGTGGGCTTGACGACACCATAACCCATGCAGACGATCAGGAGCAGAAAGAACGAAAACGAGTTGCGCGCAGCGTTCAAGACGGCAACCACGACCAGCAAGATCTTGGACCCAAGATTTGACCCATGTCTGTTGAGATAGTCTAGGTCTCGTTAGTGAAACAGTCCACCAACAACATCATGACATGCTCACCATAGAATCCCCATGTCATCAACATCTCCACGACGAGGAAGATGAGGATTGCTGTAATATAATTCTGCACAGCCAAGATATCGGTGCGATGCTGATAGTAGAGAAAGCCCCAGTACACCAACACCAGCGCATAGAGGATCGTTATTCCTCCATAAAACGGCAGCTTCGGGATCTGTGTGGCCGGGAGCTCTCCATATGCGTTTCTAAACTCCACGATAGCCTCGTAATCATTGTCGGTAAACTGATCGGTAATGACGCAGTAGTAACCAGTCTTGGTGATGGGGTAGTTGATCGGGCTCGCTTTCTTGAGGTGGACGGCCTTGGTGAGGATCAAGTTTTCGGACTTTTCGGTAGCGTTTGGCGCGAGAATGAATTCACCCAGCTGGGCCTCCTTGCAGTATCCCATCTCGACATCCTTCGGCCGGCAGATGGCTTCCCTACCGCCACCCTCTTGTCCCACGCCGATGTAGTCTGTGTCCTTCCATTCCACAATCAGGAGACTGGTGATCGGATCGGGTCCCGAGTCCTTGCCGACGTCGGTGAACTTGACGAGGATAAAGGGGTCGACGGGGCCGCCCCAGGCTTGCTTATCGTACATGCCGGCACATCGTTGCCTGTTTTCGTCTGTCTGGTCCTGTTATTCCGGCGCATTGTTAGCTCATGGCTAGAGAACAAAGCTGGCAGAGCACAGTGCTCACCAATGCGATCTCCAACGCCTTGGCAGTCCATGCGGACGACGCCAGTAGGAATAAAGTGGATGCCCAACCCCTCATGGTGGGTGGTGATGTCGTGTGTGTCTGGCTGTCGTCGAATGTCGGTTCGGGTTGATGTTAGACAGCGAGCGTACGTGTCTCGATGTGGTCTAGAAAGTTGAAGCGGCGAATTGCACCATGGATTCGACCGTCTCGCGCTTCAGTGTCTGGTGGCTGCTTTCGTCGGGTGAGACTTGAGTTTCGTCTTGATAAGAAAAAAAGAGGTCGATTTTCAAAAAGTTTAAGATGCAGGCCAGGTTGAAGTTGGAGATGGGCTGCTACTGCACCGATCACTGTCTGGGGTGCGCTGGTCGACGTTGCGCAAGCTCCCTGCTCCAACGGGCACCCACTGTATGAAACGCAGCTGGAGCCAATCAGCACACTGTGCCGTGCGAGGCGTCATCGAGCTGAGCCCCTGGCCCCCTGTCAGATTCAGTTAGTGAATTGCCAGCCGATAAGATAAGAGGTGTGCCTGACAACCTTCTGGAAATCAACAATTGTTTTGTTTGCTCCCGTCCCGCCATCTCTACGTCACACCCCAATCACCAGTGACCACCCTCCAACCAAACCTGTCGCAAAGATGGGTAAAGGAACGGACAAGCTATATATCACCCATTCCGAGTGGTCATCCGCCGATGCCTACGGCGCCAGTGTCGGCGCAAATGCAGGATCACGCGCGCAACGAACTGGAGCGCATGCGAGCTTCAAGCGCCTTCCCTTCAACTTTTGCGCCGCCAGTCTCCAACCCTTCAAGAACCCAGTTTGCACCGCCGACGGCACCATCTTCGACATCGAAGTCATCAGCGCCTGGCTCGAAAAGAAAGGAACGAACCCTGTCGACGGCAAACCACTCTCCGCCAAGGACCTGATCAAGCTCAACTTTGCGCGCAACGCCGACACCAACAACAGCAACGATCGCAATGGCATCCCCACCGACGGCAAAGGCGACTTCATCGACCCCGTCACCTTCAAGGTCTTCACCGACAACACCCACATCGTTGCGATCCGCCACGGCAACTACGCCAACGTTTTTGCGTGGGAAACCGTCGAGCGGATGAACATCAAGCCCAAAATGTGGCGCGACCTCGTCGACGACGCCGAGTTCGGTCGCAAAGACATCATCACCTTGCAAGACCCCCAAAACGCCGCCAGCCGTGACCTCAGCCAGTTTAAACATATTCAAGACGGCGAGGAAGCCGCACTCACCCCAGAACAAGCCGAAACCCGCAAGGAAAGCGGCATCAACATCGACGCCCTGGGAAGAATAGGGGATAAAGTCCTCCGCGCAAAAGAAGCCGTCGCCCGCGCCCGTGAGGCTCGCCAGTCGGCATCAGACATCAACCAATCCGCCTCTTCCAAAACCCTCACCAAATCTTCTTCCTCCACCACCACCCCGCGCCAATCCCTCATCCAAGAAAAACAAAAACCCTCCAACTCGGCAATCTACACCACCGGCGCCGCCGCCGCCTCCTTCACCTCCACCGGCCTCACCCCGTCCACTTCCGGCTCGCTAGCCCTCCTCTCAGAAGAAGAATACCTCCTCAAACCCCGCCGCCTCTCCAACAGTAAACACCCCGCCTACGTCCGCATTTCCACCACCTTGGGGGACCTAACCCTAGAACTCTTCCCCGAATTCGCCCCCAAAGCCGTCTGGAACTTTTTGCGCTTATCCCAGAAAGGATACTACAATAACACCCTTTTTCATAGAAACATCAAAAATTTCATGATCCAAGGTGGTGATCCCACTGGTACGGGGAGAGGTGGGACGAGTATATGGAAGAAGACGTTTAATGACGAGCTGGAGGGTCCGTTGAAGCATGATAAACGCGGGGTGGTGAGCATGGCGAATAAGGGGAAGAACACGAACAGCAGTCAGTTTTTTATCACGTATCGGGAGGCGAGTCATTTGGACAGGAAGCACACCGTTTTTGGGAGGGTGGTTGATTCGGAGGGGACACTAGCAAAAATGGAGGGGGGCGAGGGTGGGGGGGGGGGAATAGTAAGGCCCTTTGGAAGGAGATCAAGATCAAAGGAGGTGGTGGTATTGCTGGATTGTTTTGAGGAGTTTTTGAGGGAGAAAGGGGAGAAGGAGAGGGAGGAGGAGAAGAAGAAGGAGGTGGAGAGGAAGGGGGGGACGGAGGATGATAGGACTACTTGGACGGGGAAGAGGTTGAGGGGGGAGGACGGGGGGGGTGGGAAGGGGGGGGTGGGCAAGTATTTGAAGGAGGTGAAGGGACAAAGACAAGAGGGGGAGGGGGAAGGGGAGACGGATACTTGGGAGGAACCGGTGAAGAAGAAGACGAGGGTGGGGGGAGGGGGGTTTGGGAATTTTGATGGGTGGTGATTATGGGTGGAAAAAGCATTGTTGGCGTTTGGGGGTTACCTGAACAATGCGAATGATTCATGTGTATATGTTGGCAGGAAAAGCGGCAATAAAAATAAAAATTTCGTCACACTGCAAGAAGTGGCTTTTGTAATAAATCTTTCGAGATTTCATGATTTCAGGTCATCATCACATCTGCCTTTCTCATCAGCGGCAGCGGCCATAATAATATACAAAAAAAACAACAACAAAATGTACAAGAATTTCACCCCAATCATATAGTCTGGTATCATTCATCATCTTTTCCCCTTCCATTCTTCAAACCCAAACCAAATCCCCCCCCCCAACCCCCACCCCCAAATCATCCCCCATATACTCCATCGGCACCTGCAACGGCGACAACCCCAATCCATACAACCCCCCTCCATTCCCCCACCCATCATGCGATAGCATATCCGGCGACAACAACAGCCCATCTCCCCCCATTGTCTGCTCCAAAGTAGGATCAATCCAATCCACCCCGCCAACACCCCCCTCATCAACAATAAGATTAACCAGCGCATCCGCCTGCTTGATCCCCGTCTCCATCGTCA